>NC_134403.1:49355045-49717545 GCF_038048845.1 Mixophyes fleayi | reverse complement strand
CTAATATATCATATTTGCTTTGATTTTTTTAGTTTAGATTAAAAAAATTGTGAGCTTCAGTTTACACTAATGATCAAAGGGTTTCTAAATAAAGCTTTGTATTCAAATTAAACAAGCCTTTCAAACATTGGGGGAAACAGGTTTGTTAATCATTGAATTACTGCTTCTTATTTATTTTACAGATGTGATTTACACTATCCAAAATGAAGAGAATGAAAAGTCCATTTTTTTGTATCCTTGTAATATAAATGGGTGGCATGTTGGAACACTGGCTAGCCTTGCTACCTTGTGCCTCTGGAGCATTGGATTTGGTTATGAACAGATTGCTTTCTATCTGAGTTTGTTTGTTATCCCATAACTTCCATTGGTCCTGATTTTGGCTGGATATCATCATTGGTTATTTATATAGCGCTGTACAGAGGACTCACTCACATCAGTCCTTTGGAACTTACAGTCTAAATTCCCTAACATACACACATACCGAGGGAGACTAAGGTAAATTTAATAGTAGCCAATTAACCTGCTTGTACGGTTTTGGATTGTGGGAGGAAGCTGGAGCACCCAACGGAAACCCTCGCAAACACGGGGAGAACATACAAACTCCACATAGATAAGCCCATGGTGGAACTCAGTCATGACCCCAGTGCTGTGAGGCAGAAGTACTAACCACTAGGCCACCATGCTGCCCTATTTGCAGTCTGCAAACGGAGTAGGGCATTAAACAAAAGTGGGCATAGCTTTGTCAGAATTTATTCGTTTGTGGGTGGGGTTTGTTTGGATGGGGCATAGATTATTTTTTCCAGATTCTGTGATTCTAAATAATAGGAGGTATGTTATCAACTTGCTGGATTCGATATGGATTTCTTCTATGAGCTCCTGCTTCCTCCCACAGACCAAAAACATATTGCTAGATTCACTGGCTGACAAATAAACTGGCCATAAATTGTGTATCTGTGGTAGGGGAATTATATTATATAGTCCACTGAGGCAAGGGCTAATATGTTTGAATAAAGTTCTCCAACTGCACAGTATTGTGGAATATTTTGATGCTTTACAATAATAAGATAATAATAATTTCATATTTTTTGCCTAACAGTCCACATTTTCAGACATCCAAAGCGGCGAGATCTTTTAGTGTCAGCATGGCAGGTTGATTATGGGGAGTGTCGGCGATATTAGGAGAAATATCTTGAAGGATAAGGGTAGGACTATCTTTTATTCTTTTACTTTTCTATTGAAGCAAATAAAAGAGAAGGAAAGAAAACCATTTACAATATTCGTAAATCCGAAATACAGGCAACGTAAGAACAGAATATCAGTAGTACAGAAACTGTTGTAGTCGTTGTACATATAACTTATAAAAAAATCAAAATATCTGCAGAAAGCAATACATGTCCATTATTATCACATTTGAAAATTAATAACTATTGAACATAATTTGCTGAAGATTAGATTATTATATTGTTAGGTTAGGTCCCAGGTTTGGCAATGGAAAGACTGTGAACATCCAGGTAAGAGTATTTTGACAACTCCTATTCTACCTATAAATGTTAATCACTTAATAAGTTGACTCCTCTTCAAAATTAATCGGAGGGTCTCCCACCAAATTTTTGAAGTCTTACCATGTGATGTGCTTAAAGCAAGTAGGAATTTGAGATTTGATTGTGCTGGGCATTAAATATAAAAAACATTCCCAAATTGAGAAAAAGCCTGTGATTCTTTTTTCTTTAAACAGAGAGTACTTAATCCATCCTGAAGACAAATTATAATTTGGTCCTAAAGATGGACAAACTTGGGGGGAGGGGGGGAGGGGGGGTTATCCTGTATCCAAGCCTGTAAATATGGTTTCTGAGTGGGGCTTAGTTTGTCTTTAATTTTCCTTTTTCATATGCTGTTAGGAGTTATGCACTCAAGGTAGGTTATATATAGTAGATATAAGTATATTTATTGACAGAACAGGAGAATAGCCGTAAGGAACATGTCCTAGAGATTAAAGTCTGTCTGCTCCTCAAACAAGTTTCATGCCTAAAGCATTACAGTTTGACAGTATTGTCAGAGACTAGACAGACTGACCTCTAGTCGTTATTCATGGATTTGCCGAACTTTGCCAATATAATTTCAATGAATGGGAATAAATAGATTTTCAAGGTAAAAATATTTTGCACCATCCAAGTGCCTTTAAATGAGACAATGTATTTAACTGGACACAAAAAAAAAGTTAAGAATTTCTTAAGTTAAGATGAAAATCCTTCTTAACTTCACATAAGAAGTTCTCTGATCACTTAAGAAAAAAGAGTTGGAAAAGGGAGGGGAATGGGCGGAGATTGGTCGGAGATCGTACTGACTTAAGAAGAGTAGACGTTTACCTCCGGATCCATCGGATAGATAAGAAGAAATGCTTAGCATTTTTCTTAACTTCTTGCTTAAACTTGAGGAAGCTCGGGGTCATGCTTAAGTCCAAAAAAGCTATTGCAGCAGCACTGAATAACAACACTAAAGAGTAAAAAAAAAAGCATTATTCGTTTAAAACACTCACAACTAAATATGCACAACATACATCTTAACATCTTCGCTCTGACTTTTTTTAAAATTTATATTAATGTCAACCATTAAACAATGTGCTATTTTTTTGTTTAAACAACCATGATGGATGCACAGTTGTAATAAACTGTAATGTGAAGTGGTTGATGTATAATATCTAATAGTTAGCCTATACCCTATTTTTTTTTTTATAAACAGCTAATAATACGCTAATATAAATAAAAGGCATTACACTTTAATTTGTTTAAACTATGTAAATAAAATGTGAGTATATAAACCATGCGTACTCTTCTATAAGGGACACATAGGAAACCCACACAAACATGGGAAGATATTTAAGCTCCACAAAGACAAGGCAGTGACTGAGGATTAAAACGTATGACCCCACTGTTGGAAGGTGGATTGTCTAATCACTAAACCAACATGCAGATGGAAACAATATATGCATGATAAAGACTAGAACTAAAAGCTCAACAATACACCATTGCATGCAAGTAAAGTGCTACTGGCAAGGCTAAAGTGTTACTGTGAAAAATTAACAATTACACACACCAGCAGCGCCAAATAAGCCACCACACTATAATTATACAATGAAATAATTTTGCCCTAAATCCATGGTAGATGCACAATTTTAGTCATTTGCAACATAAATTAATTGATGTATAATATAATAAAAGTTATAATTATAATAGTTGGACTTTAAATTGTTCGTCATTTTTTGCCTTTCTGGCTTTTTTGGGGGGGACTTTGGTGTTGTTTGCTTTTAGCTGTGGATATTTTCTATTTGTTTGGATTCACTTTATTTGGAACAGCTGCTTGGCTCTGTTGTAGCTCCACACAAATGTCAACATGCAATATAGGCATATTCCACAAAATGGTTCAGGAATTGAACTCATGACCTCACTAATGAAAAGGGGATTAGCTGACCACTAAGGAAATGTGCAGATTGAGCATTATATACATTATATAGACAAGAATGACAAGCACCATGTTTGAAAGTCCTATTAAGTTAAATAAAAATGTGGATGTGAATTCAATGGCTAAGAATTCGCAATCATAAATATACATGCGCGATACAATACTCTATAGACAGAGCCAACACCAAAACATATACTGGCGTACTCTTCTATAAGTTACACATTGGCGTAAACCCACAGAAACATAAGAATATATAAAGTACACACAGACATGGGCATGACTCTGTATTCAAACACATGACCCTCCTGTTGGCAGCTGGTTCGTCTAACCACTAAGGCATACTTCAGATGGGAACAACCATACAACACAACACAGGCACTTGTGGCAACCTAAAGTGTTAATGATAAATGAACAATTGCACACACCTTCTTTATTGCCGACATGAAATATCATATTTTTTTTGTTAAAAATTTAAACAAAGAAGGTCTATACAGATGCATCTAAGAATAAATCGCAAACAGAAATAAACGCAACCATATTTTAACAAATCTAAAATTAAACAACAGATATCCATAAACAGCGTTGCTTAGACCCAGCATCAGATCTCGTCATCTGATACCACAGTGGGCCATACACCTGCATATACTTGTCTCATTACAATCCACTATAAAAGACTGCTTCATGCACACTTGAAGTTGGTTAGGAGTCTATAATGGAGTTTACTGGTGTGGATTTGTATAATGGACTTTTATTTGTATTGACCGTTATCTTTTCTCTTTCTCTTTTATAGACAAGTTTGTGTTTGTAATAACCGTGCATCTCGATTTTCATATGCAATGTGCATTGTAACGTGTGTGTTTTTTATGGGGGGGGGGGGTGTTGTGAAGCTTTTCAATATTATATCTATAAAGATGATTCTTAAGTGTTTTGGCTGTCCAGGAAAGCAGACAGAGTCCAGGGATAAGGCAGTGATCAGACAAACAAATCCAAATAGCCAGGCAGAGATAAAGCAAATTAGCGAGGTCCAGAAGTCTGTACAAAAGGTCAGGGCAACAGGCAAAACAGCAAGGTCCAAGGTACAGACAAACAATTCGGGGTCTCAGGCAAGCAGGCAAGGTCCAAGGTACAGACAGGGGTCATACATAGAAGTTCAGTCTAGCAGGTATATACCAAATAGCACAGGAGCAGGTTAGCAGCAGCAAGGAACAAACGGGATGAACTGCCTTATCCCTGGACTTTGTCTGCTTTCCTGGACAGCCTTGTGCCTTCTGGACTGGGGTAAAACTTATAATACCTGTTCCTGCCATTTTTACTATACAGTCTCCTTAGGAACCTGTTCTTATCAGTGGATCTAAGTAATCTTTGTGTATTTACCTGAATAAAGACACTTTGCTTTACACTTCTGTTGCTCTTCGTGAATACACTGGGTTTCATAACATGATGAACTGCCATACAATCTGGGCTTGATGATTGCACGCCCTCTGCCTTAGTCCTGGAATTCCTAGTGCTTTTGCATTGAACTCTGTGTTTGACTATTAGACATGTCTGTAAATCCACAATTACAAATGCTGCAAATGGACATTGTTCAGCTCCGTTACCAAATCATACAACTATCCACTTTACTCCAAGAACTGCTTAAAACTCTTCCTGCTGCTGTGATAAGTGGTTTCAACACTAATTCTGATGTTAAAGCAACAAACTCCTTTAATGAAAGGATGCAGACCGCAGAGAATCCTCCCAGAACTTTTTTTGACATTGGTGCTGCATCTATGGTAATGCCAGCGGTTCCTACCATTAGGGATTCTAAATGACCAAGCTACCTGCGTCCCCCTCTCACTGAGGAGGAACGATGGCGCAGAAGGATTGGTAAACTATGCCTCTACTGCGCCAGTGGCGAACATTTCTTACAAAGCTGTCTGCTCCGCAGACCACAACATCCTATGGAGCAGCCTTCAGTGTGCTCCTCTCCAGACCCTGGATTGTTCTGCACGTCACCTCCTGTTGCGTTACTTCAGCCTAATCTGCCAGTTCCAGTTGCTGCCTGTCCTGCGGTGCCAGTTCCAGTTGCCGCCTGTCCTGCGGTGCCAGTTCCAGTTGCCGCCTGTCCTGCGGTGCCAGTTCCAGTTGCAGCCTGTCCTGCGGTGCCAGTTCCAGTTGCCGCCAGCATTGAACCTCCGGCCATTGTCTCCTGTTCTGAGGTGCCAGCCTCTGCCTTCAGCTCTGAATCTCCTGCCGCTGTGTCCGGTCCTGAGTCCGCTGTGTCCGGTCCTGAGTCCAGTCCTGAGTCCGCAGTGTCCGGTCCTGAGTCCGCTGCCTCTACTCCTGAGTCTTCAGCCGCTGCCTCTACTCCCGAGTCTTCAGCCGCTGCCTCTACTCCCGAGTCTTCAGCCGCTGCCTCTACTCCTGAGTCCTCAGCTCCAGACCGGGCGCTGCCCTTAAAGTCTGCTTCAGAGGGGGCGCTGCCCTTACAGTCTGCTCCAGAGGGGGCTCTGCCCTTACAGTCTGCTCCAGAGGGGGCTCTGCCCTTACAGTCTGCTTCAGAGGGGGCGCTGCCCTTACAGTCTGCTCCAGAGGGGGCGCTGTCCTTACAGTCTACTCCAGAGGGGGCGCTGCCCTTACAGCCTGCTCCAGAGGGGGCGCTGCCCTTACAGTCCGCTTCAGAGTTGCCTGTCAATGCAGTTCAGCCCGAGTTTCCTGTCAATGCAGTTCAGCCCGAGTTGCCTGTTTATGCGGTTCAGCCCAAGTTGCCTGTCCATGCGGTTCAGCCTAAGTTGCCTGTCCATGCGGTTCAGCCCAAGTTGCCTGTCCATGCGGTTCAGCCCGAGTTACCACTTGGTGCTGTCTGCTCTGAGGCATCTCACAGTGCTGTCTGCTCTGAGGCATCTCACAGTGCTGTCTGCTCTGAGGCATCTCACAGTGCTGTCTGCTCTGAGGCATCTCACAGTGCTGTCTGCTCTGAGGCATCTCACAGTGCTGTCTGCTCTGAGGCATCTCACAGTGCTGTCTGCTCTGAGGCATCTCACAGTGCTGTCTGCTCTGAGGCATCTCACAGTGCTGTCTGCTCTGAGGCATCTCACAGTGCTGTCTGCTCTGAGGCATTTCACAGTGCTGTCTGCTCTGAGGCATCTCACAGTGCTGTCTGCTCTGAGGCATCTCACAGTGCTATCCAGTCGGTGTGCTGTGCCCAGTCCAGGCTTCCTGTCAAGTGTGCCCAACTTGCCGTCCCAGCCGGGGACTCTCCAGAGACTGCTGCACAAGCTGGGAACTCTTCAGAGTCTGCTATTGAGCCTGAATGCCCAAAAGCTTCTTCTGAATCTTCAGACCCTCCTCCAGCCTTCTTTGACAGAGACCTGCAACAATTTGCTTTAGTCCTTCAAGTTTGTATGAAGCAATTTGAAGAATTTCCAGGATATTTCTCTGACCAATTTAACCAAGTTGGTACGATTATCATGAATTTCAGAGGGGAGCCGCAGACTTGGGCTTTTTCCCTTCTTAGATCTGATGATCCCATTACCCACAACACCATGGACTTTGTAAATGCAGTCTGTCAGGAATATCTTTCATCTCCAGTCAAGTCACCTGATTGGGGTCTCTCTATGCCACCTCAGTCTCCACAAGCATCAACCTTGGTGACTGGCTTTTTGGGCATACCGCCATCTTCTAATAGAATAAAAGGTCCTATCCCGACCCTTGACTGGGACTCAGACTCTGAAAGTGAATTCATTGTAGATGCTAGAGACTTAGTGGACGAACTTGCCAATTCTTCTTTTGCTATTGAGGAATTGGGTCTTCTCTGTACTCCTTTGGAGAAGAGCCCAATTGTGTCTTCAGGAAGATCCCATAAAAAGAAAAAGAAGAGGAGGAAAAAATGAAGGGAGCTTGTATGGAGCCTCTGGTATCCGCTCTTTAAAGGGGGGGCTATGTTACAACTCTGCCTGTTATTTGTATCTAGCAGCAGTACCTTATACCACCAGAGGTGCTGCTGTTCTGTTCCTGAACTTTTCTACATGCCTAAAGGAGTTAATCACCTTGCATTATGCCTAATTAGAACTGCACCTGTCGCACTGCTTTAAATCCCTGCCTCAAGCTGTGCTCTGTGCAGTTCATCCTTGTATACCTGGCTGCTGTTTGTGTTCCCCCTGTTCCAGTTTGATTCTGCTGATATTTGATCTCCCATTGTGACCTTGGCCTGTTTACCGTTTATGCTTGTCTGCTCGTGACCCCGAACCTTGCCTGAATACTGGATACTGCTTGACCTCTCGTTACCTTAGACCTTGGCCTGATTACCTGACTATGCAAGTTTGCTTGTGACATTTACTTTGCCTGTACTCTGTTTGCTTCCTGGACAAGACTTTTGCATCCTTGAATTGGGTAACTCACCCTTCTTATCCCTGCATTCAAACTATATTAGCATTCTGTGGAACCTGTTATTTCTGTGTACCTTCCTGCCACACCTGTTCATGTTTATGTTGGGAGTTATACCTGTTTATGAAAACCTGCATGTTCCTGGAACTGAATCCTTGCTTATATATTTTGCTGGAATAAAGACATTTGTATTATACTTCCGTGGCTGTTTGCTGAGTTTACTAGGAATCATAACACCTCACCTGAAAAATATTTAGCAATCAAGCATAGTCTGTGTTAATCATATATCTGACTCACTATGTGAATGTTCTTTTCTGCCCATGTAAAGTACATAAAGTAAGTGTTGTGTCTGTTTATTGATTTTAAGGGACTTATTTGTCAATATGTTCCAATGGAGATACCTTACATTATCTTTGATTTGAGGATAAGTGAGAAACAGACATCATTTTAGTAAATAGCTAAATATTTGTAATTTATTCCAACAGACCTTATGACCCAGCTGTCAGCTGGAGCACAAAGGAGGTGCGTCAAGGATCATGGAGGAGGATCAAGACATGAAGGAGTTGCCATTTTAAGCATGTAAGTATCTATAGTTAACAATGTTAGTCCTTTTAGGTTATTGGGGGAGCTGCATTACAGTTAAGGCATCAAATTGTGGATTTTACAGCTAGAAAGTACAGGTGTGTACAAAGTACACAGTCAAGTAATATTTTATTTCGAAATGGTCTAAGGTTGTTCTCTTTTTCTGTAATATATTTTTACATATTTTTAACAGCTAAAGAAGACAGCCATTATGGGTTCCAGCATGACCTGCCTTGCAACACTTCTAACCATGGTAAAAACCCAACATCCATGTGTTTATATATATATATATATATATATATATATATATATATATATATATATATATATATATATATATATATACACATATATATATATATATATATATATATATATATATATATATATATTTTATTAAAGGATTTTGTTTGTACAGTTTGTTTTTAATTTGTGTTTTATTTGATTAATGAAAAGGTGTTTATGAATAAATAAAAATATTTGTAATTTCTCAATACTCATTCTCCTATAACTCTCTGCTGCTTTGGACAATGTTGAACACCCTGTTCTGCTACACACCCTTCACTTCATTGTCCATTGTGACTCAGTTCACTCCTGGTTCATTTTCTAACTCAAACCGCTCCTGTAGTGTATCCACCTCTGGCACATTCTCCCTTCCACTCCTACTCTCTATTGAGGTCTCACAATGCTCCTTTTTTTCTAAATGTTGTACTTTAATATTGTACACCTCTTCACTTGGGACACTAATTTGCTCATTTGAACTCCAATACCACCTCTATGCAGAGAACATCCCAATCCTCCTTTGCTTTCCCTGACCTATTTCCTTCAGTACTATCTGTTGTAAACCTCTGTCTCTCTGCATTCTCCCTCACTGTCAATAACACTACTATATAACACTACTGTCAATAACACTATACTATATAAAATCATCAGTAAGTGTAATGAGGTCAGCAGGAATCTATAACTAAAGCATAGCATAAATTAAAAAATACATTTGTACAGACAAAGGTCCCACAACGTTTAATTATTATAACCCCTAGAAAGCCTGAACAACTGTCCTAGAGAATATTCCAAACACTGTACCAAATTCGGAGCAGCCAATTTCACTATTAATCAGGAATTTGCTTGGCCTCCAACAGCATAGTGTCCCCCTGCCATAATGGCATGCAAGCCCTGATTAGTCTGCACTGGCCTGCATTACCTAGAGTGATGTGCCCCTAGAACCATTCCCCCTACATTGGGGGATCCACCCATGGTATGAAACTATTATATCCCTTAACTAAATAGTGTGTGTGTGGAATAACAATATTCCATGTAAGTAAAAGTTCACTGGATCACTATAGGTCCCAGGACGGGCAGGTTTAGCCAAAGTAGCACTAGTATTACAAGGCCAAGAATACTCAATGTCTGCATGGCCATGACCTAGAGGGCCGGATTCCTGAAGCAAAGTAATGAACAATTAAATGTGTCACTTCGAACCTTAGCAAAATCATGTCACAAAGTAAGGGTTTAAAAATATGTGTCTGTAATTGTAAACCTAAGTAAATTGCTGACTGCTATTTGTCGTTGTAGGTAGGCCCATTGTAGTCATCATAAAGCACTGTTTTCCCACCTGCCATTTTCACAATAGCTAGTTATCCATTCCACCAGTTTATATATGGTACCAAGTAGTATTAGTTCTGTGGCTACTAATTTGTTTTGAATCCCATTAACCTTTGCTGACAGTATAAAGCTACGTCATACTTCGCACCTCTGCTGATTCCGTCAAACAACACCACAAGAAGTAATTTATGTATGAAAAATAACCATGCTAATTGTGTTATTTTTCCAAGTTTTTAACATCTCGAGGAGACATCAGAAATGGGGAGGGCAAGCCACCATCGGTGGGTTCCCTAATGGAGAAACTTGCAAAATACAAGAAAAAAAATAACAAAATACCAAAAACTCCACAAAAAAAAATATTTTAGTTTATGAAAAATGTTATGGTTTGTTTTAAGTTTTTTTTGTTTGTTTTGGTTGTTGCCTAATATTGCCATTATTTAATTTTGTATATATGAAAAAAAAATGTTTGTGTGTCTTTTATAATGTAATAATAAAACATGTATTCATCTCAATTTGGCAAATAATGATTGTACATTTACCACATACATTAAGCTTTATTTTACACAGGTCACAACATGGTTTGGCAAAAGGTCAAAGCTCCTGTTTGGTTATCTTTTATTTCCCTTATTCAGGCCCACAAAGTTGAGACAGATAAGGCCATGGTTGGGAATTCAACTCATGACCTTAGTGCTGTAAGGCAGAAGTGCTAACCATTAAGCCACCGTGCTGCTGGATTGTGTTCTGCATTGTGTTTTTGTAAAGCTGAGTACATAACATAACATACAAGCCGTAGATAAAGAAAAAACTAGGTTTCCCGCCAAAATAGTTGCATTTACCTCAAAGGAGCCTGTCCCCTCAAAATCAGCCCACCCCCCTCTGAGTCTTAGGCCATTCATAGTAATATATGTCAGCAGCATGCACATAATAATGTGAATGTGTTCTGTGGGCCAGAATCATTTTTGAAAGTAAAACATTGTAATAAATAAAAAATGCACCTTGGAGTAGCAAAGTTGCATTTGAGGGGAGGTAAAATTATAATATGAGGACAGATTTATAATTAGGGTAGAGCATGCAGTAGATCAACTTTGAATGTCAGAGTTAAAATCAAGCTATCAAGTGTTTGTGTGTTACATGAAAAAATAACCATTTTATTCATTATGTGCTAAATACTATCATAATACTACCCCTTGCTAATTCAAAACATCTGCTGATTTGGCCACAGTTGCACTTCTGTTCCTTTCCTTAATGATTCAGGCCCACAAGCTGCACACAGATGCTAAGGCTATGTTTGGTATTTGAACTCATGACACCAGTGTTGTGAGACAGAAGTGCTAACCACTGTGGGAGGGTAGTAGGTATCCCCAAACTTTCACATTCTCCCCTCCTTATGAGTTCAATGAATGAGGTGGTCTTTCCACACATTCCCTAGTAAGATGTGGTGGGCCTTTCCACCCCCTCCCTACCCTGTGATGAAAGCATTCTAGCCCTTCCCTGACCGGTGTGTGTGTTTTTCCAATTAATATTAACAATACTACTTTAGGTAATAACAGTTCTGCACAATACACTCCATTGTGCTTTTATATATGTAAACAAAGCCTTCGCACCTCCCAAATTTGCTGTTACGTAACACCGTCTTATCTTTAAATAAGAAGCGGATCTTAAGAAGTAGATCTTAAGATGAACTGACTGTTTAAAATCTGTTGCATCTTATTTTCCGTTGCGTTAATGGCTTAAGATGAGCTTGTCTCTTAACTTCCGTACCTTGTTGAATCGTGACTTTATCTCCCCGTTTGTTCTTAAAATACGCATCGCAATTTCCGCACAAGAAAAGATAATTAACAACTCAGGCCCAATGTTCCTAAAATATTAGTTTATACAATGTAACACATGAAATACTGACAGCACATTTGCCCTCTTACTTTTTTTGTTAATTTAGAGATCAGTCCAAAGTTGATCATAAACTAAAGTCACTATATTTACGTTTGCTGGTATGAGAATTCCTATCACAAACCACAATCCCACATATGATGCTGCAAATTGTCTCCATGAATTCAGATCAACATTTTTCCAGTTCTTAAATTTCCCTTACTGTTTATTGCTTTCCCAAATTAAGAAAAACTTCTCAATGGGACAGATTCAATTTGGCGCAAGGTGACGTGTTGTGTCTCCAGAACAGTCCGTTCTGGAGACATTGCGTCAGAATTTTAAGATTTTACTAAAATCTCTGCTCATTTTCCCTCATGCCGCATAGAGATGAGAGGCATAATGAGTAGAGATTTTTATACTGTATTAGCCGACAAGGTGCGCAGCCCACCTCTGAGGCTAGGTCCAGTGGCACCCCACGGATAATTGAGTTTGCCCCAATAGGTCTTTATTTAGACTCCTCCCTAACCCATTCCATATGGCACATGTCATCATTTTTCTGATGTTATTTTTACAATATATAGATTTCTATTCTCCTTTTTTCTCTTGACCTTGAAAGGCTATAAACACTGGAAAACGTATCCGTTCCTCACTGACAGGAGGGGTATCTGCTATTTTCTGTTCATGAGACACAAGTGCTCAGGTTGGCATCTTGTCAAGAAACACAGTGAGAAGCATTCCTGCTCTATAATATGAGTTGTCGTATCGCTGGCTATATTTATTCAACAGAAAGTAATATAAAAATAAAATACTTTATTTACCTTACCATCAAAAATACAGGTTTGCCTAAAAAACACTTTTCTGCACATCAAACTTAAATATATTTCATGTTTCAACACTTTGATATGAGGGCAATTATCACAGCAAAGAACTAAAGCTTTACCTTTATATGATGTTATATGGACCACTACAAAATAGCTAGACCTACAACTCCCATCCGCTCCCTCATACTAGCACAATGCAGGGGGCTAATAGCAGCGGCCGAACAGCATACAGAACATCACAGCTTAGTGAAAGCTTTTCCCTAGTAACAGCCCATATTCCTCCTTTTATTCTGCTCACTAACCAGCAATACCTGGGTCAAATTCACCACTAGTCGCAAATCGTTACTTTCCACAGCATATCGCAGGGCTGTCACTTGTTTAATAATCCTTGCAATAAAAGGTGAAGAGGAGTGATCAATGGCAAGATGTGATAGCGGATCAAAACCACGTTATTCAGAGGAAACCTTAATTGTGTTTGCTGTTAAAAAATAAACAAAAGTCTGGTTGCACTAACTGACATATCATGACTCATGGATGTGGGCATTGTAATCATATTTGTGTAGCAAAGGTGCCTTGTGCTGTGCAGCCAGGACAGCATTTTGACAGGGAAACGAGGGGTGAAGCAGAGCTCAGCCCCTGTAGTGTCAAAGGGCTAGAAAGAGTGGCAGGAAAGGAGAAGAAAAAGCACAGTGAGAGGTGCTTGATGAACAGAACAGGTGTGGCAGAGTCAGGGGAAGAATAAAGATCTGAGATAGGAGTATGCTGGAGAGACAGAGTGTACAAAGAGACACCAGAGCTACCACAAAATGTGCTGGGTGTAGTGCTGCACAGGAGAGTCTGTAGATGGATCCCTGCAGAGAATCTGCTACCTATCAGCCGAAAGGAGAATTCAAGGAAAGCGAGCCTATGTGCTGTGAGGGAGTCTGTAGCTATTAGTGAACTGTGTGTGAAGACAACTAGCAAAATCAAGCTTGCAGGTAGTCTACGACCCAAGAGACCTTTGTCTCCACCCAGAGAGACACAGATAAGTGGTAACACATCAAACACAGTGACACCATAACTGCTGCATTAATAAAAGAACACTATACCTCTAATTTTACAAGTTAGATCTCCTAATAGTAATCTGTACATATATCATAGACTGAGATACCTCTCACCGATACAGAGACATTCAAATAATCAGAGATCTAGTATAAGTTACTCCTACAGATTCCTAAGTTAAGTAGCCTGGGTTACCAATGTTTCTACACATGCACTAATGTTAAATAGTTAATATTATAAACTATTTGATATTGTTAGGACTGTGATTATTGCTTTAAGTTATTGTTGATTTATATTTTATGCAATGTGTGGAGAATTGGGTGCCAGTGTCCACTGTACTGTTGCCAGTGATTATTATCTTCCCCTTTGTTTCACTTACCCAGTCCAGAATCTCCCCTTCAATAAATCTGCCCTACAAATTTACTTCCCTAAAATAAACAGTCATTTGATTGTTCATAACCGCAGTGTATGGCCCGTTATTACTCAGAGGGTTAGTGTGGTCAGGTACAAAGGGCGTCCTGAGTGGATCCCATTACAGTCCGCATCTCACCAAACTGTGTAAAAGACTTGGGAGGGGGCACTGAGGCACAGAAAGACATCATTTCACCCCCCCCCCTTTCTGAGTGCTAGGGAAAGGGATGTTTATATAGATATTTAATACTGTTAGCTGCAGAGATAGAACTATCCACTTATAGAATAAGAAGGTTTTATATGCAATCAGAATCTCTACCATCATGGTTCTGGTATGCCCACCTTGAAGATCCGCTTTTGGCTGCATCCATATTCCAAATATACAGATGCCCTCTTATTTAGTAATATATTGTGTTTTTAGATCACGGGGAACACCAGCAGGATCTGGAGAGGGAATTCTGCTTGTAGGCACTGCAGGCTTTTTAACATGCTCAACATTAATGAACCATATTAGCGAAGCCTGAACTTTCCAGATAAACCCCATTCCTGATCGAGCTCTAGTGCCAGGAAGGAACTGTGCTGGATCCCACACATAGTCCGAAGAGGCCCCTGCTCTGCACTTCTGAACATGCGCTGAGGACAAGTGGATCTTCACTGCACATGCCCCGGCATGCTCAGAGGAATAGACCAGGGGCCTTAGGAGGGTAGAATGGCATCCCTGAGCACCGTAGTGACCTCACTTGCTGCAATAGCAGTAGTTCCTCCACTGCCTAGCACATTGTCACAATGATTTGTGGCAATAGCCTCAAGCTAAGGTACTTCATCTATAATAAAGAAATGAAAAGTCACTCAGAATTCTATGAGCAGTGTAAAAGCACCACGTTTGCAACTTTGTGTCTATACATTATCTCAGATTGCCTTGGTGAGAACTGAGATCTTTCTAATGTATTTAATATTCATTATGCATGTTTTACATGATGTTTAATATATAGAAAGAACTTTATATTGAAGAAAAAGCCTGCACATTCCCACAGCTGTCTTAGGTAATGAGAAAGTACCAAAAAATGTTGAGTGGAGAACTATAAATACCCCTTTGTTACCTTAATAACTGCACATAGATTTTGGCGCCAGATTCTCCATTGTACAAGCAAAAATGCAGAACATTGATTTAATATACACACATCTGATGTCATATTATAGGATTTCATTCATACAAGATATGGATTCTGGATACAGTTACATGCAGGGACGGATTAACCATAGGGCTAACTGGGCTACAGCCCAGGGGTCTATGGCATCCAGGGGGCCCTTGAAAGTGCTCAGCAGCAGTATTGATCGGTCGGGGGCACACTTTCCCTGCAGTCCTTCTCCGGCGCGCTGTAGTCTCCTTACTGAGGAGATCTCGTGAGTCTCACTCTCACGAGATCTCCTCATGGGGGAATGGAGGCCCCCTTAGCCCAGGGGCCTCCATTCCCTTAATCCGGCCCTGGTTACATGGAAGGGTTTGGAGATTCCATAGAAAAATGTGGTGGGTTAAAAAATAACTTAAACCTTCAATTGTATAGTACCGTAAGAAATCTGTTGCTACAGGTCAATTGGAATAAAGCAATCTGTTACTAATTACAATATAATAAAAGACTGCCTTTCATACACTACAATCAACCATATATAAAAATCTGCTGAAGTATTAATTATCTTTATGTATGCTATTATCAGGTGATTAGGAATAAATAAGGAATAAGAAATAGGCAATAAAATAAGCAAACGTGTTATATTACTATTTACAAAATACAAAAACTTAATCCCAGTACATACAACTAAAAAGAAAATGATGTATTGTTTCAGGACATCATCTAGCAGAGCAAAATAAGCAGAACGCAATGCTAGAGAGAAGTCATTTGGGGCACTACTACAAACACAATCATTATAAAATAAAGCAGTCAGGTCCAATTGCAGCATGTGAGCAGTGAAGCCTGCACTATTAGCAGCTACAGGCAGTACAGACTCTTTGATGTTCTGTACAGACAACATGTTTAATGAAACCAGTGCATGTGAGGTTATGTGAGGTTATCACTGCACCTTCCAGTAGAGGGTACACTGTCTTAGAGAGTATTCATCTGCAAGAGAATCTAATTCAATTTATCAGGATTCTACTATTTAATACTATTCTAATACATAGTTACATAGTATGACTGAAAGGTTTGCAATTTTCTATGTTTCAATGAGCTAGATTCTTTGTGTATTCTCTTATTACTTTAACATTGTGTTACTATCCTCATTTCCATTGTTACATCTATTTCAATAGATCAACACGTAATCTTACATCAGCAAAACTGTTTTACCATCTGAAATCCACTGATTTGAAAAACACGCTTGTGCTAAACTTGGCAAGTCAGATGCTCAGATTTTTAACATTTCTGCACAAGTTTTATATACCGTATATTTTATTGCACATAATATTTAGAATAATGTGCCGCCTGGAAGACACAAAACAGTTCTGTGTCCACAAAACATAATATACATTCTCATGCTGCTCTACCTTATACAATTTACCATAATTGTGGATGCTAGGAAGCATAGGAGAATAAGAGTAATGAAAATGTAAGGTTAAGTTGCATACATGACCTTCATTTTCTATACAGGTGCATTAGACACCAAACTATTCCTGCACCAGTTTGATATGAGTTTTGATATGCAGTCTGCTACTGCAATTGAATGCAAATTCTATCTATTCCGTTATCCAACTTAGGTTCTTCCTGCTTGACTCATTCTCCTCTCCACATCTTCACCGCTCCTGCTCCATGCAACCCTGTCCTCACTTGCATAATCATGAGTGGACAAATCACTGACTCCCACAAGATTAAGATACTCAACATTCCGATCACCCGATCTGCTGCAGAATGTTTGATCCCCGGCCACCTAAAAGTAGAGCGTCCAGATTGAGCGGGAGATGATGATGGAATAGAATGAGGAGCTCAGACCCTAGCCAAATGTAGATTAAGCATTGGATCTATGAACTTCATTTCATCTAGAGGTAATTTGACATCACAATTAGAGATGGGTGGGCTCGGTTCCCCGAGAACCGAACCCGCCCGAACTTCACATATCCGAGTACCGAGCTGAGCAGGCTCGGTACTCTGGCGCCAATTCGGAATCGAAAACGTCATTGTGACGTTGCCGGATCTCGGAGCTCGGTTCTTGCGATATTTGAAATCCATAAATACCCGCCTCCACAGCAATCCATCGCCATTTGTCAGACGGAGTGAGCAGGGTTAGGTCGCAGGCAGCATTAGAGCAAGGAGAGAGCAATTATTCTATACATTATTCTTGCAATTATTATTGAAATTCTTCTAGCAATTGTTATAGCAGGAAAAGAGGAGGATCGAGAAGGCATTTTTTGCAAACATTACCAACAGTTTGGGGTGTCATATTCCCTCCCCCAGAAACTATTTTCTGGCTGCACTATCTATTGAATATTTTGCACTACAAGTGCTTTGGGGTGTCCCATATTCCCCAGTGTGAAACAACAATTTTTCTGGTGCTGAAAGTTTTATCTAGCAGCACTATATATTTAATATTTTGCACTACAAGTGCTTTGGGCTCATTAAAATGGATTCAAAGCAGTCCACATATGAGCAGGATCAGCAAGCAGGTCCTGGTACCAGTACTGATGGTAGTGTTCCCAGTACGTCATCTGGTAAAGGCTATATAAAAGTACATAGTCTTTTTAAATCAGGGAAAAAACACATACAAAAATTTTTATTATCGTGTTGAAGCGAAAAAGAACTGTAACTGAGGAAAAGTTAACTGCCGAGTAAAAAAAAATTGCCAACATGCCATTCTACACACGCAGTGACAAAGAAAGAATCAGGCCTTCGCCTTTCTCTATTAGTGCCAGAACAAAAAATGTTACTGAGCCTTCTTCTTGTACGGTCACTCATGACCAAGCAAGACCAAGTAATTTGCAGTCCAAAAGTGGTGCACAACTACTGTTACGCGTCAAAGCCGAGCTGCAAGATAACAGTAAGGCATTAGAGGATAATGTTTGCTCTGATTCACAAATGACACCAATCCCTGTGGAGAGTCCATCCAACAGTGGTATGTCTATTCGTGAGCATTCTGTTAGTGTACCCATAAAGAAGGGCCCTTTCAGCAGTTCTGCTGATTGATGTGTACCTGAACAGCCCGAGTGTAGCCGGTGATACACAAATTGAGGATGCCACTTTGGAAATAGAAGAGGATAAGGGGGAGATTTGTGGAGGTGATGAGGGCACTAATGAGGATGTTGATGATTATGATGCAGACAGATACCAAATTGCCTTTCTTAATTTCTATTTATATTCTAGATTATATAACGGCTGAATAGTTTTCTATTTTACTCCTAGTGGAGAGGGGATCTGATGCAGACAGATACCAAACTTCCTTTGTCCATTTCTTTGTATATTCGAATTTCTAGTTCCACAGTCTGTGCAGGCTGCTTTTTTTATATTCATTTACAAGTGGAGGGCGGGGGGGGGGGCATAGATAGCCACCAAACTACCGTGGTCCATTTAATTTTACTTTCTAGTTTCACAGTCTGTGCAGGCTGCTTTTTTTATACTCAACTACAAGTGGAGGGCGGGAGGGGGGGCATAGATAGCCACCAAACTACCGTGGTCCATTTAATTTTACTTTCTAGTTCCACAGTCTGTACAGGCTGCTTTTTTTATATCCAACTACAAGTGGACGGTGGGAAGGGGGGGGGGGCATAGATAGCCACCAAACTACTGTGGTCCATTTAATTTTACTTTCTAGTTCCACACTCTGTGCAGGCTGCTTTTTTTTATATTCAACTACAAGTGGAGGGTGTAATATACACCCAAAGACGATGGCAACATTGCCAATAATCAAAGATGGAGGAGGTAGACAACCAGGTTTGTCTGTATAATTTGCAGACAAGTGTTCGAATTAAGGACGGCCTACCAGGGATTAAACTGTTTTTTTTCATAATTTATTAGCTTTAGAATTACCTCACTTATCTAAGAAACTGGTGGAGCACTAAATTAGGTTATTTTAGACCAAAAAAATTGTATTTTTTTTCAAAAATAGCAAAACAAAACCAAACAAAACCAAAACCAAAACACGCAATGGCGGTTTTGCAAAACCAAAACCAAAACACGAACGTAATCCAAATCCAAAAACAAAAACAAAAAAAAACCATGGGGGTCAGTGACCATCTCTAGTATATACAGAATAAAATAGATTCTAATAGTTACATCCATCATGCAGAATGAAGCACAGCTATCGATACACAGAATAAAAAAAATATTGAATCATAGAACAAGAGGAGGGGGCATTGCTATTATTAATTATTTATTATTCTGCACAGCAGGGCCGCTTTCAGAAATAATCATGCCCAGTACGGGCCCCCCGTGTCTCCCGAGCCCCCCCCCCCCCATGAGCAACAGCAACATATACTTACCTGGGGGCCCGCCGCTGGTCTCCGCTACTCTGTCTTCAGCCTGGCTCTCACCGTGACAGCCAGGCACCAGGATGCGATCGCAGGGGTGGAGGAATCATTCCCCCTGCGATCATGTGATCTGCCTGTGACAGAAGAGGATTCCACTCACCCGACCAGCGATCCAGTGCAGGTAAGTTCTCCCTTCCGAGAGCGCTACCCATCATTGGTGACAGCGAATCTAAACAGCCAACAACGGCTCGCCACACTGCTAAGCCCCGCCTCCTGCACTGGTCTGATCAGACCAGTGCAGGAAGCTGACGAAAAAAGACGGTTGCAGGAGGAGAACAAAAAGAGACAAGAGCATCATAGGAGCGTGAAGAAGACAGAAGAGAGATGCTGGTAGAAGAGAAGGAAGATCTTCCTACAAGCAACAGGAACCTCACGCAGATTGAAGAAAACAGAACTTCTTCAATCCAGTGAAGTGCTAAATAGGAAAAGAGGCTTCTCCTGCTGGAGGAATTGGAATAGACGGAAATGGTGGGGAGAAGGTCTCTTTCCTGCGCGGAGCAGGTAAGTATGGTTTCCATATTTTCTTCCATTCTCAGACACATTTTTCTTGCACAAGGCCCATGGCACAGTTAGGTGAGCAGGAAGGCCCAGGGCTCTTAGGTGTATTTTCCTAGGTCTTCTAGTTATTTATTAGGGGCACAGTTTAATTCAGGCTGCCAAGTCAAATAATTAGATGAAGTTGTTCTAAATAAATAAATACTGATTGTAATGATTTCCTATGCGATTCCCACGCGATGGCTTACTGTGACTAATTACGCAATCGCATAGGAAAACAAAGTAAATACACTTACATTCACACCTACATTTGCAAATAGTTCACTTATAATCAAATTTCCAACTCACATTCTTTTATTATTAAAACTTAGAGATTACAGAAAGGTAAACCTACATTAAAGATATTTATGGTTTAGGCCATAAGAAATGTATTGTGTTTATATTAATCCATATTCCACCAGCAGGAATCTAGTATCATCGGATAAGCATCATTTGAACTGACCTATGACCTGCATTGTACTGGACTTTCTTACACCCTGAACTAGAGATGGTCACTGACCCCCGTGTTTTGGTTTTGGATTCGGTTTTGGATCTGGATTACCGTCGTGTTTTGGTTTTGGTTTTGCAAAACCGCCATTGCGTGTTTTGGTTTTGGTTTTGGTTTTGTTTGGTTTTGTTTTGCTATTTTGTTGGAAAATACATGTTTTGTACCTAAAATAACCCAATTTAGTGCTCCAACTGTTTTAGAGATAAGTAATCTAATTGTTGAGGTAATAAATCATCCAAAAAAACTGTTTAATTCTTCGTTGGTAGGCCTTCATTTATTCTACACACAAAACAGATTGTCTTCCTCTCCATCTATGCATATTGGCAATGCAGCCATTGTCTTTGGATGTATATTACACCCTACACTTATAGTTAAATATGTAAAGAAATGGAAAAAGACAGTTTGCTTTCTGTCTCTATAGGCCCCCCTCCACTTTTTTAAAAAAACAAAAAATTCAGCCATTATAGACTGTACAATATTAATTGACATGGAGAAAGCCAGTTTGGTTTCTGTCTCTCTAGGCCCCCCTCCACATGTATAAAATACTAATAAATTCAGCCGTTATATACTGTACAATATAAATTGAAATGGACAAAGGCAGTTTGGTATCTGTCTGCATCAGATCCTCTCTCCACTAGGAGTAAAATAGAAAACTATTCAGCCGTTATATAATCTAGAATATAAATACAAATTGAGAAAGGCAATTTGGTATCTGTCTGCATCATAATCATCAACATCATCATTAGCGCCCTCGTCGCCTACACAAATCTCCCCCTCATCCTCTTCTAATTCCAAAGTGGCATCCTCAATTTGGGTATCACCGGCTACACTCGGGCTATTAAGGCACACATCAGCAGAATGCTCACGATTAGACATCCCACTGTTGGATGGACTCTCCACAGGGATTGTTGTCATTTGTGAATCAGAGCAAATATTCTCCTGTAATGCCTCACTGTTATCTTGCAGCTTGGCTTTGATGCGTAACAGTAGTTGTGCACCAATTGTAGGCTGGGTAACTTTTTGGGATCTGCCACTAATACCCAAAGGTGAAGGCCTCATTCTCTCTTTGCCACTGCGTGTGTAGAATGGCATGCTTGCAATTTTTTTTTTTATCGTCACTTAACTTTTGCTCAGTTACACTTCTTTTTCGCTTCAATACAGTAAATTTTTTGGTTTTTGTTTTTTGCACTAATTTGGAAACACTCTGTTGTTTGACATCGCCTTGGCCAGATGACGTACTTGGAACACTAACATCAGGACTGGTGACAGAACCTGGTTGCTCATTCAGATCATATGTGGACTGCTTTGAATCCGTTCTGAGCGCAAACTACTGGGGAGTGCTAAAAATTATTTGGTAGATACTGCTGACAGATATGACTTTTGACAGCCAGAAATATTAATGCACAATTAGGGAGGACACCCCAAAAGCACTGAGGAGTGCTAAAAATTATTTAGTGGATACTGCTGACAGATATGACTTTTGACAGCCAGAAATATTAATGCACAATTAGGGAGGACACCACAAAAGCACTGAGGAGTGCTAAAAATTATTTGGTAGATACTGCTGACAGATATGACTTTTGACAGCCAGAAATATTTATGCACAATTATGGGGGACACCCCAAAAGCGCTGGGGAGTGCCAAATATTAAGAAAAAATAATAAACCTCTATCCTCCTCTCTGCACTAGCAATTTTGGTTAGAGCAATTGCAAGAACAATATTGTATTCTCTGTCCCTGCTCTAATCAGCCTATGAATACACCCTGCTATCTCCCTCTGTCAAATGGCGATGGATTGCTGTGGAGGCGTGTATTTCTAAAGTTGAAGTATCGCGAGAACCGAGCCCCGAGATCCGACGACGTCACGATGACGTTCGGCCTCGATTTGGATTCGGAACGGGCGGGAGAGTACCGAGCTCGGATACCCAAAGTTCGGGTGGGTTCGGTTCTCGGAGAACCGGACCCGCCCATCTCTACCCTGAACCAATGAAGAACTTTCTTAGTGTTATCTTTCTGTACATTACGACATCATCACTTTTTTATTCAAACCAAACTGTGTATAAACAGGCCTCTGCTACAGTAACACTCTCTTTGACAACACAGACTTCAGGATTGATGAGCTGCTACTGGAACCAGTGCGCATCGTATGTATCGGTTATACCTTGTTATATTTTGCCATTAAATCTCTTTGTGTGTTGGAACCACATTGATCGCATTTGATAAACTTTATTGGTAATGATCATTACGGCGATAACAAGACTTAGAAGTCTGTAGGGCACATTTATACATATATAGGGCCTGAGTTATTAAGGACAGCAAGGCAAAAAATGTAAATTTGATCCTGGACAAACCATGTTAAAATGGAAGGGGTGCAAATTAGTTTATTATTTTGCATGCAAGGAAAATATGGACTGCTTTTTCATGTAGCACACAAATACTTCATAGCTTTATTTTTACACTAAAATTTAAAGTTGATCTAGGACATGCCCTACACCAACTATAAATCTGTCCCCCTATTTTAAATTTACCTCCACCTCCAATGCAACATGGTTTTGCCAAGGTGCTAAAGTTACTCCTTTTTTTGCTTTGTTCTCCTTAATGACTCAGGCCCTTAAAGAGCAGTGTCTCTACTCATGGCCATCACCTTGGACACTCCCTCTCTCCTTCCTCCCTGTACTTCACCCGAATAATTGTTGTTGACTACCCCATAGACCAAGGTGGCATGAGGAGAGCTTGCTGGGAATTCGGTGTGAATGGCAGGTGGACTGATCATGATCATGTAAGAATTCTTCGTGCATCTGGTCATTCTTTGCAGGTGCTACAGTACTGTAAGGATATTACAAACCATTAAGGGTTTTTGAGTACATTGTATGAAGTTTGAAGATGGACTATTTTTATACAGAGCTCCTGGCTGACTTCCTAAAGTAAGAAATGAAAGAGTGGAATACGTTTGCCAATAAAATGAACAAAAGTAATTTAAAGGTTACACCAATAAATGTGTGACCTTGTAGGTGCAGACAGTAATTAAGGAATCCTCAGCATACTTTGAGTTTATGTACAATAGTTGGATCCACCTACTATACAGAAATTGACCTTGGAGGCTGGAAGCATGCTTTGCCTTGCACTATGGTTAACCCAGATAGAAGCCACAGGGATTATAAAAGCCTCACTTAGCAAACCAGGCCTGATTCCCATTTGTCACTATAGGCCAATGTTGGGAATCTCTAATTAAAGAACCACTAAAGGTATGAACCACAAAGACAGCTCTAGCCTGACATTGCACTGCAGATCTGTTAAAAAAAGTTATACACTCCCCTTCTCCCTATTTCAAAGCCCCTCCCAATTATTTAGTCCACACAGTGGACCACATTTAGGGTTAGTAGCAAAGCAAAAAAAACCTGCAAATTTTCACTCTGGCAAAACCATGTTGCACTGCGGGGGTGGTTTGGCGGGCAAATTTAAGAACAGACTTAGAGGGGCCTTGGAGCCAAACAAGTACTTCCTCCATTAGACCCCCTCCATCTTAATCCCTTAATACATCTCCACCTTTGGTCCCTATCTGTATAGGGTAATCCTAGCTTCCTAACATATTGTCTTCTCCCCACACATTCAGCTAACCAGAAAACGAGGGCACCCTACAATCTATGCCTGCACCTGCTGATTACAAATCACCGTCACCTCCCACACACAACCTGTCAAGAGCTGATCTCTCTCTGACTCGGGAAAATAACTTTGCAATTGATCCGAAAGGTTTCACTGACTGGTCCCTAATACATACTCTAACTTTTCAGAATACTCCGAACTCCTTAGTAATATCCCTTCCTCTAAGCAAATTCAAATGACAAGCAATACTTTCCCTGAGAAACAAAACCACTCCATAGTAAATGCTAAAAGGTATTTGTTACCCACAACATATATCCACTCATCCCAACTAACCTAATATCTACAGTATATGTCAGAGACCAGAGACAATTTCAACAATGATTCTAGTTATTCCAATTCATTCCCGAAAACAGCAATTGGCAGTCTTCCCCTTACTCTGTGGATCCAATCACCAAAACTCCCCCCACTGAAGAAAGATGAATTGCAATGTGATTTCAAAGACCTGACACATACAGAGTCTTGAACTAAATATTACCCTGTATGCAGAATAAAAACAACAACCTGAACAAATGAGCGAATGACAACCCAGACATGGTCTGCCAAGTGATTACTTGGAATACCCTCAAATTGTCCTAGATTGACCTTAATCAGATGCTTAATCTGCAACACAGTACTTCACACTTAGACTGCCAACACAAAAGGAAATAACTCTTAGACAAGGTTTTAATTAAGACCATTAATAAACAAGCTAAATCGACCTAATATGTTTAAATATACAATCACAACTTCTGCTCCCTGACATGATGTATGTTGTAGACAGATAAAAAGGATTTCCAGACAAACAAATTCTCATGCATGACTGCAGGCATTGTGCTTAACTCTCTCAGTCACTAAGCCCAACCTACAACAATTAAAACCCTTCCCATAGGTATCACATGACCAGCAATGTTACCCTTTTTGACACCTCTGACATCTACCGAAACTCTTAAAACCTGTAATTTATCGTCAAGAAAATGAAAACAATCAACTGAACTGAATATATATCAATCACTATAAAAGACAAAACTTAAGAAGGGTCCTCAGTAGTTTTAAGCGACAATGGAACACAAGATTGTTGGCAACACTATTGTGACAAGATGGGTCTGACATCTTCCCCATCTGTCACTTTGAACATTCATAATTTAAATTTTGTTCTTTCCTAGACTTTAACAGACATTAAGGCAACATCTCAGCAGGGAAGAAGCACATGTGGGGTGAACCTGGTCCCTGCCCATCTCCAACCCCTAGACTCATCTCAGCCAATCCAGATGCAACTGACCTGGACATAACTCTGCAGGGTGGGATTATGCTTGTGGGGAATTTTGACAACTTAAAACAGCTTTACAGGGAGTGTTTGGTGTGTGTTCATGCAGGGGCGGGCTGCCAACATGCAGCCTGGGGGACGCACAGGCGGCCGCATCACATGACACGCGATGTGGCCGCTTCTGCCCCTGTGTTCATGGATCTACTGAGTCTAGGGGTAGAGTCTTGTCTCTTACCAGCTCAAATGTGGTTCCTGCTCAATCGTCTGCATCTGATAAGCATTTGCAACATCCCTTCCTTCTACGAGGAATCTCTGCTCGTGGATCTGTCGCTCCTGGTGTGTCTACAGGAGTAGGGTGACTAAATTGCAGATCCCTACCACACTGTTATAGGGCATTGGCCAGGCCGACAGGATCTTTAAGACATTGGGGAACAACAGCAGTTTGGTTGGATGTTATTAGAAATAGAAACTTGGTTTACAACAACAAGACGTTTCAAAGCAGTAAGAAAAGATAAAACAGTCCATGGGTATGCAACAATAAAAATACAACTTACCACAAAACTAACAACCTAACAAATGTAAACAGCCAAGATGAAAGGAAAACAACTAAAAGACTCAGGGATCTCTTCATCAATAGGATAAAACCACTTTCTCAGGTAAAAAATTGGATTTTGGGATTTTTTATCAAACACCTGCTATCCCACCCCTGTTCACCGATTGCTACCACCATCTCATGGGGTACTGTTAGGAAATAAATCTTTAACAGTAAATTAAATTATTATAACATTATTATTATTTTTGCAATGAATCTGGACATGGGAGCCCAAGTCCAGGTATACAGGGGCTGGCATGCGGGCTCACACATGCTGATGACTAGTGTCACTTAACTGTGCCCCTTTGTTATAAATTCTGGCGAGTGAAGATTTCCTATTGCTGTGATAAGAAGTGATAGTAAATCTTCATTATGAAGGGGTGTTGATAAATAGATCCCTCAATATAAGACTTGCCAAGCAAAGCAACCCGGGCCTGACTCACATTCACAGCACTATCAAAATATGTGCATTGCAGACATTCATAGAACAGCCATTAGGATAGGAGAGGGGATGTATAAGGCAAAAATATTGCCTCATTTGACTCCAAGCTTGTCTATATGGTAAACAGCGTAACATGCAAACACTGTATATGAAATATATCAAAAGGGAAATACAATAATATATATACTTAGTTACATATGTCGAGCAGACATGATGTCAAAGTAGCTGTGGCCATTGGTTAATTGTAGAGATGCTCTATATATTTGGTTTGAAATATCAATTGAATGTCAGTGGTTCAAAGTCCACAAACAAGTTTGCAGCACAAATCGCAACAGGCCCTGATTTGATTTGCAGCTCACGTTCGCTGTTCACGTTCCAGGTTCCCGGTTCAGGTCAAAATAGCTAATTGATTACTTATACTGAATCTTTAAGATCCTGTTACTTTTTTTTAATCTTTTGAAAACAAATCTATTAGCATTCTATTTTGATTGGTTGGCACTGTGATACTACCACTCACTCTCTCCCCCATTTCAGTTGTGTGCATCTCCTGTGATCCATTTAGTAATCAACTGGGGGTAAATGATGAATTGAATTCACAATGCAAAAACTCCTGGATTTGCATCTTTTGCTCGGGATAATAGGTGGATCTATGGAGATTGAGATGTGCTTTATAGATGCCAAACTAGGCACAATTATGTACAATTATGAACCTAATAAAGTGCCGGTACCACTAAAATGAAATTAAATTTTGCAGGAGGGGGGATTAAAATGAGCCACCTATCTACAGGTGTGGCAATTTTACCAGGTACTGCAAAGCTTTTTAGTCACACAAAAGTCCCATGTTTTAAACTACTCATTTCTTTGCTCTAAGTGAATAATATATCTCAGTGCCTAATATTAGAAATAATAATTCTGTATGTCTAAGCTTATGTGTCGAATTACTTGAATTGAAAAAGTATGACACTTAAAATAAAGGCAGCCTTGGTGTCCACTAACTTTCATGAGATAAATAGTCGGTAAATGAGACAAAACTTAGCAGTATATTGGGAGAGAGAAATGAAAAGGAATGCAGGCAGTGTATTAACTTCACTTTTCATTTAGCATGTCCATGAGCATTAGAGTCAAATGACACATAATAGTCGTGCAAGTATCTGAACATATGTACCACGAGGTTCTCCCTAATGTGTGACGCCATTTATGTTAGTTTATTGCTTTTAAATGACCACAGATGAGTTATATCAGTGGTCAGGGAACAGGGGTAAATTACCCCAAATGGGGTAAAAATGAAATTCCTGGGGGTAATGCTGCCGATTCACATACTGTCAGTTGGATTGTAGACCCCTTTAAATGTGAAATTGCTGTTGTACCAGAAGAGCCTCAAGGGTTGGCAGAGGCACTTCTTGAGCTTCGATGCAATAATGAAGCAAGTATTGCATTTGAAAACAAAGCATATCTGTCGTATTTTTGGATGTCAACAGCTGCAAAGGCATCAAAATTACACACGAGGAGGCAGTCAAAAAGTCGCTGCCTTTTGCAACAACCTACCTTTGCGAACAAGGATTTTCCACTCTAACGAACATAAAAACAAAGCAGAGAAATCGATTGGACGCTGAAGACTGTATCCAAATTGCTCTGACATCAAAATACCCCAATATTGATGCTCTCGTGTCAAAAATTAAGCAACATCATTTCTCCAAAACCTGAAGTTTTGAAGTTGAAGCTTTCAAAGAAATTTCGAATAGATACAATAAAATTTTGAATTCCAGTAATTAGTAATATATGATTTCCTTCCTTTCAAATCAAGGGGGTAACGTTGGCGTATCTAAATATGTTTGGGGGTAAAGGGTAAAAAAGTTCCCTGACCCCTGAGTTATATCAATCACATACAACGTCATTTGATTGTTCATTTTCATTTTTGTTCATTGGTCTCTGCTGGCTCTATAGATATCATAGATATTGTTATCTAAGTGGGTACTTCAATTAGTTACAAGTTACCTTGCACATTATTTTTCTGTGTAATGTACTGGAGAGCAATATGGTTACAAGACCCACGGTACTGATTGCAACTAAGTTTTGCTCGCATCCCAGGAGGTGTGGCCAATGTCTTCCTACTTTTGGATGTATGTGAATGAATCATGAATATAACAATTGACAACCTGTAATTGTGTTCTTTTGTTGTTATCTGAGTCTAAATTGTAACTCATTACTTTACATTCATGTACATTAATTAACATTTATATACCATATTTAAAGCATTGTGCGGTCTGTTTTTCGTAGTTGGATGAAAAGGGGTCTTTCTGCCATTCTGACAGGTTACACGCTATTTCCGCTCTTTTTTCTCCCCATTTCTATGGGCTACAATCATCTACGCATTGTGTTTTGTTACCATTTAAAGCACCTTTAGCTGGCAATGACCATAATGAATGCAGTGCATCTTCTTTGTGATGTAACCTCCATTATTTTCAGCACCTCAATTTTACAGTGTGCTCCTTTTTTTTTTTTTGTTGAAAATTGGTGGAAATAAAACATGAAAAGAAATCCGTTGTATAAATCCTATTTTACACTTTCCTCTATTGTATTCTCAGGGAAGAGACGTGAACTCATTATTCTAATGTACTCGGTTCCTCAACATACCTTTATCTAATTAATGTTACATTTATTGTTTTAAAAGCAGCATAGTCTTGTGCGAACAGACTGTAGATTACAAGACATTCATGTTTGGTCCAATCTGCTGTGTTAACCTACTTTTCCTTTTACAAGCTGGGACTACAGTATTAACCCCAACATTGATTTCTGCTAGTTTATTCTTAAATTATTACACACATCTGTGACTTAAGCATCAAACTATCCACCAGAAAATGTTATTTAAGTCATATTCATTACTAACCTTCATCGTAGAGGTTACAGATCTTTTTAAACAAGGAATGAGAATAAACTATATTCCTATGTATTTGTACAATTATTATAAGATTTTAGAGTGTATTTATGAAGGACCACATGATTTATTGCCGCTTATCGCAGAAATAAAAAAATATTTTATGAATTTATCTAGCTGGGACAGCGCAGGCGAAAAGTGTCTTTCCCAGTGAACTCTGCTTAAGTAAGTTACTGAAGAGGAAGCTTCAGCACTATGAGCTGTCCTTGGTGCTGAAACCTGTGTAAGTGTCAGCAGATTGGGCTACAGATATAATATAAATGTCAATTTGTTGCAGCAATATGGTTGCTTCCCCCTGAACATACCAATGTAAAAGAAGCCGGCCTAGGTCTGCTGGTCAGGGGTCACCACTACATATTGGGGACATATACGGTAGGTGACTAGTCTCTCACTCTCCTCCGCCACTTTCTAATCACACTGATAGCTCCCTCATCTATATAGACACCTTTCACACTGGCAGCTCCCTCACCTACACAAAGACACCTATCACACTGGCAGCTCCCTCACCTACACACAGACACCTATCACACTGGCAGCTCCCTCACCTACACACATACACCTATCACACTGATAGCTCCCTCACCTACACACAGACACCTATCACACTGGCAGCTCCCTCACCTACACACATACACCTATCACACTGGCAGCTCCCTCACCTACACACAGACACCTATCACACTGATAGCTCCCTCACCTACACACATACACCTATCACACTGGCAGCTCCCTCACCTACACACAGACACCTATCACACTGGCAGCTCCCTCACCTACACACAGACACCTATCACACTGGCAGCTCCCTCACCTACACAAAGACACCTATCACACTGCCAGCTCTCTCACCTACACACAGACACCATTCACACTGGCAGCTCCCTCACTTACACACAGACACCTATCACACTGATAGCTCCCTCACCTACACACATACACCTATCACACTGGCAGCTCCCTCACCTACACACATACACCTATCACACTGGCAGCTCCCTCACCTACACACAGACACCTATCACACTGGCAGCTCCCTCACCTACACACATACACCTATCACACTGATAGCTCCCTCACCTACACACATACACCTATCACACTGGCAGCTCCCTCACCTACACACAGACACCTATCACACTGGCAGCTCCCTCACCTACACACAGACACCTATCACACTGGCAGCTCCCTCACCTACACAAAGACACCTATCACACTGCCAGCTCTCTCACCTACACACAGACACCATTCACACTGGCAGCTCCCTCACTTACACACAGACACCTATCACACTGATAGCTCCCTCACCTACACACATACACCTATCACACTGGCAGCTCCCTCACCTATACACAGACACCTATCACACTGGCAGCTCCCTCACCTACACACAGACACCTATCACACTGGCAGTTCCCTCACCTACACACAGACACCTATCACACTGGCAGCTCCCTCACTTACTCACAGACAACCTATCACACTGGCAGCTCCCTCACCTAAACACAGACTGTCTGTGTGTAGGTGAGACAGCTGCCAGTGTGATAGGTGTCTGTGACATACACCTATCACACTGGCAGCTGTCTCATCTACGCACAGACACCTATCACACTGGCAGCTCCCTCACCTACACACAGACACCTATCACACTGGCAGCTCCCTCACCTACACACAGACACCTTTCACACTCGCAGCTCCCTCACCTGCACACAGACACCTTTCACACTCGCAGCTCCCTCACCTACACACAGACACCTATCACACTGGCAGCTCCCTCACCTACACACAGACACCGTTCACACTGGCAGCTCCCTCACCTACACACAGACACCTTTCACACTGGCAGCTCCCTCACCTATACACAGACAACTTTCACACTCGCAGCTCCCTAACCTACACACAGACACCTATCACACTGATAGCTCCCTCACCTACACACAGACACCTATCACAATGGCAGCTCCCTCACCTACACACAGACACCTTTCACACTCGCAGCTCCCTCACCTACACCTTTCACACTCGCAGCTCCCTAACCTACACACAGACACCTATCACAAAGGCAGCTGTCTCACCTACACACAGACACCTACCAGACCTATAGCTCCCTCACCTACACACAGACACCTATCACACTGGCAGCTCCCTCACCTACACACAGACACCGTTCACACTGGCAGCTCCCTCACCTACACACAGACACCTATCACACTGATAGCTCCCTCACCTATACACAGGCACATATCACACTGGTAGCTCCCTCACCTACACACAGACACCTATCACACTGGCAGCTCCCTCACCTACACACAGACATTGTTCACACTGGCAGCTGTATCACCTACACACAGACACTGTCCACACTGGCAGCTGTCTCACCTACACACAGACACCTATCACACCAATAGCTCCCTCACCTACACACAGACACCTATCACACTGGCAGCTTCCTCACCTACACCCAGACACCTACCACACCGATAGCTCCCTCACCTACACCCAGACACACCTACCACACCGATAGCTCCCTCACCTACACACATACACCTATCAAACTGATAGCTCCCTCACCTACACACAGAAACCTATCACACTGGCAGCTCCCTCACCTACACCCAGACACCTACCACACCGATAGCTCCCTCACCTACACCCAGACACACCTACCACACCGATAGCTCCCTCACCTACACACAGACACCGCTCACACTGGCAGCTCCCTCACCTACACACAGACACCTATCACACTGATAGCTCCCTCACCTACACACATACACCTATCACACTGGCAGCTCCCTCACCTACACACAGACACCTATCACACTGGCAGCTCCCTCACCTACACACAGACACCTATCACACTGGCAGCTCCCTCACCTACACAAAGACACCTATCACACTGGCAGCTCCCTCACCTACACACATACACCTATCACACTGGCAGCTCCCTCACCTACACACAGACACCTATCACACTGGCAGCTCCCTCACCTACACACAGACACCTATCACACTGGCAGCTCCCTCACCTACACACAGACACCTATCACACTGGCAGCTCCCTCACTTACACACAGACACCTATCACACTGATAGCTCCCTCACCTACACACATACACCTATCACACTGGCAGCTCCCTCACCTATACACAGACACCTATCACACTGGCAGCTCCCTCACCTACACACAGACACCTATCACACTGGCAGTTCCCTCACCTACACACAGACACCTATCACACTGGCAGCTCCCTCACCTACTCACAGACACCTATCACACTGGCAGCTCCCTCACCTAAACACAGACTGTCTGTGTGTAGGTGAGACAGCTGCCAGTGTGATAGGTGTCTGTGACATACACCTATCACACTGGCAGCTGTCTCATCTACGCACAGACACCTATCACACTGGCAGCTCCCTCACCTACACACAGACACCTATCACACTGGCAGCTCCCTTACCTACACACAGACACCTTTCACACTCGCAGCTCCCTCACCTGCACACAGACACCTTTCACACTCGCAGCTCCCTCACCTACACACAGACACCTATCACACTGGCAGCTCCCTCACCTACACACAGACACCTTTCACACTCGCAGCTCCCTCACCTGCACACAGACACCTTTCACACTCGCAGCTCCCTCACCTACACACAGACACCTATCACAATGGCAGCTCCCTCACCTACACCTTTCACACTCGCAGCTCCCTAACCTACACACAGACACCTATCACAAAGGCAGCTGTCTCACCTACACACAGACACCTACCAGACCTATAGCTCCCTCACCTACACACAGACACCTATCACACTGGCAGCTCCCTCACCTACACACAGACACCGCTGTGGTAGTAAAACAGAGCACCAGGGGGAAACCTATGCAAACACAGGGAGAACATACAAACTCCACAAAGATAATGCCCTGGTCGGTATCAAACCCATGGCCCAACCATGGGCAGAACAATGCATCGCTGGGCCCCATAGCCACATTTGGGTAGGGACCCAGTGATTCCATTCTCACTTCTGAGCTCCCTTTCTCTGCTTCCAATGGAACAGAGTCGGGGATTCTTTGAGCATGTGTGTTGTCATCTGAAGAGGCCTCCGCTCTGCTTCTTTGAAGCGTGGGGAGTGGGGGTGCAGCGGGGAGTGGGGGTGTAGGGGCACAGGGGCCTCAGAGGTGGAGGCAACAGGCCATTGCCAGGCCCCCTGCACTCACGATAGTTACGCCCCCAGCACTGTGAGGCAGAAATGTGAAGCACTGTTTCACCTTTCTTGAAATACTGATAGATGAAGTGGACAGCAAGTAATGACATTATCCACCTTTAACCTTAGACTTTACTGGCTTGTATATGGCCTCCAAAATACATTGTTTTATTTTTCTGGCTTCCTTCCTTCCTTTTCAGTTATGTATTTGTAGTATCAGACATAAATGTTTATTTCTGTTGCCCCGAGATTCAGATAGAGCACATTTTATTTAGATAAACTGTACAATTGAGCTCCTGTCACATGGTGCATCAATCGCTCTGACATCTTTAATAGCACAGCGCTAGCACTGTAATGCAATAGTGGGGTTAGAGCAGCATAATGTGCTCCATCTATAGGACACAGCTGTACACTCAGATATAATTGCATCTAGTGACCAACTTTCTATCTTATCTGCTGATATAAAGATGTAGTCGAAAAGAAAGTTAGAAAATAAAGCAATGATTCAGTAAACAATGCAGGAGAGCGTGTGCAAACTAATGAATCAAAGTAATCTGAAGGTGAAAACCGCTAGGGCTGTTTCAGGGCATCCTTCTGCTGTAAACAAGCATGGGAGACGGAGAGATAAGGGAGAGAGGGGGATGGAGAGGGCGAAAGAGAGGGAGAAGAGAAGGGGAGTGAGGGAGAGAGAGGCTGATAAAGGGAGAGAGAGGGAGAGATGCAGGACAGAGGGGGATGGAGATGGAGAGGGAGAAAGAGAAATGGGGGTTAGAGGGGGAAAGAGAGGGAGAGAGAAAGATTGGGGTTAGGGGGGAGAGGGAGAGAGATGGGGAGAGAGGGAGGAGGAGAGAAGGAAAGAGGAGGAGGGAGAGAGAGGGGAGAGGAGAGGGCGAAACAGGGAGGAGAGAAGGGGAGTGAGGGGGAGAGAGGGGGTGATGGAGAGAGATGGAGAGATGGGGAGAGAGGGGGTGATAGAGGGAGAGGGAGAGATGTGGGTTAGAGGTGGAGAGAGAGGGGGTAGGAGGGAAGGGGAGTGAGGTGGAATGAAGGAGAGAGAGAGGACAGGAGAGGGGAAGAGAGAGAGGAGGAGGAGAGAGGGGGAGTGAGGGAGAGAGAGAGGGAAAGAGAGAGGGAGGAGGAGAGGGAGAGAGAGGGAGGAGGAGAGAAGGGGAGAAAGAGTGGGTGAGGAGAGGGAGAGAGAGAGATTAGGAGAGAAGTGGAGAGAGGGGGAGTGAAGGAGAAAGAGAGGGGAGAGGAGAGGGGGAGAATGAGAGAGGAGGAGGAGAGAGGGAGGAGGAGAGAGGAAGAGAGAGAGGGAGAGAGAGGGGAAGTGAGAGAGAGAGAGAGGGGGGAGGAGATCCAGTTAGATCTACTCATTTATACTCCTCCTTTCCAGACATAGCTTTAGTTCTGCAGTGAGTGACATCATGATGCTTTGCATGGGGAAGGCGTAACTGGAGAAACCATTCAAATCTTATCGCCTCTGTAGATGGGACAAAATTAAAAAAATACCTATCTCTGACAAAAACACCACATAGTAAGATAGATGGAAGTATGTAGTTTTACAAAAACAAGGGCTTGGGTTTAAAGAGCTGGGTTAAAAGTGTCAGTTACAATATTTTTCGGTGGTTAAATGAATTAATACTTTATTGAAATCATTTGTGTAAATTTATTTACAGCTCTTCTGTGATGCTTTCCACAAATACCCTCAGCCAAACACTAAAACACAATCACAATAGGACTTTTCACCCTATGATAAATCGGCCTGTAAGTGACAGAGGGTTTAATATAGGTAAAGGCTACACTGTGCAAAAAAGTGTAGGAGTATTAAGTGATAACCATGAAATAGACTTACAGGAAGAACACTTAACTAAAAAATAAAATGACTTACTAATAAATAAACGTTTGCAGCTGTTTACACTTCCGTCTATGTAATTTTTTGGTATGTCTAAAAACTTCTGTGTATTACAAATGTGTTTTGGTTCCGTGCTTACTTTCTGTATACAATAAAAGCCACAACGATAAAGGAAGGTTAGGGCATCTGCAATAATACAAAGTAATAAAGCCGCTCCCTGCTTGCAAGACACGCTTCAGCATTGAGTGCAGAAATTAAGTTACCTAAGTTATTTCACCAATAAACTCATAATGTGGTGCCATTTTTTTCTGATGATTCATTAGAAAACAGTCTAAAGTACTATTGATGCATTATGAGTTCACAAACAAAAATGTTTTTATAGCTTAAATCATAAAGCCATATTTTTGCCTGGATCGGTTAACTTCATCTTGAATTAGCCAATAACTGTTGATTTCATTGGGTTTCAATATGTTTGGTGAGAAGAAGGTGGAATAATATATAGTAGAGTGAAATCACCCTGAGATGCTCAAGACGGTCAATGCTGTGGTTGTCAAGTGTTCCTAACCTCAGGAAATATTAGTAGCATTAACATCCTGCACTGTACAGGTCATTTTCAAGGCATCACCTTGGGGCTAATTACTTACAATTAACTTCCTACTTCTGTTGTTTTTATTACTAACATTTGTTTAGAGTCAGCATGCTCAAAAGCTCTATACAATTGGGAACAAACACAGTGATAAAGCGAGACTGGGCATTAACAGACAAAGAGGTAACGTATAATCTATGCATACTGGCCCACTTTTTTTTATCTCCCCTCTGGGAGTCCAAGAAGAGAGATCCAAACGACAAGTACGGGCGCATGGCGACATGATTCGCATAATCATGACTCCGCCCCCCGCTTTGCAATGCCAAGATTCACAATATTATACCCGCTTTGCCATGAAGATGCAATTTGCTGCAAATCCCGTTATCAAGCCCCACCCACTTCACTAATGAAGCGGGAGGGTGCTCTGCTCTCTCATGAGTCTGGGAGGAGTCTGCGAAATTCAGTCGCACTTTTTCTGAATCGAAAACGAGGCAAAACATCATGGTTACGTCATCGGATCTCGGATCTCACGAGTTTTGGAATCTATACATACCGCCCTTCATAGCGATATAGCACCATTTGAAAGATAGACACAGAAGGGGTAGCTCACTGTGTAGAGCAGTTGGTCAGCCAAGTAGATAGAATTGAAAGAGGAAGGGGTAGCATTGTTCAAAAAAGTCTACAGTGACATTCAGGAGAGCTCCATTGCTAATTCTCATTGCAGAAAAATACAAATACTAGTGCTGTCAGGGTTGGTGCAATTCTGCAGTCAAATTCTACTGTGTTATATAGGTAACACACAAAAGGGAGAGCTCCATTGCTAATTGTCATTGCTGAAATACAAATACTAGGCCTTGCAGGCTTTTCTTCTGAATTTGCAGTCAAAGTATACGGTGTTATCAAAATGGATTCACAGCAGTACACAGAAGAGCAGGAGCACTTGCTTTGCTAAACTCTACATGTCCTTTTCAATATCTTACATAAAGGTGGGTGGGAGGGCCCAAGGACAATTCCATCTTGCACAACTTTTCTTTTCTGCCACAGCTGGGTGCCAATGTGTCCTAGATGTGCTTGGAACTGCCGTGTGTTTGAGTCATTGCTCTGTCGCTTAACATCCAGCCAGGTCGCTGCAGTATTTGTTCAGAAGTGTATTAAAATAATATTGTGACCTGTGAGGTGGTCAAAATTGACTGCAAATGACTTGAAATTTGTTATTTAGTTTAATATTAATGTAGGATCAAAAAAAGAGCAAAATTATGTGATTTTAGCATATTTCAACAATTTGTCTAAAAAATATACAGATCCAAAACCAAAACCAAAACACGGAGCTAATCCAGATCCAAAACCAAAACCACTTCATGGGGGTCAGTGAGCATCTCTAGTATGTATATATAATTAATCATATAGTAAGATCCTGGCAATACGCGAACCATACCAGATAAGCAAATGTTTTACAATACGCATCAACTGATTGAAGCCGGATGGCGTTGCATGTTTCTTTGTTTATTGGGTATGTGCAGCTCTGATGTCCTTCAGCAAAGTCATGTCTAAGGAATACTTTCTTGTGTTTTATTTCCTCACTTTATATAAACAGACCTGTCAGCTACACACAGTGGAGGTAGTTTGTAAAGTACAACATGTCCTCTGAGCAGTGCAATATAAGCTTTGAGAATTTCATGCCCATCAAAGTTGCACCTAGATATCTGTAAAAGTGCAGATCAGGATGGCGGTGTTTGTTTAGGAGCGGACGCTTGCACAGGCTAGTGGGGGGAATTGGGTGGGGTGAGTAGACGCACTGATGAGCATAGTTTTGTGGAGCAGGGTAGAGAGAAGACGTTACTGAAAGTAGATATAGGTGGAGACGATGTTCCTTGCTGTGAAGAGCACACGGCCATTTTCATTCCACAAAACTCTGCTTTGAGCTGGCGGTCTGCAGATTTCTTCCTATACTTTTCCAGGTACCCAGTCTGCGTGCATGTTGCACTTTGGTGGTCAAAGTTAATTTCTAAGCGCACTCAGAGTCATGTAATAAACCATGACATATTATCATCATCATCATCATTTATTTATATAGCACCACTAATTCCGCAGCGCTGTACAGAGATCTGACTCACATCAGTCCCTGCCCCATTGGAGCTTACAGTCTAAATTCCCTAACATACACACACACAAACCCAGAGAGGCTAGGGTCAATTTAATAGCAGCTAATTAACCTTAGTTAGTATGTTTTTGGATTGTGGGAGGAAACCGCAGTACCTGAAGGAAACCCACGCAAACACAGGGAGAACATACAAACTCCACACAGATAAGGCCATTGTTGGGAATCGAACTCATGGCCCCCAGTGCTGTGAGGAAAAAGTGCTAAACACTGAGCCACCGTGCTGCCCACGGTGCCCATAATAAAAACAGTTCCTCCACTCTCATTATTATTAACCTTTGTTTATATAGCACTGAGATATTACATAGCACTATACATAGAGGGGATCATGACACAAATAAATTACATACAATGACATGAAGCAGAAGCTAAAGACGGCCCTGCCGCTTACAACCTCAGAGGTGTGGGGAACAATTGATACATAAGGTAGCGGAATAACAATTGTAGCTTGTGGAATGGAAAGTGTGTGTAGCTACCATAAGGTGGGAACATTATCAGCCACCAATATGAAGACAGCCATTGGCTACTGACATTTCTGTGCAGCTACATGTGTTAGAATGAGAAGAGACAGTGGAAGCTGGAGACATGAAACGTTGTATTAATCAACCATGTCTGTCCTTAACTGACCCTCGTTTCTCTTCTGGTTCGGAAAGGCTTTTGTTTGGGGACTGCATGGGTGTGTTTGTGATTATCTGTCTCTTCAGAGAAGCTGTGTGCTTGTTGCTCTCTAGCATCACACTCGCTGCAGGAAACAAAGCCAGGACACTTGCTCCCCATCTTCTGCAGCATTAACGTAAATTATATATTGTATGAGGCTAAACCAAGCAGTATTTTAGAAAGAAAATGAAAAGTTTCTTTTAATGAAAGGTGTGGTTCTAGAGTGATAGGAAAGTTGGACTTTCATGTAACAATTAGCGCGCTCTATGATGTGAGCTGGGCGGACCATCGATGGCAACCAATTAAATAGGAGCACCCTCGCTTAAATGAGGGGACTCCCTTCTTTAAAATTAAGGCGCCCTCTTTATTTTGGAGCTGGGGGTGGGATCTGAGCTCTTTTAGAGCTTCATCTTCCCCTATCTATTTTAATGGTGCTTTGTTATGAAAGAGGAGACTTCCTCCTTACAAACGAGCGTACCCCTCAGTTTTTCTGAGCCATTTATAGGAAGATAAGAGACATTGGGATGTACAGGTGCACGCACCCCAGGGAAGCTGCAGCGGATCCCCCACTGTAGCACTACATCTGTGGTCAGGGAACAGGGGTAAATTACCCCAAATGGGGTAAAAATGAAATTCATGGGGGTAATGCTGCCAATTCACATGCTGTCAGTTGGATTGTAGACCCCTTTAAATGTGAAATTGCTGTTGTACCGGAAGAGCCTCCAGGGTTGGCAGAGGCAATAATGAAGCACGTATTGCATTTGAAAACAAAGCAGATCTGTCATATTTTTGGATGTCAACAGCTGCAAAGTCATTCAAAATTGCACATGAGGAGACAGTCAAAAAGTTGCCACCTTTTGCAACAACCTACCTTTGCGAACAAGTATTTTACACTCTAACGAACATAAAAACAAAGCAGAGAAATCGATTGGACGCTGAAGACTGTATCCAAATTGCTCTGACATTAAAATGCCCCAATATTAATGCTCTTGTATCAAAAATGATGCAACATGATTTGTACAAAACCTAAAGTTTTGAAGTTGAAGCTTTCAAAGAAATTTTGAATAGATGCAATAAAATTTTGAATAGATTCAATAAAATTTTGAATTCCAATAATTAATAATATATGATTTCCTTTCTTTCAAATCAAGGGGGTAACGTCGGCGTTTCTAAATATATTTTGGGATAAAAGGTCAAAAAGTTCCCTGACCCCTGCACTACATGAAAGCCCCCCGATCACAACACAGTGATTGGTGAAGTTTCTGGTAACCCCTCAAATTCCGGGCTCCAGGCAGCTAGGAGGTGAAGCCTTTTATGATTTAGATTACATTATGACCTCTTTCTTGATTAGTTGTGTTAAAGTTTCGAACCCAGAAGAGTTTTTTCAATATATATTGAAGGCTAAAGAATAAGATTATTGACAGAAAAGGTCCCTTTTGTAGTCTAAACCTCTTTATATCAAATTAAAATGTTTCAGGTTATTTTCTCAGAGACACAAATGCTCGGTTACTGTATTGGATGATTAGAAAGCTAATCTTTTAGAAAGGAATTGCAGTGACTTTCAGCCTGTAATAAAATGTCTTGCAGGATTATACGGCTGATCTTTTTTTTTTTTACTCCCAGGCTACGGCTTAACAGGCGTTTCTCCTGTCTTTTAATAAAAGAGGATGACATTTCTCTAATTAAACTATTTTTCATCTATACTCCTCTCAGTTAATGATGTCTCTTAAATGGCTTGCCTGTATTAATAATACTTAGCAATAACAAGCATGATAATCATTATGCCAGCATATATTGCCTTGTTACTATTATGTACTGATCATCGTCATACCGGCATGTGCTATAAATAAGAATACAAACAGGAACCTACAATGGCGCAACCAAATCCCTGACATTCAAAATGACCGAACAGCACATTTGTTCTATTGTCATCTTCAAGACAGTACAGGTCATACCTAGCTAAACCTTTTCTTTCAATAACTACATTACTAAGGTCTGCACCTGTTATTTAGATCATATTTGCCAACTCTCCCTGAATGTCAGGGAGACTCCCTGAAATAGGGGTGATCTCCCTCACTCCCTGAAGAGTCTGGCATTCTCCCTGATGCTGAGCCAGTACAAGACGTGGTTGGCTTCGGCATCTGTGGCATGATGACACAGTTCAGAAATTGTGTCCTATGTCCATGTATTGATGCCTATGAAGGTGGCCATTTTCATGGAGACCAAGATTTAATCAAAGACTGGCAGGTAAGACAACATGACTTCAGTAATGGAGACAGAAATGTAAAAGACACCTTAGTTTCTAGAGATTCATTAGCTGCTTTTCTTTAATGCATAGTTACCTACTCTCCTGGAATGTCCGGGAGACTCCCGCATTTCTGGGAGACTTCCAGGGAGAGCAGAGCAACCTCCTGGTTCTCGTCCTTGGAATAGAAAAGTTGAGGGGGGGGGCTTAATGACGCAAATACTGTGACATCTTAGCCCAGCCCCCTGCTGTAATTGGCCAAAATAGTGTCAATCGTTTAGGGGGTGTGGCCAATATGTGATTTGTCAATCCCCGCACGCCCACCTCCCCTGGGATCTCCCTGAAGCCAACGAGGAAAAGTTGGCAAGTATGATTTAGATGAATGTACACAATAATCAGTCTCCCCATGTGTATGTAGTTGCAGTAAAGCCTACACAAAATACAGCTGTAAATAACCACATTGTTTGGGTGTTTGTTTAAAACAAAAAAAACACTATAATTTAAATCTTGTTTATTCTCCATCATTTATCCTATAGTGAGCTTAATTTGGGTTTCAACCACAAACTCAGTTATATGAAATTAATTTCAGTTCTCAAATAAACAATACATTAATATCCATGTCACCCTTTTCAAACTCTATACTCTATACTCATTCCCTGTTACCTTATATTGCACCTGTGCAAATAGAGGAAACCAATGCACAATATGACAAAGGTGGAATATTTTAAAACAAATGTTCTTTAGCAGAATGTATAGGGAACATATATCCTGCCTAGAGATATGCTTATATTTACATTATTTTAGGCATGTTTTACTAGCTGTGATGCTATAACTGTTCTCAGTGAAAACATGTGGAAGTAACAAGTGTGGATGCAGCATAAAAATCTATGTGCATTAAAATTTACACAAAACTAGACCAACATGTAGCCAATCAGAAAAATATTCACAATCTTAATCCAAACTGTAACCAATAAGATCATTAGATGTTTTAAAGAGTCAGAGCAACATGTAGTCTGAACCAGGGCCGGACTGACCATCGGGCACTTCTGGCAAATGCCAGAAGGGCCGATGGCACCGTGGGCCGGTCCGGCTACCTGCGATCACCACTGCTATAATTGAAAAAAAAAAAAATAGTACTTGCGGTGGAGCCGTCATGACGTCACACGTCATGACGGCTCTGTGGGCTGGGCCGCGCTTCAGGTTTGCGGCCGCGCGGTGTAATGTCAGAACGTTATGCGCAGCTGCGTAGGACTGGATCAGACGGCGCACGGATTCCTGGAGGCTGCTGAGGTAATATACTTCTTTTTAACAGGGAAAATGGGTGCAAGGAGGGGGAAGAGGACCCGATAATATGTGAAGGGGGGGAGGGGGAGTGGGGCTGAAAATGTGTGCAGGGGAGGGAAGAGGGGCTGAAAGAATGGCACACGGAAAACAGGAAAAGGGGGGAGAGAATGGCACACAGAAAAGTGAGGATGCCACACGAGGGGAGGGGGGGGGGGGTGCTGTATACTCCTACTGGATATTTATATAACCTCACATTTTATGCAAATGTACTTTAGTGTTGTTAATGTTTACTCTGTGGTATAATATCATTTGGGGGCACTATTGTAGCATAATATGATTTGGGGGCTATTAATTGAAAGTGGGCTGTTTGGGGAAAAAATAACGTCTATTTTTTAAATGTGAATAGGAATTATTTAATGGCATTGATGGTTGGGGAAATAGGTATATTTCTTAAACGTAAATGCGATTTAATTTCTTGCTGGGGTTGTTTGAAGGGAGGTATATAGGTTTATTTATTAAACGTGAATACTCCAATTTTAATGCTGAGGCTGGAGGGAGGCCTAATTATAAAACATGGGTTGCATTGATTAAACATCAGGGCTGGTTGGAGGTTTCTAAATTACATGTACCCATTTTTTTTCCAAATAGGGCCTCCAGCATTCGAGGATCCAGACAAGCAGCAACTAAAGACACCAGCAGCCACAGGTGGTATAAATGACAAGAACACTGGTGGGGAAGTCCCGAATTTTGGTGACACTCTCGTCTAGTGAGATTTGATCCGACTACAAGGACAGTTGGGCGGTAAGTCCTACTTCACACTGTACTGCTTGTGAAGGCAAAGCTGCGTGCACCTAACAGTAGTGCACACAGTATTGCCTGTGTATTTGTCTAACATTGTGTCTAATATGATAACCATGTTACATAATAGGGGCCCCCTGTCTTAAATAACCCAGGCCCCCCCCGAGCGTTAATCCAGCTCTGGTTAGCAGGAGAAATCTGATAGTTGCTCCCAGTCCCTGGATAGGACACAGCCTGCAGAGCAAGCCGAGGAGTTCTAGGTCTCACAAGATTTGGTAATCTCGTGAGACAAAGAGCTTCCCTGCTCACACTACTGGACGTTCACACCCTTATGGATGTCTGTAGCACCAGAAGCATAGATAACTACAGTGGGCTGGGGGTGTCATAATGTGCCTGGAGAGATGGCATGATGTGGCTGGGAGGGCGTGATAAATGTTATATTTTATTATAATGTATGTATCAATGCCCCATGTTGGCCACACCCACAACACGATGTGTCCACGCCCTTTTCGGCACACTATTTCTTTTCTTCTGGACCTGAGGTGGGCCTGTGTACTTTAAATGCCAGGGCTGATTTTTATTCCCAGTCCGGCCCTGGTCTGAACATTAGAACATTCATAGGCTTTGAGCATTGGAATGTTCAGAGGGATGTGGACAGTTAAGAGCATTGGAATATTGTCAGAGTTAGACAAATGCATATCCAACTACAGCAATAGACTGTCCATGGGGCTATGCAAACCTTAGCCCAATCAGATCATTAAAATGTTCACAGGGTTAGCGAAGTTCCCCAATGTCCCTATTAGTAGTTCCATGGTGACCATTCGACCAGTGTAACTTTCACGAATTGGAAGGGATCCTATTAGGTTCCCTCCCTCATGTGTTCAATATGGCTTAACAGCAGAATTGTTTAATGTGTTCCCCCCACTATGTACCCCTTCAATCCTTCCCCCTTTTTATTTTGTGTCCTTTCCTTACCCCCCATCCCTTTCTTCTTTCTGTACCCCATAATTTTTGAAAAATTAATAATAAAAATACTATTGAAGTTAAAAAAAAAAAAATGTTCACAGGGCTTGAGTAAACCAATCAGAACTTTCAAACACTTTCAAAATTAGATAAGCCTGTAGCCAATCAGAACAATAAAGAGTTCACAAGGCAAGATTTACCTGTTGGCAGAGAATTGAGATGTTCACAGGGCTAGATCACCCTGTCGACCAATCTATCAATAAACAGCATGTATATGTATAAAATATATGTTTGAAAAAGACCAGTACATAAAATGAATTACATAAAACCAATTTGTTTTTCCAAATCTTCAATACAAAAAAATAAAAAGGTATACATTACTGTATTCTGCACACAGAAGCACATTTTTTGAAGATTTTCATTCATCAACAGGAGTGGCAGTAAAGTAAAATATCAGCCTTCCACTCCACTGGAACCAAGCCTGTGATGGCCTTTGTAATGTGAAAAGTGCATGAAAAGCCCTTGTTTGACATTATCATCAAATAACCTTTGAAAGAATACTCTCCCAGTATGAGTGTGCTCTTGTTTTACTCTACAATAAGAGCCATGCAACATGTGTATTAGGGGTAGTGTATTAAACACAAAATATATTATGCTTACCTATACATTGGACATGTCCACTCTCCTCTTTTGGGATTGACCTCTGTGCAGACACTTTGTTTTGTCTATTTACAGAATAAGGTCCGAGTGCACATGATAGAACAGCTACACACTCACATCCACACACACACACACCTTAGAGGCCATATTATCACCTTTGGAACATACCTGCCTAATCCCCGGCATGTCCAGAAGACTCCTATCTATTCAGGAGTCTTCTGGAGCTCCCAGGAGAGTGGGCAGCTCTACTAGATCCCACCCGATCTTCATGTTTAGTGGACGGGGCCATGACAAAAAGTAGGCAACTATCCTTTGGACCACCCCAATAATTAACTTTCAGATTGTTCTCCTAAAATACTGCTTGAGAAAGCCCCATTTATATTATTAATAAGTAACTTGACTTCCTACTCTTTAAGCTGTTTATACATTGCTATGTGCTTCTGTCAATGTGCCCTTCTGCTCCATGGGAGGTTTCTGTCCTCCCTGAGCTCGCCTTTTTAAATTGTGCCTGAAAGCTGCAAAACGCGTTGCATTTATAATATTGGATCTTCTTGTCATTCTGCTGTGTAAAATAAAATCTGCAGCCACATGCTAAACTGGGAAGTCTCCTCTATGTATGAAATCTCCACCCCTTGATGCTCATTTAAATATCTTACTTCAAAACATGACATCTCTTTTTTTCTTGTGGATGTTTCCCTGTACCTGGCCCCCATTCAGCAAGGGTTGTTCTGGCCCATCAAGTCCCTTCCATAAGAAGAGGTACCAACTAAAACAATAAATGGGTGCAATTGTGGGGAAATCAACCTTAAAACCACATTTGCCCTGTAGGATGACATATAGCATATTTTAAAATGAACTTTATTGTCTTTAGAACAAGTGAATTAGACTTTAATTTGTGTTTGTATTGTTGCCTAAAAATGAAATGTAACCCAAATACTGTGCCAAAATCTCTTTATAAAGTAGTCCTAGTAAAAAAAGCATATGAAGCTTGGCCATGACTTGGCATGATGATGTTCAGGTTTTTAGGATCAATTCTTATTCTCCTCCTGTGCGTGTGATGTAGAAATGTCTAATAGTTTAGACTGTGACAAATATGTTTAATTGGTGGCATCTGGTACTTACAAACTCATGATATGTACTGAGCGTTACTAATGAATTCAGCAGAGGAAATCACTGCAATATTTTCTATTTCCCCTCTGGTTCATCAGAGCCGACATGAAAGAGGTTGCTAGGACGAGATTTGTTTACCAAATCCCGGAGATCAGATTCCTTCTCCGCGTCTGCTGTCTGTCTTTCAGGATCACAATCGGTGTGTTAGTTACCACGAATGACACACATTTAAAGGTTTGACTTCACCCGTGCATAATTCAAGGTACAACGAAGCAAGAAAATATTTATGTGAAATTTAGAATTCCTTTCTTGTTCAGGAGTCCTCTGCTGAAAGAAGCCTAATGAGACTGATTTCATCCAGGAGCATACACTGGTGATATGCTGATCAGCAGTGTCTGCAGCCATCACTCGCAATCGGAGAACGGCATCTATATGACCAGGTACTGCAGCTGTCCAACCGTCAGTTACAGCAGAACTAGTATTTTACAGGTGCACTAAGTTTCAGTTCTGGTGCTCAGAGTATAATAACAGACTATAGTTTATTTATATTTATTTATTTCAGTTGAATTCTTTTCTATTGTCATTTTTGCTTAGGCGATGCTTTTATTCTAACTCATTATTCTGTTTTCAATAACCTGCAAATGTCATTGTTGCTACAGCCAGGCCTATATTAACTGGGGCACTGTAGGGTTGGTTGTCCAGCTATGCCCCCCAATATACCCAACAAAGATTCCAATTAGGCTTGGCCAGGTTCCCAAAATTCTAGGCCAAGTCCCTTTTTGTTACTCAAAGCTGTGAAGCCAGTGATGGGCAACCTGATACACTTCAGCAGCCACATGGTGTGGCCCTGTATCCTTCAAAAGGGCCAGACATTACCCTAACCCTCTCTAATAAGTTAACACAATATAACCAAAGATAAAGACAACATAGTTCCCAACATTTAGAATCCTGAAAGCAGGACAAAATAAGCCTGACCCGCGCAAACTCCGCCCAGTTACAACCAAGCTCCACCCACAAATGATCATATCTAGTCAAACCCTACCTGTCTTCCCATTAAGCCCCACCGCCTTTGTGGCCTGCGAATCGGGACGTCCCACCAAAATTGGGACAGTTGGGAGGAATGGTAATAATGTACCAGCAGGCATTTTAAACAAGTGTTACAAGCTAGAACAAACTTGACAATAAAGCAGGAAGGAGCTGGGGCCACAGATGAGGGCTCGGAGGGCCACTTGAGGCCCTAGGATCATCTGTTGCCCATCATGTGTTAATCAATACTGTCCTGTGAAAAGCAGGACATTTAGGGTATGGTGAATGCCCTGGGAATTGTAAGTAGATACATCCTAAATCAGCGATTGTTCATCCCACAAGTTCATGTTCTCTATTTTACTTTAAAAAAAACAAAAAAAACAGGTGGTTGGTATAGATCAAATAGCAATAAAAAAAAGAAAAGAGAACATAAGTGGAGTTGAAGTCAAAAAAGTTGTTAACTATGCAATAATGTAAATAAACCCATCTACATAGTATATACACATTAACATCCTTTGAGAAATAATTATAGGAACATAAAGTATCTTACTAACTTCCCTGGTTTCTAGTGAATTAACAGGTTGCAATTTGATCAGTGAAACTGATTCCTAAAGAATTGATAGGCTACATTCTCACTGATATCTCTAGTTCCTAATTGATATTACTAGTTCCTATGCTGCATTTTCAGTGATGTCACTGGTTTGTAGTGAATTAAGTAGTTATATTTTTCTGAAAATTGGATCAGCCCATACAGTGGCTGCCACCAGTATGGGTAGATGACAGTCACATATTAACTAATACATTAAATATTCAGTCCTTCCAACTTTGGCACTGCAGGCTTGGGGAGAGGTTCAATGAAATTGGGGTTAGGGCAAAAATTATATATTCAGTGCACTTCACATGGCAAACATTAATTCTCTAAATAAATATGGTGCACAAATACCTCCATATAGCCTCACATACCCCAATACAGGCAATATGCCAATACATAGCCAATATACTGCCTTGTTTCCTTAATGACAGCCAATATGACTCATATAGCCAAATTACCTCTACATAGCCCCACGTGCAAATATATAGCCAATATGCCATCAGTACAAATTTACTGCATAGTAATCTAGCCTAGCATGGCTCTAGATATACCCCCATATATCCTAAATGTACACATAATTTCATATACTCCCATACAGTATATGAATCTATGTAATATAGCCCCTAGTTGCTCCCCCCTCCTCGTCTTACTCAGAGTACTCAATCTCATAGTGCCAAATAGGGTCCGCGGGACTGGAGACTTCAGCAGACATTACCTCCTCTGTGCTTACACCCCCTACCAACTATTAACAGAGCATAGGAATGAGGAAGCGGGAGTGGGGGTGCTAGACTAAGTCATTTTTCATATGAATGCCAAGAAACAGTTCACCATTCCAAACTCCCCAATCACCACAAGATCACAGGATATGGTCCTACACACTTGGAGCATCATCCATGAAGGCATGCATACTGAGAGAAGCGCGCGTTTCTTTAAAAACGTAAAAACGCATGTAAATCGGCTCTGCGTACTCCCGAAATACAACAAGAAGCGGATCTGAAGATAAGCACGCTGATGAATTCGCGTCTTGGTCTGCTCTGCTGTAGTACATAAGACATTGCGCGATACATCTAGGGCCTTACCATTACTGATCTTATCTGCCGTTTTTTACTTATCTTAAGTAAATCCACTCTGTGCATGCTTAGAAAAGGGAGATAAGAAGCAAAATCCACTGCGTAAATGAAGAATTTCTTAAGTTAAGATGAAAATCCATCTTAACTTCACTCTTATCTCCCTGTTTCTTCTTAAAAATTATCTTGGGCCTGATTCATTAAGGATCTTAACTTAAGAAACGTAAGAAACTTCTTATTTAAGTCTCCTGGACAAAACCATGTTACAATGCAAGGGGTGCAAATAAGTATTATGTTTTGCACATAAGTTAAATACTAACTGTTTTATCATGTAGCACACAAATACTTGATAGCTTATTTGTACACTGAAATTTAAAGTTGATATTTGTGTGCTACATGATAAAACAGTCAGTATTTAACTTATGTGCAAAACAGAATACTAATTTGCACCCCTTGCATTGTAACATGGTTTTGTCCAGGAGACTTAAATAAGGAGTTTTCAATCCTTAATAAATCAGGCCCCTAATGCCTATGTGGAATATACATTTGCAAAAGAAAGCACAGGAAAATAACAAAAACTATTGAATTAATGTTACCTGTTAATAATATAAGCATTAATGACGAACAGTCATAAAAAAAAAAAAAATGTTTTCTTTTCTTTTTTCCATAAAATATATTTATTAGGATGTTCTTAATGTACACTGTACATAAAATAAATTTTTACAATTGCTCCTGATTCCAGACACACATAGCATGCATAAGAGACTGTCATCATTAGTACTCAGGACCTAGACGTTGCTGCGTTTAATTGCGTATTGCCCGGTTCTGAGCACGGGCAGAGTGAGTGCAATACACACACACTCGGCAGATATATGCCTTGATGAATCAAGCCCTTATAGTCACAAAGAGACCATGACACTTAGCTTGCTGAATATCGGATATAGCTACTCAACTGTCAAGGGACATACAAGTGTCTACCCAACAAAATGTGAAAATGATATGTCTATTTTTATCATTGCACACATTTCATTTACTGTTTTTCACATTTCTGTGTTATTGCTTGCATAAAAAGAACATACATAGATTGCCTTTATCTCCATGTCTGGCTGGTTATTTATCCAAATACAGACTGCTGTAACCAAATACACACATTGTCATTATGGGTAAGTTGTTGAGCTGGGCGTCCACAAGGACTTTTAGAGATATGTAGCATTTTAACTCTCTTAAATTATAGAAATAGTAACCACCTTCTACATAAGTCCTGGTGGATTTCTACAAGCTTTTTCTTTCCCGTGTTTTGATTGTTTGTTTTTCCCCCTAGTGTCTTTTGTATTATCTCTTAAGCTTAGCAACTGCTGTAAATGCAGGACTACAATGACTGATTCTGGCAGCCGCTCCTGCTTCTAAGAGTCTCATCTACTTTTGCCTCTTGCTTGGCAGTGTATAAAGCACAAACAAACTTTATTCTGTTGATACAGCAAACATTTATATATGTGTTCATTATTATTATTATTATTATTATTATAACAGAACAAAGTTGAAATATTATTTAATCAAGCTTTGTTATTGGTAACAATAGAATATAAAAAAATAAGTTAAATTCTGTTCCAATGGGGGAAATAAACTAAACAAAAATGATTATAAACAAAATAGGCAATAAATTGCACAGGGTGTCGTTCATAATATTACAATAACCCTTTTATTATAGATTTAAAATAAACTACAAAGTAGAGATGGCAAACCATATTTATGGGGAAGCACATGTATGTGCAGGACAAGATGGCTTTAGGGGAGCAAGAGTTGGGCGTATTGAGGCTTTCCTTGTTAAGTTTGGATAGGGCACGTGAGCATGCCTAGTTTTGCAGAAGTCTGATCAAAGATAGTTAGTGATATCACTATCAGATAATGCATTTTCACTCCTATGTTAGTAAATTAGCCCCATAATGATGTCTGTATTCCGGTTACTACAGAGGAGAGTGAATCCTCTCAAGCCTACAAGCAGACAAGAGGATAATTTGGCAAGACCAAAGTTTTTCCTTATGTTTGCTCATGAAAGTGCTAAGATTTGGTAAATCCAAGTTATCAGTATGAGAGCAATCTGATTTAACATGTAATATTTATATACTCTACAGGAGGATACATATTTTTCTTTTTAAAATTCAAAGATCAACCCTGTGTTTCTAACTAACAGAATACTGAAGTAATGACATCAATGTTCTCACAATAAGATTGTAACCGTAACAACATTACTTATATTATATTGTGATATTCAAAACTCATTCTCAAGGAAATAAGAGGACACCTAAACAACTGAGTCACAAGTCAATAATGTCAGCCAACACGGTATGTACAACCGACACAACGTTTACATAGAGGGGTATTTTGCAACTAGGAAAATACATCTATGAAGGTCACACACAAGACCTTCTGTAAGAGAACTAGTCATATGGAGGTTGCTATTGCTGGCTGTAACATGACTGCTGAATATGTTCATTATGTAACTAAATTGTATTTTAATTTGATTATTTTAATACAGCATAGGTTGAATAGATCATAAAGAATAATAAAATATTATATTTGTATCTAGCATCATAGGTGTCTGAAAAAATCTCATAAAATTATCTGGGTAGACAAGCCATGGAGCTGGCTGGTCTAAAAGTCAGGGTGCGCTCTTGTAGCGCTAGGACGCTCTCCCGTGGGGTGCATGATCACAATACTCCCCTCAAGCAGCCGGATGCTGAGTACAGGCCCCAGCAGGGGAGTATTCTGCGCAGACTTAAGTGACTGTGAGCTCATGCAGCACTGTCATTGTGTGGGGTCATAGTACCACCCAGCTCCCCTCTTTCTGCCCCACGCGCTGAGCATTGGTAGCAAATTCATTACAGGCAGGCCAATAAATGGAATCTCAGAACAATAGAAATAATACATGTTATGGCAATATTCCAAGGGAGGCAACCACTTTCTTTCTCCCTGTGGATGCCCAGGTTCTACTTACAAAATACGAGACATTGTTGAGTGCAGGTGGTTACAATAAAAAAAAAACAATGTACATATAGTTCACTTAGTGCCATTAGTGTTGTGTATTTCACAGAACTATGTTAGAATATAGAACAGCAATGGGACAAGAGGCCAAGACCAAGACAGCTCAACTTGTTAATGTTTCACAAGGAATGTGAATGTGATATCACCATGGACCTTAGAAGACAAAACATCATATGCGAAGGGCAAGTTAGGCCAAAAGGGAATGCTCTAGGATCAGGATATCCATTCATTAAATGAAGGCAGACTGGGGAGCTCTGCAGATCAACTGACTGCAAATTTCAACCTGAAGTCAAAGCAGCCAGCGTCATAAAACATGGTCTGATGAGGACTCCACAGAGCGTTATATGATAGTCAGGTTGCAATACATAAACCACTCATCACATCTGGCACTGCAGGTTGCAAAACCTTCAGAACTAAGGAGCAACTGAAGATATGGTTGGATGTATCATCCTTCACCATGTTCCCTACAAAGGTATCAGTGCTTATGTGGCACCAAACCCAAAGAACTCTAAAGCCCAAATGGTACCGTAGTGTTTTGGGTTTAATTTTCCTGGCATGGTTTGGGTATAATCATCCCCCTTGGAAGGCACTGTTGTCTTAAATTTGCAATACCAAGAAAAAGTGTGTGTTTTGAAACATAATTTTAATATAATGTTTTCCTTGTTTGTAATTATAATAATATAATGTTACTTTATTTTTCCAAGCTACTATTACTGATTTAAGGTTCGCTAAGTGTCATAGGCCTACCATGGCAATCACAGTCACTTGCCATATGTGTTGGTATTAGGAGCACTTTCGCTCTGTCTCCAGTTTCAGGTTGCTATGACAACCGCAGTAGTTCCCCAGTGGTCTAATAGGAAACAGGAAGTGGGGCAGAACTCCAATGTCCGATTTGCGCTACTGCGTGTGCTCAGAACTCCGAAACTGGAAGTTCGGCTTTTCGCACTGCACTTACATTCCAGACACCGAAGGGGACAGTCGCAGCTTAGAGGGCTGCGTGCCACCAGATTCCTCAAAGAGTGAACGGAGGTTCCCTACTGTACCCCACTATATATTAAAGGAGTCTGCCACAGCAAGTAACTGCATGGCTGTGCAGTACATAATAACATACCTGCATCTGCATATCTATATGAGTGCATCTGCACACCAGCATACATATACACAAGTGTACCATATAATCTGTATTGCCTGATTGCTGCAACTGTTGTTACTGCTGAATACTGCTGTATTACAAGTAACTGTGAGTACCTGTATTCACCTGTTGTTATCATCTTTAAATAAACAGCAACCTGTTTAAGTTACAAAAGCGTTGTGGCTTAACATCCACATTAACACACCGCTGAACACCTTCAGTAACATCAGAAGGTATAACCAACAATATGCAGTGAGCAGGAAGGCTTTGGAAAGCTGCTCTTCTCAGCATGATCATACATAGCACAATCCCCCTCCTCCACTGTACATGGAGGGAGAGCTCTGACTCAGAGATCAGATGATCCTGTCCTCGGGAACATGCTTGAGCGCTAACATGCACATGCATTTCAGTTGAGAGACTGTGCTTAGGAATGGCATCCATATATGTCTCCCCCACAGTCTTCAAAAAGAAGACTAAGTTATAGAATTCAGGACATCCTAGACAAATTTCTAGTAGCCTTATAAACAACATTAAAGGATAAATTATCCATATCTGCTGATTTTCCAAAGATAGTCCCAATTTTTTGTGATTGAAAGCAACATGGCCTACTAGACAAGGGTTTATCTTTCTGTGAACAAGTGTGGTTTGGACATACCTGGCTTGAGAGGATCTGGCGTGTTATAAGATTCCAATTTGGAATGTTGACAAGAATACATTATCCTCTATATAATGCAGCACTTTGCATTGCCCATTATCTTGTATGCTGACATTCAGAAATATGCATTGTTAATTGTGTTTACTACATCTACTACACATACGTATGCAGCGGTATAAATTCTGTTGGGTGTGTATTATGTTCTGGATTTAGACATGTGACAATCTCTTAACTGCATCGATCCTGATCTAATATTAAAATGTGTCTACGGGCCTGATTCATTAAGGAAAGTTAAGCACAAAATTGAGTGGACAAAACCATGTTGCAATGCAAGGGGTGCAAATTAGTTTATTATTTTACACATAAGGAACATTCTGTCTGCTTTTTCATGTAGCACACAAATACTTGATAGCTTATTTGTACACTGAAATTTAAAGCTGATCTAGTACATGCCCTACCCAAATATAAATCTGCCATCACATTTTAAATTTACCTCCCCCTCCTCCCTCCACGCAACATGGTTTTGCCTTACTTATTTACTTTGGCTCAACTTTCCTTAATGAATCAGGCCCTAAGTCCTAATCACTCAGACATAATAATCTAATCAATTGTACAGGACCTAGAGCAGGCACGGGCTGGGAGAGGGAAGCCCGGGGGGCACACAGACGGCCGCATCTCATGTCATCAGATGCGGCCACGGGTAAAAAGGGGATATATTGCATCCGGGGGGTAGGCCGGCCTAATAGCGGTCTGACTGAGCGGCCCAGGGGGCCGCTACCCCCCTGCCCCCCGGGCCAGCCCGCCCCTGACCTAGAGTGTCTATAAAGGAATGGTATGTAGCTAACGTTAAGTTACATCAAAGTAACATGTACTTATATTACATTCTGGAAACATCAAGAAGAGAAAAAAAAAGAGAGATGTGTACAATTTATTCAGCAGTCCCAGTTTGTACATTAAAATATGTTTAACTATAAAAATAAAGGGTCTATTTATTCAATGGGTGAAAAGCCTTAAATCCATTTTGCTTTGTGGGATTTAGGGCTCCTCCCTAATAAACAGCAAGTGAAGGCTAACACCAGTGGTATTCTTTGGAGGGGCCCTCCTGTGAAGCTACCCCATGCAAAGCATGGGGAAGCCTATTTGTCAAGGACAAGTACTGCCACTGTTTTAACACCATCGCCAACTCAGGCAGCATACGTTCCATTTTTTTTTTTAAATAAAGTTTTTTTGTCTTTTTTTTTTTTCTAGTTCTAGTGCACATGTCCGAGCCGGCAAGCAGAGGGACCCTGTACTGACCTGTCGAGCCGTAAGACTCCTCTCACTGCTGCCAGCCAGAACCTGCCGGGTATCTGGGCATCGTTCAAGGTCCACGGTGACATTTTCTTGATAAATTGCAATCTCTGCGATAGGCAGTGATGGAAAATATTCAAAATAGGCCCCTTTGTCAGCAACATTTTGCCCTAATAACACATAAAAAACATAATATTTCAAATAAATTCAATTGTTTTTCTTCGTTTTTTCGCTGCTCTGTTGTTCATTCGTGCCCCAGGTAGATTAAATAATTCAAAGGAATGGACTGGATCATAAAGAACCTTAAGGAGAATGTCTACTATGTACCTCCTATTCTAATTGCTGCTGGCGAGTCGCAGCCTCCTCTGTGGTATAATGAACAATTTGATTTTAGATGATTAATTTAAATTTATTTGAATTTTGCCAGACTTCGGGGTGTATTACACATCAGGCTGTTGCATGCAAGATCTAATTTTGTTTCCTTTTGTGTCTGGGTTTTTCTTTTTCTTTTCTCACCCTGTGGGGAACTATCTTATATAATTAAGATGAAAGAACCGTTACCAGTATGTGTATTTGGTCTTTCTAGTGATTTCACAGTGGCTGCCTCCTTACAGAAGTGTAAATAGGGAAGTAGAGCATTACAAGTAATGGGAATTTCATCACTTTGAAAAGGTGACACCGTCCCTGCTAAATTATCTTGAAAATGAAACATATTATAAAAATAGCAAAGCAAACAAAAGGCTTATTAATAGGGAAACCACAAACATTTAATGGAACAGCGAGGTTAAGGGATGCTCAATCTGTTAATTTTCGACTTGAGCGCACACACTGCTCCGCAGATGACTAGTTATGTCATAAACGCTGTAGAGAACAAAATCATTAGTTGTCTAGAATATGAGGCCTTTAAACTGCAGATCTTCAATATAGATATCATGTAGAAAATGTTGATTAATTTGTTAGGATGTTTAAAAACAAAAGTTAAAACACCAGTGAAACCACATGTATTGTTTGTGCTTGAGATGTGGTTATTAACTAGTGATTTTACTTGCGTTTGAGAAGTCACTCCGTTGACCTTAATGTGTTTTGACTTTGATTAAGGCATTGAGGGGTCTGTGCATCAAGCTGATGTTTGCTATGCATTACATGCCTAACAGAGGAGATATAGCAGAAATCTCCTCCGTTTAGGCTAATAACCTGCAGCATCGCAGTGTTAAGCTGCCGGTAAGCAGGAAAAAAAAACTTTGCTCCAGCGGGGTCACTTCGCCGGGGCTTCCAGAGTAGCCCCGACATGATGCATTACAGTGGTGCATAGATATACACCACTGTGACGTGCAGCAATGCATATTTAGTGGCACTGCATTATGTTGATGCATAGACCCCTGAATGGAGCAAGAAGAGTTTACAAAACTGCTACTCAATGCAGATGCAACACACCCGAAGGTAAGTATAAAGACAAATGCTGGAATTGGAAACAATGGGTTCCAAGGCCAGACTGTTTACATGCTGCACGCCATCATGCAGACTGGCCTGGCATGTGGTGAGACTATTCATACCGCTGACCGGCGGTACTGAAGGGGAGTTGAGCATCGCCCAGCTGTCACAGTGAAATGTTATTGAAGTGCCAACCACTGAGCATGGTGGCTCAGTGGTTAGCACTTCTGTCTCACAGCACTAGGGTCATGAGTTCGATTCCCAACCATGGCCTTATCTGTGAGGAGTTTGTATGTTCTCCCCGTATTTGCGCAGGTTTCCTCTGGGTGCTCCGGTTTCCTCCCACACTCCAAAAACATTCTAGTAGGTTAATTGGCTGCTAGCAAATTGATCCTAGTCTGTGTGTGTGTTAGGGAATTTAGACTGTAAGCCCCAATAGGGTAGGGACTGATGTGAGTGAGTTCTCTGTACAGCGCTGCGGAATTAGTGGCGCTATATGAATAAATGATGATGATGATGTTGATCTGTGATAATCTGTGATATCACCTCAATTTGATAAGTAGACTCCATTGTCTGTCGTCCAGTGCACTTTATTTCCATACCGTCTGCGCAGAGGTGGGGGTTAGGCTGTAGTGAATGTACTACAAGCTCTCACTCCCAAGAATGAAAACATTTCAACTGCATGTATTATTAGATACGCTTTGGTAGAGTGCATCTAACCCAGTAAAGAAAATAAACAATAGCTACTGTTTCCTTTAGGTCTATTGCAAATGCATATTTTAGTCCTTTAATGTATCAAATTATTTCCCTTCACTAAAGTCATCTAATTTCAAATCATTTAGTATTTCTATAAACGTTCATACTGTGAAAACATTAGTTTCCTTCAATTATAATATAATAAATAAGAATATTATTTTTTTTACAAACATTAATTATCATACAATTGTGACATCAACATCATTCCTGTAAACCACATGCAGTAAGTCATCATTACAAAAATGAAGGGATCTTTTTATTAATATTGGGCAATATGAAAGATTTTATACCGCTGCTTTCTTCAACCGCCCGATGCTCAGTTCCCTGGTAATACTGGTTGGCGTTGGCGTTACGTCTCTCCAAGGCCAGTGTGCACACTGGAACTGGAAGACCGAATTCGGCGCTTGAGGAGACCCCAAGCGAAGGCTTCCTCTGGCGATAGTCTTCAGCGGCCTGAGGGCTTTGTTAACTAGGGAGAAGCCCTAAACTGGGCAAAAATATTTTTGCTCTATCTAGGGCTTTTCCCCTATTAATATATAATGCTTTAATGTTACAAAAACATAATTTTTAATATAAGATTAAACATTAGTGATGTCTTCAATGCTTTAGAATATACTGTAATTAGCCAGGTACTAAAGGACATAAATGCTCCCCAGATCACTACATTAGTAAACATTTTCACGCTTAATGGGTCGTAATAAACTTTGTGGTATTTACTAGTGCTGCACACCTGGTGCTGACTCAGTCTAAGTGGGAATATTTATATTCTATAAAACACAGCTGCTGCATTTTATATGTTTTATTAACCATAAATAGAGCATTTTTTGGATACTAAAATCAACTGCACCAACATATAACTCTTCACTTGATTCAAAATATCTCCCAACTCATCCTCTCTGCTTTTCTGTGGTCATAATGCAGGCAACATATTTTAATTTATATGCTGTCTGTTTAGATGTCTGTTAAATATGTAGATCTGTATAGGTGTCATGTTCTCTTTCAAAATGCCCCCTACATGCACACACATGCATATTACCCATACATGCCAACTTTCAGGAGGGGAAATCTTGCTGGCGAATTTTGGGGGGCGGGGCCAAAATGACCCGATTTTGGTCGTCCCGCCCACCTCATGCCCCCTCCACTGGCTGGCTCCCGGAAGGGAGCTGAAGAAAGTCGGCAGGTATGGTTAACACTATATTCATTAATGATAAAACATTAAAAAAAATAAGTATCCCCCCCATTAAATACATGTATCATGATTTTATTAATGTCTATTGTACATAGAATAATTTTTTCACAGTTGCTCCCAATTGCAAACACACGTTGTAGCATGACCATCATCACTAGTAATTGGCACTTACTCTACACCTGACCTGTAGCCGGTGCAAGTGATACTACAGAAAAACACGCACCTTAGTGATGCCCAAAGCTTGGATCGGATGCTGCTGCGTGCGCTTGAGCTTGGCACACTCTAACTGTACACTGACTATGTGCATATGCCCCTTTCCCTCCCTGTTCCCTCCATTAAATCGTTGACTGTAGTAAAGATTGTTTGTGCTCGAAGATAAATTGGATGTTGCTGTAATCACTGGTGTATAGTCTGGTTTTGGCCTAAGCATGTGCAGAGCAATTTTACGCAAAATAAGGCATTTCAATTTCTTAATGAATCAGGCCCCATATATTATTGCTAGTTTTGCATCATTAAACACAGATAATTGATGCATCTTGCCTCATTGATGTCACAAGTTCACAGTGAATTGACATTTTAAATAATGGTTGAGTCCATAAAATGACTCCTTCCGCTTTGTGCACTTTAAATAAATTATATGGATCCATTTCCTATAGAAGTAAACTCCTGCCATGGAAACACAATTTCTGTACCCTCGCTATAAAACAATTTATTAAAAAAATAATATCTCCTTACAATTACCCCTGTAAAGAGAAAACACTCATGGAGTACAGTACGTTTCTAAATTGTTCAGTGTCACAAAGAGAATGAAACTCAAGCTGAGAACTATTGTAGTTTCTTTACATGTTTTTTTTTTACTTTAAATTAATTATTGAGAAGGCAAATGAGATGGATAATCCTGTGTTCCGTTATAATGATGCTTGTAACAAAAATCGCAGAAGTGAATTGTTACTAAAAATACTGATATTTTTTTTTCTACTGTCTGCAGCATTGACTGTGACTGTCACGGTGCATAATGTGAGATGATCTGTGTGTCTCTGTCAATGTAACCTGCACATATTATTTAAAGGGGAAGATCAGTTTTGCAGAACTTCCCCTCTTTCTAATTTGACTCTTCAGTCAGCAATTATGAGGATTTTCTTGAGGCCACTAGTGAGCTGCTCACGTTGTGTGGGGACTCACTCGTCCCTTTCCTGTACAGCTCAATCATACTTGCCTACACTTACGGAATTTCCGGGAGGCTCACGAATTTCCGGGAGTCACCCCGGACTCCCGTAAGAGTAGGCAAGCCTCCCGGATCCTAAAAAATGCAGATATTCAATGCCATGAAAATCGGCATTTTATAGTGGGGCGGAGCTATGGTGACGCCAAGACGTCACTGCACCCCGCATCGGAAAGCAGGATGTACTCAGGGGAGGGTTGGCAAATTTTAACCTGGGGGGGGCAAGACTTGACTTAGCAGACTATTAGGAACATTTTAAAGATAATAAAATGCAGCTGGTCCAGTGATCCAGGCCAAAGTAGTCTACTATGGGACCGGACCAGGGGCCTCTACCCCCCCTGCTCCCCAGCCCAGTCAGCACCTGGATGTACCTCCATTCCCTCACCGTGAGCACAAGGGGGTCTTGTGGGGGTTAAGGGATACATTCTATTGGCTACAACGAGAGGCAGTTTATAAAGAGTGAGCTTCCCCTTTAAGTACTCTACTGATGTACAACAATAAAATTAAATGCATTAAGTGTCATAGACACTCTTGAAACACAGAATAATAACATGTTAATACTAAATTCTGTAATGTTCAATCTGACTAACAACAATTAAATACTATCTATTATCGTATTTATTCAATATTCACACATTGTACCGTTATATACCATTTTCCAGTTATACAGTTTAATACCATAATAAAAATATTTTGTTTAAAAATAAAAAAACGTTTTATAAACAGATACATTTTATAACGCAATGTTTCTGCAGGAGATTGACAGGAGACTTGCATCAGAGCCGTAACTTAGAATTCTAGCGCCTGGGGTGAGAAAGACAAATGCCGCCCCCCTAGCCCTCAATTTTAACCAAATGAACCTAAAATATTCCTAAGTTGCACCCCCCTTCAGCATTGCGCCCTGGGCGGTCGCCCCTGTCGCGCAGCCCTAATTACGGCCCTGACTCGCAACACTAGTCTGCGCTGTTGTGGGCCTGTTCCGCTCTCTAAAGTGTAATCTCTTCCCCTGCTCCTGTTTCTTTCCTTATATCATTACAAGTTACAGCCAATCACAATGCTTATCTTCTGAAATACTCTGGGCTGCTGTGAACATTCCAGTTATTCTCTCCAGGTTGTTCTATTCACGCCCAGAGCTGGGTACTAGAAAAAGCTACTTTAAAATACTTCAGAAACTGGGATAGCCACAGCTGTCCTATAGCTCACACAACTCGTGTTATTTCCAGCGATAGGGTTTTGTCCTATACATCAGTGGGTCAATGCTGGTAAGATTCGCCAGGTCTTGTGGCAATAGCTTCCCATACAATGCTGGTAAAGTCTATTTAACAAGCATTATGGTGGTACATATAACACAGCTATACTGTTATCACCATCTCTAAATATGAGCTACATTCAATTTTTCCGCTATACACATTGCTGTTGAGTAAAGATATTTGTATTGAATAATTAATGTCATTTTAACATACTTCACCATTGAGTGGATTTAGCCCTGTCTCTTCTCATTTACAGAAAGTAAAGTAGTCTCTACATACAATGTTTCCTATGCACATACATACAAGCATTATTTTATGTCATGAATCGCGTGGTTTACTAAGATTTTTTGATCCCCATATCATTTGGATTTATTTTAAATATATAGTAGTCCCTATGGTTCTAGACTGCGCATATATATATATATATATATATATATATATATATATATATATATATATATATATATGTATAGATATATATATATATATATATATATATACACACACAAACTAGAGATGTTCACTGACCCCCGTGTTTTGGTTTTAGTTTTGGTTTTGGATCCCAATTTTTTTTCCTAAAATCCCTATTTTTTTTGCTAAAATCACATATTTTTGCTTTTTTTTTTACCCCCTACAGTATTATTAACCTCAATAACACTAATTTCAAGTCATCTGCAGTCAATTTTGACCACCTCACAGGTCACAATATTATTTTCATATACTTTCAAACAAAGACTGCAGATTTAGAAGACCAAGCCTGCCAGCCCTAGTATTTCTATTTCAGCAATGACAATTAGCAATGGAGCTCTCCTGAATGTCACTGGAGACTTTGAAGAACACTGCTACCCCTCCTCTTTCTTTTCTACCTATAACGCTGCCAAACTGCACTAGAGACTGCCAAGAACTGTACTATCCCTTGTGTCCCTCGGTGAAATGGCGCTGGATCGCCGTGGAGGGTGGTACTTATAGAATCTAAAGCTCGCAAGATCCCAGATCCGATGATGTAACAATGATGTTTTGCCTCGTTTTCAAATCCAAGGGCGCGCAAAAGTACAGAGGCGTCTCAGCTCGGTACTCGGATCTGTTAAGTTCGGGTGTGTTCAGCTCTCGGGGAATCGAACCTGAGCATCTCTAATACAAACACACACAAAAGTCTTGTAATGACTTCCTGAGATATATTACTACCTATCACTCCCATTGAAGACCTCTAAACATTGCCAAACAAATATAATTTCAATCTCCTCTTCTCAACCTCCCGAAACCAACCAATCTCTCCGACTACCATCAATTCCTGAGATCTTCTTACTTCAAGGACAAGATTGATAAAAAAAAAAAAAATTGTATCCTCTTTCCTGAAAAACAACTTGCTCAATTCCTCCCCTGCACCTTCTGGCACCTTTTCTTCATATGATCCCACAAATGAAGTTGAAGTATGTACTGTCTTCTTCTCTTTCCACTCTTCTACCTATATCCTCACATATCAGTTGATTCCTGTCTCCTGTGCTCATCCCAGCTAACATCTGTAATCTTTCTCACTCTGCTGGTATCTTTCCGCCATTAATCCCTGTTACATAACTTTTTTGGGCTGTACCCACTCTGTAGAATTTCCTTCGCTTGCACAACAAGACTATCCTCTAGCCTCTAAACCTTCAAGCGCTCCTTGGGGGCTGGCCTCATCAAACTGCCAAACTACTCTTCTAATCTATCTAGGATAGTCTACGTAATTATCACCCCTCTAAATTAATAAATGATAATAATATTAATAATAATAATAATAATCATCATCAATCGGGTAAATGAAGGGCACCATGTTCAGAGTCATGTATTGAATGTTGGACTGGTTGCTGGAAGAGGAGACCTCAGTGACTTTGAAAATAAGGGTGATTATTGGGGCTCAACTTGCTAATGTTTCATGAGCAACGGCATCTAAGGTGATTTCAGCATGGAACTCCCAGGGAAAAAAATATCAAAAAGCAACAATAGGTGGAAGCACATATGCCTGAATCATGATATCTGTGCATTAATTCTAACTGCAAGGCTAAACAGATGAACAACTGCAGATCAGCTGCACAGGACAGGATATCATAGTTGAATTGCAATGCATTAATTTTAACCAGGGAGCCTGTCTCATGTCTCCCCCTGCTATCAACATTGATAGATTCAGTGTAACCTGGATCTAACAGCAGCCTACATGTTAGCCATTCTTAGACACTGGCTACGCTGCTCTGTCAGTGCTGGTAGTTACATCTGGAAGGTGCTGCAAATGATAAGAAAATACCCAAGTAGCAGGACAATTATAGGCTGTCCAGCACCGGGTAAAATGACACAGGTTTAAGCTGGATGCCCATCACATTCAACAATGTGTTTCAATGATAGTGCCTTTCTCTTCATGCTGGAGCATGCAGCCGCCATTGCAAAGTGCGATTAATAAACAGCACCTCCGCACCAAGTCCACCACCAGCGCAAGTTTACTGTGCTATATCACCAATGGTGACATTATATAATATTGACACAATTCCAACATTATAAAATATTGACACAATTCCAATCAAGTTTTTCAATTTTATGAGCACATTTTTGCTCAATATGTATCAAAGGTTACATAGAAACCAAATTATACCTTTTTGGGTACATTTAAAACAGACATTTTGCTCAGAAATAACCCAGTTTAATCTCGATAATATTTTTTTTTTTTATCATATACATATATATGAAAATTATGTGTGTGCAAAATAATTAGAGAATCATTATTTTTTCTATATTTATATACAACCAACACATCCTTTAGTGCTGTATATTTACGGACATTTATTCAGGCACTTCAGTCCCTGCGCCAGTGGAGCATACAATCCAATTTCCATACCAGAAACACAAAAACACAGGCACACACCAACGCCAATTTAGTCAGAAACCAGAAAAACTAATACAAATATTGGCAGAACACGCAAATATATCTTTTCGCCAGAATGCACAAAGCAACATATGTCATACAAATATATACATACTTGCCAACTCTCCCGGAATGTCCGGGAGACTCCCGATACCTGGGTAGGTATTCCGGACTCCCGGGAGAGCAGGCAAGTCTCCAGCATACTGCAATCTGCTAGCCAAAATGATGCGCTTCGTGGTGAATCGCATCATTTTGGCTCACCCCCCGTGACAAAGTGACTGTCCCGTCCAGGGGCCAGGCCAAAAATGATTAACTGCATCCCGCCCCCTCCCATCCACCAGCCACGCCTCCTGTCCGGGATCTCCCGGACTTCACTATGTAAAAGTTGGTAAGTATGAATACATTTTTCCCACAGAACTATTATTATTATTAATATTATTATTAATCTTTATTTATAGGGCACCACAAGATTTCTGCAGCACCTTACAGAAAAAAGACAGTGGACCATACAGGGTAAAGCAGTAGAGAACAGTTAACAAAAATACCAGTACTTCAATAGCTCCAAACATAGCTAGCAGAGTGGAGTTGGAGGATAGGAAGAGAGACAGGAGGGAAGAGGGCCCTGCTTGTAAGACCATCCTAAAAGGAGGGCAAACAGACAGGAGGCACTATGGGGAGTCAGAGAGGATCAATCACAAGAGGAGTGAGTAGTGGGACAGGGGAAGAAAGGTGAGGAGATCAAGCATGGAGAGAGGGTTAGGTGGATTGCTGGTAGCCTTTGAGAAACAGATGAGTTTTAAGTGCCCGTTTGAAGTTGCACACATTAGGGGACAGTCGGATGAAGCATGGAAGGTCGTTCAAATGGACGGGGGGCGGCCTGTGAGAAATCTAGGATTATGGAGTGAGATGAAGTGGTCAAAGTGGAGGAGAGGCGACAGTCATTGGCTGATCGCAGGAAACAGGATGGAGTGTGAATGGAAAGAAGGTTGGAGATATATGGGGCACTGGAATAGGGGAGGGCCTTGTAGGTGAGGGTAAGCAGTTTGAAAAGGATTTTGTAGAGGAAGGGGAGCCAGTGTAAGGCAAGGCAGAGAGGGGAGGTAGAAGAGGAACGACGGGAGAGGAAGAAGAGTCTCGCAGCTGCATTGAGTATAGACGGACCTGAGGTGGGTAAGGTAGGAGAGGGGGAGGCCGGTGGGGAGAAGGTTACAGTAATCAAGACGGAAATGAATTACTGCATGGATGATGGTTTTCGCGGCATCCTGAGGTTGGAAGGGCGATGTTACAGAGTTGGAAGTGACAGGATTGGGCAAGAGATTGAATGTGGGGAACAAAGGAGCGTGAAGATTCGAGGGTGACGCCCAGGCAGCAGAGTTGAGAAACGTAAGAGATTGTAGTCCTGTTAACAGAGATAGAGAGATCAAGATGGGATGAGGATCTGGAAGGAGGGAAGACAATGAGCTCGGTTTTAGCAATGTTAATTTTGAGGAAGCATGAAGACATCCAAGATGAGATGGCGGAAAGGCAGTCAGATACACGAGAGAGAAGGGAGGGGGAGATCAGGAGAAGAGATGTATAGTTGAATGTCATCGGCGTAGAGATGATATTGGAGACTGGAAGAGGTGATGATAACACCCAGGGAGGTAGTGTGCAGCGAAAAGAGTAGAGGGCCAAGAACCGAGCTCTGAGGCACTCCTACAGGGAGAGTGGAGGGGGAGGTTGGGGAGGAAGAACCAGAAATGGATACAGAGAAGGAGCGGTTGGTGAAGTAGGAGGAGAACCAAGCGACGACAGAGCCAGAGAGGCCGAGAGAAGAATGTACATAGCGGCAAATGTCATACAAAGTACAAACACATCTTTCCCTCAGAATGTACATAGCGACATGTCATACAAACATACAGTATCTTTCCCCCAGAATGCACATGGAGACATATGTCATACAAACATATCTTTCCTGCAGAATGTACATAGCAACATCTGCATACAAACATATCTTCCCCCCGCAGAAATGTATGTACCAACATATGTAATACAAACATATCTTTCCCCAGAAATGTACATAGCGATATATGTTATTTTCTAATTTGCTGAAACTTTTTGACAAAGATTTCACTGCAATTTGGACAACATATATTCATTTACCACTTTGATAAGATTGGTAAACAGACCTTATTAGCATAACGCAATTGTTTCAACGCTGTGATCAGATATACTGTATATTACTTTCTTGGGAACAGAAATGTGAGGGGGGACGAATCACTGAGCAGTTGTTCTGTATAAATCCAGGAGAATGTCAGCACAGCAGTATAGTGGGAGTCACCTGGCTCACACACTGTGCTGTACAGGCATTGTTTACATACAATAACAGAAATACAGAATGAGCTTTATACTAGGCTAGTATTACTGAGCTTACCTGGTGTTGAAGCCTCTCTCTCTCCCAGACAGTTATGTATCTTGTGCTATTGCCATCAGTCACATCCCAACACACAATAGAAATTCCTGTAGCAGCGGGAAGGGACAGTACTGCAGGCTGTAAACAAACCCACTCCACTGGCCCCACTTATTTCATCGAACCATAAAGCACAGTGCACGTGTAAAGTGCATGCAGAAACCATTGCCTTTCTAATTAGCTTCAGGACCACCTACCTAGGGAGGCACTAAACTGCCAGTTCATGCAATGTTAATGTCTAACAATTGAGACAGAAGCACAGTTGCTGTGGACAAGATTTAACACCACTGAGGAAGATCACGAGAGACCTCGACAGCCCAGATCAATCAAGCAACGCATGAAAATGATCTCAACAATAAACTCCAGCAAAATGCACCAGATTTTGCAATGATAGAGAAACAAAATGATCCCGCCACCCCACCTCAGCTCTGCTTGAGAGAAACATTTTAGTTCACGGAGAATGCAAGTCACAGGAGAATAGCAATTACAAAGATCTGCGGCAGCTGAGCCTTTCATGTTACCTCAGTAGTGCAGTTTCTTTTTCACGTGCAGACTGTAGGGAAATCCTTAACTCTCCAAGCCACATAAAAACCACTTCTACCCAAGCCGCATCCAGCTCAGCAAGATTCCCAGGCACATGAATAATGATAACATATTAGTTCATATTTTACTACAACTAACACATTTTCTTGTACAAGACCACAGCAGCTGTGATACATTCTATAGCGTGTTTGTGAGCACCAGCACCAGACTTCTTGTTTGTGCGACCAGATATACTGTCTATCACGTGATAATAATCAACTAAATATTACATACTTTGTAATTATATAGCATTAGCAGAAGGAATGGAAGTGTGACCAGCCCTCTTGGGAGGACACCTTTGCCCATTGCTAAGGCTACAGGGTCAATCATTAAAATTAAAAGCATGAAATAAAAATAGCAGCGATAGTATAAATAAAACGTTGTAAAACCATATACAGATACAAAATAGGCACAAACACATATAAAACATACTGTGGGGTCTATTTAATAAGGTAGGATCATTACATCCTCCCATTCCTGGTTACAGGACTTTTTTCGAGCTGCACCCACTCTATAGAATTCTCTCCCTCGCACAATAAGACTCTCCTCTAGTCAACAAACTTTCAAGCGTTCTCTGAAAACCCACCTCTTCAGACAAGCTTATAATATTCCTCAACCACTCTCTTAACCTCACTACCTTACCCTATTACCACCTGTTACACAATTTCACACAAGACAACCACCCCCTGACCAACATTGTTGTGTGACATTTAGCTTATGAGTCACTTTTACCTTTGCAGCCTGGCTCGGCCAAGATGCAAAATGTAGACTTAGCCTTAGCCTCATGTCTCAAACTCCCATTGTCCCATAGATTGTAAGCTTGTGAGCAGGGCCTTCTCACCTCTTTGTCTGTTTTACCCAGTTTGTTTATTAGTTTACTATGTTTGTCCCAAATTGTAAAGCGCTACGGAATATGTTGGCGCTATATAAATAAATGATAAAGATGATGATGATGATACTTGCCCACTCTCGAGGAATGTCCGGGAGACTCCTGAATTCAGGGTAAGGGTCCCAGACTCCTGTAGAGCAAGCCATTCTCCTGCATCCTGCCTACTTCCTAGTGAAGTGGGCAGGATGGGATCCCCCCCCCCCTGACAAAAAGAAAAACAGCAGCTCCGTTTCGGCAGCGCTGTCCTATACAGCAGCCGCGGCGCAGTCAAAGAAGTATCCGCGGCGGTGCTGTATACAATACAGCACCGCCGTGGACGCTTCTTTGACAGCGCCGCGGCTGCTGTATAGGACAGTGCCGATATGGTGGCCACTTAGTTAGCGGAGGGGGAGGGTTCTGGAGACCCAGAAACCCCCCCTGCATGCGCCACTGGGTGCAGTGGACAGTATGCTTCAGGGAGCAGAATAAGTAAGATCTGTTTGAAACTCTAAGAGAGTTGAGTTCTGTAAGTTAATAGCATAGTAGACTCTCGAATTTCTGGGAATCCTCCCGGACACCCGGGAGAGCAGAGCAACCTCCCAGATCCCGGACAGATTGGTAAATTACACGGAGGGGGGCGGGGCTTTGTGCCGCAAATCACATGTCATCTTGGCCCCGCCCCTGCTGGTATAGGAAGAAATGGCTATAACTGCTTAGGGGTCAGGGCTTAGTGACACGATTTTCCATGCCCTGCCCCCACATGCCAACCTCCCCCTGGACTTCCTGGAGCCCAACACAAAAAAATGGGCAAGTATGGTTAATAGCGAGTCTGAATCTGAGAGTGCAGGAGAGGCTGATATGAATATTGTCAGCAGAAATAACCAGCTATATTCTACAAGGTAAGCTAGGGGAGGTCAGTTACTCTAAAGCTGCACTGCAGGAGAAGTGATGTGAGACTGTCAGTACCAAAGAGTGGGACTGTCAGCTACTTACATTGAATTCTGCCTTCTGCTGGGGCAGGAGGAGGATTAGAATGGAGGGCAGAGGTGGGAGTGGGGACACACAGGCGCACAGCAATGGACAGCACGGTCTGTATATATGGCTGTGCGCTGCCTCTCTAAGGCAACGAGCAGCACAGCCTAGACTACAAAGATCCCTGCCTGTTTTGGGTCTTTTTACACTGGTTTTTTTTTACCAGTGTAAAAAGACCCAAAACAGACATGTCACTGGGGGCGAGTCCAAAATGACTAGAATCGCGAAGCCCCTGTCCCCTTCCGCCCTCCCCCTACACCCCTCTTCAGTGGACTGTGTCAGGGAGGGCTTAGGCTATCTCGGGGGGGGGGGTTATGTTATGTCTGTGGGGAGTTATGCTGTGTCTGGGGGTTCTTATGTTGTGTCTGGGGGGGTTAGGCTGTGCCTGGGTGGGTGGTTTATGCTGTGTCAGGGGGGACTTAAGCTGTGTCTGGGGTGATTATGCTGTGTCTGGGGGGGTGGGTTATGCTTGTCTGGGGGTCTTATGTTGTGTCTGGGGGGACTTATGCTGCATCTGAGGGGACAGACTGTGTCAGGGGGGACTTAGACTGTGTCTGGGGGGAGGTTAGGCTGCGACTTGGGGAGTAACCTATGCTGTGTCTTGGGGGGGACTTATGCTGTGTCTTGGGGGGGACTTATGCTGTGTCTGGGGGGGCTTATGCTGTGTCTGGGGGGTGGGTTATGCTGTGTCTGGGTGTCTTATGTTGTGTCTGGGGGGACTTATGCTGCATCTGGGTGGACAGACTGTGTCAGGGGGGACTTAGACTGTGTTTGGGGGGGGGGTTAGGCTGTGACTTGGGGAAGGACCTATGCTGTGTCTTGGGGAGGGCCTATGCTGTGTCTTGCGGGGACCTATGCTGTGTCTTGGGGGGGGACTTATGCTGTGTCTGGGGGGGACTTATGCTGTGTCTGGAGGGGCTAAAAATTAAGAGGCACTCAAAAACATATATATATATATATATATATATATTATTGAAGGTGGAGATTCCTGCTGTAATTGTCGGCAGTGTGCACAACGCGATGTCCATGTGTCACATCGTCGGCAATTGAATCCCTCCCATGTTACTTTATGAATAAATTGGAGTTTAAAATTGTATGTAATTGTCTATCGTCATTTTTGAGTTTATATTTAAGGGATTTTGAGCGCCTCTTCATTTTAAGTCTGTATTTATCTTTGTATGGGGTTGCAGAGCCCCTAGAGGCAGCCATTTCTCTTATACAGTTATACTTGTGTTTCATTATTCCAAACATATGGATATCTATGATTATTTTTATCACACATATTTTGCTTGTTATATAAATATATACTGCGTGATCTGTGCTGTGTTCACTAATTATTTTCCACATTTCATGTACATTTTCCAAACAGGTACCAGGATTCCAGGATCCAGACAAGAATCCAGTACCAGATTGTGAAAGCTGCAATATCAGGAAGGTATAAACACCATTTTAATACATAATGGGGCTGTCACGATAATGACTCTTGTGGGTGCCCCTGACTGATATTAGCACAACTAAACAGTAAGGCGCGGAGTCTAACGTACTCACCAGGGACCCCTGCAAGGATGTATGGATTTGGCTGCATGAGGTGCGCAGGTTCGGTTCTACAAGTTAGTTATCAGTGCAGCAGGTGGAAAAAAGGAATGGTCGTGCAGTCCAGGTCAGTTACCAAGTGATAGTGTCATACACAAGGAAAATCCAAAGGGTTGGTCAGAGGCAAGCCAGAGGTCAGGATCCAGATAGCAGACAGAACCAAATCCCAGGACAAAAGGGTGGTCAGGAGTCAGAACCAAAGTAGCAAGCAACAGAAACTAGGGAACTGGAGACAGTAATGCTGGAGCTGGTGAAACCAATACTCTGGCACCAGAATGGAGGAAGGAGGGGCCTTAAATACCTGCATGTGGCCCCTGATTGGGAGGACATGATTCCTGCAGTCAGATGCACCTGACTGCCGACATATGAGAGAAGGAAGTGTCCCAACGCGTACTAACTGCACATGCACGCTCAGCATCAATCCCTAGCAACGGGACGCGGCTCGGAACAGGAGACAGGCGTCTGTCCCGATCACGTATTGACAGTGCGGGGGCGGCACTTGACAGTACCCCTTCCCCCTTTCTCTCTGAACTGGACACTGGTCTTTTCAAAAACCGGGCCAGGAGATGAGGATCATGGAGGTCATCTCTGTTGACCCAGGATCTCTCCTCAGGACTGTAGTTCTTCCACTTCGACCAAAAATTGTGATTTGCTTTGGAGAGTTTGCATCTTTAGAATGCGTTCAACTTCAAACTCTTCACCAGAAGTAGTCTTGACGGTAGGAGGAGGCGAAGACAATGAGGGGTTTAAGAAGAGAAATATAAAAAGAGTTATGCACACGGAGAGAAGGGGATAGCTGGAGTTTATAGGTAACGGCATTCAAAGCTTGGATAATAGAATAAGGTCCGATGTAGCGAGGTGCAAATTTCATGGACAGCACTTTGAGTTTAAGATTCCGAGTAGAAAGCCACACCTTATCCCCAATGTGGAGTACAGGGATGTTTTTCTGATGGCGATCTGCAAAGTACTTGTAATGATGCAGTGTCTGTTGTAACTTGCTTTGCACCTGAGACCAGATTAAAGAAAAATTGTGAACAAAATCTTGAGGTACCGGTGCAACACCCCCATCACTATGTGACCACGCCCTCTTTCGTCAGCGCTTTCAACAGTGCTGCCACTGCGTGGCGTTGCGCATCCCTTCTTCTGCTGTGTGTGGAGGGGGGCCCAGAAAGTTGCTGTACCAGGGCCCCAAATTCCTCTTGATGGCCCTGGATGCGGCCGATTCAAATTCAGGGCATTTCATAAGTACGTGTCTTTTAGCCGTATCTTTTGCACCAGGCACAGGGCAGGTATAAGTGCTGACTGATAGTGATGACTACACGTATGCATGTGCCAGAACATGTGTTTACAAGTAAGCTAAACTTTAAAAATGCATTTTATGTACTGTACATTTTAAGAACATCCTAATTTAAACATTTCATGTAAAAAAAACTAAAATAAAAATATATATATATTTTAATTAATAATTATAGTATAAAGAGATGTACATTTTTTTATAAAATATTTTTTTTGCATGCGTTCTTATTGGACTTTATGTTGTATATATGCATATGCGTATTGTGCAGTGTGTTCTGTCTGCATACGGGAAGTAACATATAGCCAGAGCATACTTATACTCAGATTCAAATGGTAATCTTTACATCCACTTGTATTTGAATATGGGTGTATGTGCGTACAAGCTACGTGTGGTTATTAAAATGCAAGTTGCTCACATTGCATTCAAAGATGAATGAGTCCATAGTAAGGATCTAGCACAGGACATTATTTAACACTTCTAGGGCTTTGTATTGCTCAATATCCAAATGCACAGGTGGTCAGAAAGGAATTGGGTAAATTTACTGCTTAGTCTCCCCATCACACCAAGTGGGAATGGGAAAGGCACCGGTAAAGCGCTTAACGCAAGTTTGGCTAGTATAACTGTTAACCACTGTAGTACCTTACTCTACCACAGCAAGTGGAGTGAGCTGATAATAGCCCCCAGTCAGTTGCCAGTAGCCATGTTTGTTGTTTGCTTGTCCCTCTTTGCTAAGACTTGACATCTCATAATTCTGAAGGTAGAAGCGACGGTATGGAAATGGAATGAATGAATGAATGGAATGCGATAGCTTTACAATGAAGGTAGTAGGAGAAGTGGGGGTATGGCATATCACCGTATACCAGCCCATATCCACCACGGCAAAATAAAGCAGCATGATGTGGTTGAGGTCAGTTCCGACAGTGTACTTTTCTGAGGACAGCTCTATACATTAGGTCCATTACTTTGAGGATTCCCTGGCACAGAGGGAGCTTGTCCTGCAGAACAGATGCAACCTATACGGGTGCGGAGGATGAGCAATTTCTCATTAAAAAGACACTTCAAAAGACATACACTATGAAGCCTGCTCCTTTAAATCCAGATTCTCATCTTAAAGAAATAATGGCAGTTATGTTATTATAATAGCTTGCCTCGTCATTGTCACAAACCTATAATGAGATGCTGTTCACTGAGTATAAGCAGTAAAAAAGACATAAAGATAAAATACATCTACCATTTTATTGCATTTATAGTATTGCTGTAAAAAGATGTCAGACAACCTTTTTGTCTCCCAGTCTATCTATTAATTTTTTATTGAAAACCACTGAATTCTGTAGCTTGCTAATGGTCTAATTTGTGAGAATATTGGACATATTTTCTTTAATTCATTATGCCTGGCAATATTTGACCATGTTTTAAGGCATTTTTTGTATAGAACTATGTATATATCATTGGCATATGCAAGCTAATTGCTAGTCATATAAAACTGCAAATATGTGTTTGTGAATTAATTCATAGTATTAGCTTGTGGTTCAGATGGACTCTGTGTCCAGCTATGGGTTAAACCCTGAAAGGGAGAAACTAAATTACTATACCTCTTTGATAGTTTCTATCTTTGATAGTTTCCTCTGTTCTGCCTACAAGGTATTTATGGATAGAGAGTTCCAGACACGTAGTTACAGATGAGTGCCCAATACCAATTTATGACACGGGTCATAAAAGCTGATGCCCTTGAAATCTCTCTCTAAGGTTATATCAATATTAATAATATCCAAAAACAGGCTCTACATTCTTGGGGATTCTGTGATATCTCAGGACAAGTCAAATGGGTTTCAGAGCAGATGGAATAAGTTTACATGAAGCTGGAATAAGGACACAGGAAAATATCATATTTTCTCAAATGTCAAACTTACAAGAGTCATGTCTGGTACGTAAATGAAGGGAAACGTATGACCTGTTGTGTGTGGGCTAATATCATCTCTGTAGGATATTCTGGTAAGAAGTTACGCCACTGTAGATAAACCCTGATAGGAAAGGTGTTTAAAAAAGGTCATAAAAACGAATTTGCATTTATACAGACTTTCTAGGTCTGACATCACAGTGGCAGGGGGGCCATGGGTACTTGCAGCATGTTTAACATGTCCTACACATCTAACAGATTTGTTCTCTTGTGGGAGTCAATTTCATATTTTCGTGGTGTTCCTGTATGCCTGTTCTCCCCGGCTATCAGAAAATGTGTTCGTTTGTGAGTTTACCATTTTCTGTTGTCAATTCCTTTTTATTTTACAAGAAACTATTAAATTATATCTTATATTATTTTGATAATTGTTTTCCTATTAAGCATTGTTGATTTATTTCTAAAAATAAATATAGCTAGAAGTGATAGGTTATCTCTAAAGGGTTAACATATTAAAATAGAAAACTCAGCAAAATATATTTTGTCTTGCCTTTCCTAACAGAACAGTGGGGTTCCAACCCTTTCCCTAGAATCAGCAGACTAGTCATTTGAATTACCCAGGTCACTGTGCCTGGAGAACTTTAAATTCTACGTTAGTCATCTCATTAGATAGATTTCATCCTATAGGACAGGCAACATCACCGCCACCAACCTAGAAGTTTTACAATGACCTCAGTCTTACTGGGAGAACCAGATTTCTATGTATTGTAGCATAACTAAATTATGGAGCTATATATAAAAGAAATAGACAGATTGAGAACCAGTTATTTGACGAGATTTTATCTTAACTTAACTGACACCTATAATCAATAGTGTAGCAAATGGTTCCCGGATAAGAAAACAATGGCTCTCAAATCATCTGAATATATTTTTTAAATTAAAAAAATATTAAACAATGATGATTTAAAATTATCTGTAAATTATATTTAATTTATGTCAAGTATAGGAAAGAAGATAGCATTTTTGCAAGAAGAGGCGGCCCTCTAGAAACAGACTATATGATATTTAATCTGGGGTGGTCACTAGGCATGACTAGCTTAGACCTACGGCTTCTATTAGGCATTAACTATGCAAGTTGTAAGTGAGCACAGATATCTGTACACATGGTTGCACAGATAATTACACACTTATGCCTTGCGCAGTCCATCATAAATTACCATAATATTCAAAGTAGCAACGTATATTTTATCTCTAGTTGAGGAAGAAGTTCACTTGTCAAATCAAATAATTTTCTTGCAAGATTAGGCATCTGAAATAAATTGGAGGACAACCTCAGAGTGGTTCATTGCCAGCCATGGACTTACATATTTTGCCTTCTTTAGCCAAGCTCAACTGCTTGGTATATTTACCATATATACATAATGGACCTGATTCATTAAGGATCTTAAATGAAGAGGATCCTTATTTCAGTCTCCTGGACAAAACCATGTTACAATGCAAGGGGTGCAAATTAGTATTCTGTTTTGCACATAAGTTAAATACTGACTGTTTTTTCATGTAGCACAGAAATAATTGATGGCTTATTTGTACACTGAAATTTAAAGTTGATATTTGTGTGTTACATGAAAAAACAGTCAGTATTTAGTACTTATGTGCCAAACAGAATACTAATTTGCATTGTAACATGGTTTTGTCCAGGAGACTGAAATAAGAAGTTTCTTAAGTTAAGATCCTTAATGAATCAGGCCCCATGTTCCCAACATCACTGTATCCATGTGCATAAAACAAAATATAGAGATAATGCAGTCCTAATACAGTTATAGTTATGAATTCCATAAATACAATGAATGATGTCCAACGTGTACCACCCCTGTACTTTGCCATGCTAGCCTGGACCTATGTGGTCTTTCCACAAAGCCGGGCCTGACCATAATAATAATACCTTTAATACAGTTAATAACATAAAAGCTAATTTTTCCTAAAAATCAAAAAAGAATAGCCTAAAATTATAAGGGCGCTCAAGCCAATGTTGTAAGTTGTACAGTAAATCACATGAGTGCTTTGCTTTCTTTGCAGTTTAAAAACATACTGCTAGGTTAATTGGATTCTGACGAAACTGAGCATGGTTTGTCTGTGCGTGTCCGAGGTACTAAAATTAAATTGTAAGCTCCACAAGAGTCGGGACCTGAATAAAGCAATTTGGTTATACAGTGCTGCAGAAGATCTCATACTGCAGAGGGGCGGGGCATTGTGAATAATTGTGAATAATTTTTTTGAGGGTGGGGCCAAATAGACACAATCCCCAATGAACCATGTCAGGAAGACCCCCATCTCGCCCACTTCAATAGAAAGAAAGTGGGCAGGACGTAGGAGATTGGCCTACCCGAGAGTGTGGGCAAGTAAGGAATATCTTTGAAACATGTAAATAAAAGGTTAATAATACAATCTCCTAAATGATATTGAGACAATATGAATATCAATAAATCATTGTTATTTTTCTGCTGCCATGGAGGTGAGGGCCACTTGTATATGCAGAGTACATTGTTGGTGGCTATCTGAAGACCAAGTGATAAAAAAATCTCTCTTCACCAGTATTTACCATGAAAAAAAATTAGGGATGTGCACCGGCCACTTTTGGTGTCTCGTGTTTTGTGTTTTGGGTTCGGATTTGCTTGATGTTTTGGGTTCGGACTTGTTTCGCAAAACACCTGTCGAAAGGTTTTGGTTCGGATTTAAGGTTTTGGATTCGGATTTATTTTGAAAAAAGCATAAAAAGTTCCAAAATCAAGTTTTTGGGCTTATTTTCACTCCTACGCTATTATTAACCTCAATAACATTCAATAACAATTATTTCCACTAATTTCCAGTCTATTCTGAACACCCTCACACCTCACAATATTGTTTTTAGTCCAAAACGTTTCACCGAGGTAGCTTTCTGGACTGCATAGTGGAGTGGTCCCGGTACACAATTTGGTACCGGGGCCACAATATATCACCCTCAACTGGTCTCAATTCCACCAAAAAAGTATCTGGACTGCGTAGTGGAGTGGTCCCCAAAATATAAAAAAACACTCAACTGGTCTGAATTCCACCAAAAAAGTATCTGGACTGCGTAGCGGAGTGGTCCCCACAATATAATAATAAAACCCTCAACTGGTCTGAATTCCAGTGCACAGATGGCGGACACCGGATGGACGTCTAAAACCAACATAGCAGTTAAGGACGCAGTTCCTCTTTTTTGTGACTGCACAAACAATTAACGTAGTAATAGAAATGACAGGTTTGGGGTTTTTTTAAATATAGAAAGAAAGAAGGTAGTACTAGAAATGGCAGTTTTTTGTTTTTATTTAAATAGAGAAAGAAAGAAGGTAGTAATAGAAATGGCAGTTATTCGAATCCCCAGGAGAGTCTAAGTGGGGTGAGCCACAGAGAGATTATTTCCCTCAGTTTCTCTAACAGGTTGTCAGTGTTGTGCCTCTTCTTAAAACCTGTGATACATAACTACACACACTCGGCAAAGCTTTTACAAATTATCTGCGGCACAGGAGAGTACCATTGGACTGTACTTAAATAGCAGTACCTATTATTTTTGGGTACAGCAACAGTGAATGATCGTAGTTAGACTTTTAAATAGCAGTACAAGCTAGATTTTTTAAAATTTTGTAATTTTTTTTTCCAATTATTTTTGGAAAAATTTTTATTATTTTTTTTTAAATTAATTTTTTATAATTTTTTAAATAAATTTAAATTTGTTTTTTTAGAACTTTTGGATAACTTGGAAATAACAATGCCCTTAGCAGAACAGACCACAGGACACAGGAAATACAGAAAGAAAGAAGGTAGCAATAGAAATGGCAGTTCCTCTTTTTTGAAACTGCACAAACAGTGATGAAAATGAAGGTGGATCTGGTGGCATGTCACGGTCCTCTTCAGAGGACAATCTCCTGACCAGCAGGTCTTTGCACCGCTGTAGACTTGTGTCCGCCGGAAACAGAGACACAACATATGCTTTAAACCGAGGATCGAGAACGGTGGCCAGAATGTATTCCTCTGACTTTAAAAGACTGACCACCCTCGGATCCTGGCAAAGCGTATGAAGGGCTTCATCCACAAGAGCTACATGCTTGGTGAAATCGCAATGGTGTACCAGCTCCTCCCTCACTTTCTCCAGCTGCTTCTGCAAAAGCCTGATCAGGGGAATCACCTGACTCAAGCTGGCAGTGTCGGAACTGACTTCTCGTGTGGCAAGTTCAAATGGCTGCAGAACCTTGCACAACACGGAAATCATTCTCCAGTGCGCTTGACTCAGGCACATCCCCACTCCTTTTCCTATGTCGTAGGTGGCTGTGTAGGCTTGAATGTCCTTTTGATGCTCCTCCATCCTCTGCAGCATATAGAGGGTAGAGTACTAGCACGTCACTACCTCTTGTTAATTTAGATTGCAAGGCTTGTAAATACTTTGAAGATAAAAAAAAGCAGGCTGCACAGACTGTGGAGCTAGAAAGTGAAATTAAATGGACCACGTTACTTTGGTGGCTATCTATGCCTCCCCCCCCCCCGCCCTACACTTGTAGTTGAATATAAAAAAAGCAGCCTGCATAGACTGTAGAACTAGAAATTCAAATATACAAAGAAATGGACAAAGGCAGTTTGGTATCTGTCTGCATCAGATCCCCTCTCCACTAGGAGTAAAATAGAAAACTATTCAGCCGTTATATAATCTAGAATATAAATAGAAATTGAGAAAGGCAATTTGGTATGTGTCTGCATCATAATCATCAACATCCTCCTCAGCGCCAGCTACATCAATATCCTCCTCCCGGTGTACAACATTCACACCTTCATTAGCCAAATCTGTAACTGGACTGTGGGTGATCCTTCCAGCATATGCAGAGGCCGTGCTGCAAATGGTGGAAGGAGCCACCTCTTCCCGTACAGTGATGGGAAGGTCAGGCTTCGCAACCACCAACACCCTTGGACTCGCCTTGGGGATTTGTGATAATTTCTCTTTAGAAGGCAGAGTTGTTTGCTGTGTTGTTGCTGACAGCATAACTCTATTAAATTTTTTGTAGGGGGGGGAGGAGGGCTTAGTTCCTTGGGTGAAGCTGAACCACTAGTCATGAACACGGGCCAGGTCCTAATCCGTTCCTTGCCACTGCGTGTCGTAAATGGCATATTGGCAACTTTACGTTTCTCCTCAGATGATTTTAAGTTTCTCTTTTTGCTACTTTTACTGAACTTGGGCTTTTTGGAATTTACATGCCCTGTACTAGGAGATTGGGCATCGGGCTTGCCAGATGACGTTGATGGCATTTCAGCGTCTAGTGACTAGTGGCAGCAGCTTTAGCATTAGGAGGAAGTGGGTCTTGATCTTTCCCTACTTTATCCTCCAAATTTTTGTGCTGCATTACATGTAGCACGAGAGAGTGTACCCCGAAGCCACACACACTCGGCAAAGCCTTTAAAAATTATATGCGGCACAGGAGAGTACCACTGGACTGGAGTTATACAGCAGTACCACTGGACTTATACTGCAGAATCAGTGAAATTTGTAATATGGCAGTAACAACAATGGACTTATACTGCAGAATGAGTGAACTTTGTAATATTGCAGTACCAATGGACTTATACTGCAGAATGAGTGAACTTTGTAATATAGCAGTACCAATGGACTTATACTGCAGAATGAGTGAACTTTGTAATATAGCAGTACCACTAGACTTATACTGTTGAATCAGTGAACTTTGTAATATAGCAGTACCAATGGACTTATACTGCAGGATTGTTTTGGGATATTTTTTTTTTTTTATAATTACTTTTTTTGTAATTTTTTTTAAATTTTTTTATAATTTGGGAATAATGGGGAAATAACAATGCCCTTAGAAGGACAGAGCACAGGACACAGCACCACTGGACTGAACAGGACACAGCACAGGACCCAGCAGCACCACTGACCTCAGAAGGACAGAGCACAGGACACAGCACCACTGGACTGAGCACAGCACAGCACAGCACAGCACAGCACAGCACAGAACTGAACAGCACGAGATATAGCAGGACAGAGGACCACCTAACACACCCTCCCTCTACCCTGATCACTGCCCGAGTGAAGATGGCGGCGACTAGCGGGGAATTTATAGGATCCGAGTATTGCGAGATCCGACAGCGGGATTATGACTCAGAGCCTCGGTTTGTTTTGCAATTGGCGGGAAAACCCGGATCTGTCTCGGATCCGGCTCGGATCGGCAACGTTCAGGTGGGCTCGGATTTCAGAAATCCGAGTGCGCTCATCTCTAAAAAAAAATCGCTGTGGCAGTGGAGTGATACTCAGCTGCTCAGCAAAACTGGTTGGTAGGGGTAAGAGCAATCGTACTCGACTTTACAAAGGCTCCGCTGCCCCTACAGAATCCTTTTGAAACTTCTCACCCTCACATACAAGACCCTCATCTCCATACATACTGCCTCCCACCCTCTCTGGTCAGACAATGACCATCACCTTTCCTCCCCTCTGGTAACCACATTACACTCCATTATCCAAGATTTCTCCCGTACTACCCCCACCACTGGAACAATCTCATTTGAGTATCCCTTACCCTGTATAGCATCATATGGTAACTGAAAACCCACCTGTTTAGTAAAGTCTACCAACCCTCCACTGAACCATAGTTGTATACCTCACCTTCTTTCATACTCCATCTCTCCCACTCTTAATCCTTGCCCTCAGATCCCCTTACATCGACTCACCCCCATGTGTCAACTGTTTGTCTGCCCCTTTCGCTTTAGATTGAAACCTCTAGTGAGCAGGGCCCTCTTCCCTCCTGTTCTCATTACCTAAATATTTTGCTCACCAGTTACACTGCGCACCTCCTCTATGGGCTTTTTGGCCATTGACTCCACTCCTTCATTTTCTTTGCTCCTCTTTCAGTGGCTCTAAACCTGCTAGTTGCTCCCATGCAAATTGGCACAGGTTTCAATGTGCGCTGAATATACCCCATGCGCCTCAGTAGCTGTGCTGAGAGTTGAAGTGTTATTTGTTTCTTGTACTATCTAGTTGTTTGGCCTCTGTACAGCGCTGAGGACCTCCTGTGGCAACATATAAATTAAGGTTAATACTACTACTAATAATAATAATAGAAATGAAAAAGCTTTATTTAAATAAAGCATTTTTTAATTGAATATTTCCTGCTATAACCATCCTGAGTTGGTGATATCAGAGGAAGGATTGCGTGTAAGATATCCATGGGGAAGTTTGGAGAATCTGTTGTTGATACTGTGTGGAGTTTGTATGTTCTCCCTGTGTTTGTGTGGGTTTCCTCCGGGTGTTCCGATTTCCTCCCACACTCCAAAAACACACCAGTAGGTTAATTGGCTGCAATTAAATTGACCTTAGTCTCTCTCTCTGTCTCTGTGTGTGTATATGTTAGGGAATTTAGACTGTAAGCCCCAATGGGGCAGGGACTGATGTGAGTGAGTTCTCTGTACAGCGCTGCGGAATTAGTGGCGCTATATAAATAGCTGATGATGATAATGATGGTGCTATGGCCAGTGATAGTACGGAGGTAACCCCTCTTCTAATATGTAGCATCTGAAGGGTTGTAGTAGTGAGCAGTTACAGTGCTCAGTATGTCTAGAATCAGCAGCCACAACTATGGTTACAATTCTCTTCTTACAGTACTGAACATATTGTAACTATTTCAGCAATGGTCTAACCCACACAACCAATTTATTACAGGCACAAACAGCATGAGTCAAAGAACTCCCAATTATAACTCAAAACTGCTTACTGATCACAATTATACCATACTTAATTGCCAAGGTTTTAAAATAGCTTTCAGGGACACTGCCACTAAACTGGTGCATCTGAACACAACACACAGGATTCTGTCTCTGTGAATCTTGGCACTACACTATGTCCAGTTTCCTCAATATTATTATTATTGTCGTAGATATGTAAGGCACCACAGTGCTCCGCAGCACCGTACAGTAGAAAAATAAGGTTGATAAAATGAATGCAGACATGAAAACAAAGGGTATGGGGAGCTTACATTCCAAATGCAAGAGGGTACAGCTGAAACAAGAGGAGCGAGTGTGATTTAGAATGAGATTGGGACAGCTGTGAGTGTGCATTAGTGTGAATAGTATCATCAGGGATAAGGTAAGCTTTAAAAAAGAGATGGGTTTTTAGAGAATGTGTAAAGATTTTAATGTTGTGGGAAAGTGTCTGATTGGGCTTGGTAGAGAATTCCTTAAGTGGGGGGCAGCACATGAGAGGTCTTTTAGGCGGGAGGAGAGGTGGTTACAAGGCGCAAGTCAGAGGTAGGTCTAAGAGGGCGGGAGGGAGAGTATTTTGATCTAAGATTTGAGATGCATGAAGGGGTGGTGTTGTTGAGGGCTTTGTAGGTAAGGGTGAGTAATTTGATTTGGATTCTGGAGGACACAGGGAGCCAGTGTAAGGATTTGCAGCAGATGTGGAATGGTGAGAGAGGAAGATGTGTGAAAGAAGTGTGGATATATGGGTGTCAGGAATGCTAGATAGCAAGAGGTTGCAATAGTCAAGAAGGGAGATGATAAGAGAATGAATAAGAGTTTTGGTAGCATGTTGAGTAAGAAAAGGACGTATTCTGGCATTGTTTTTAAGGTGGAATCAACACGACAGGGATTGTATATGATTCTACCGTACGTTTTTACATTTTAAATACTTCTCTTACATAAATAACTTATAAAGCAATGTAAATAAGAATACATGGTAATAATTGCAGCTATGGGGGGAATTCAATTCTGCTGTGAGTAATGCATCGCTAGATCTATAACCGTTAATACGGTAATTTTAACCCTGATTTCTGCTCCCAGTTGGCAACTCTTAAAAATCATGCAAAGTTTATTATACATATGAACAAAAACCCTTAAATTAGTTCACCTGGGTATCCCATATACAATATATCCAAATATTGATCTTAATAATAAATTTTATCTATCGGCCCTGTCCAAACTACCATTCACAGATACAAAATGCTGCAGTTTGCAGCGTACCGGATATCAGAATAACCATAACTCTGTATTTTAACGGAACAATGTCCTTGTGACAAAACAATGCAAATTGTGCAAAACAGTGTGAATTGCGTTTTCTGACGTGATATTTTTGCGAGCAATAACCTGTTTTACAGAAAGCACAAAGATCCGGATGTCAAGATGGCGGGGTCCGGGCTGGGTGTAAAGTTTAGCATATTCTGATGGGAACTGGGTGGTTTGGGGCATTCTTTGTTAATGGACTAGCTGCAATTCTACACCTTGCATTATGTCTATAACTGGATCACTCATTATGCATCCTAGGTTCCTGGGCAGGGCCCAACGGGCTCTGGGGGTCCCAGATTACCATAACCCATTTTCTGAGGATTTTTTTGACAAATGGAGGGGGGAAGGGGCCCATATAAATATGTTGCTTAGGGCCCCATTGGGCTTTATCTGGCCCTAATTATGTCCAAATGTGATTGGGAATCCGCCTTCTACATATCCTTAGCTATTTCCTGGAGCTCTCAGCTGTCTCACAGCATCAGAGAGATGGCAGAAAAGCTGTAGCAATAAATCTGTATTTTGAAGTGTTAAGTAATAGCTGTGGCCACAGCGCACTGGGAATTGTACATTAGAGTAAGCAGTTTACACTCTATAACAGGAAATTGCCATTGATTTACAATCATGGCAGCTTATGATTGCCACTAGTGAAGTGTGGTAGATAACCACAATTGCGATCGCACATGATGGGGTAGTTTGGTAATAAATATTATAAGTTCATCATGTTATCATTAATGATGGAACACTATACAGAGCAGAATAGGTATGTTACCCATTTTGACATATGTAATATTGTTAAAGGGACAGAGGATGTAATTTACAGCTAGGTCCATGCAGCGCACATCAAGGTGCACACACACTGTGCTCTGGGGAGACACCTCTGCACGCTAGCAGTGCACCCAGGTGTGCGGAGAAGTATAAAAATCTGAAGAGATGCACTGTGCAAAAGTGTAATTGTCACCTCAAGTTCAACGTCATAAGACTTTAGATCCGTCCCTCTCATTAAATAAAACTTGGCCATATTTCTTCTAAAATACTGCTCGATTTAGCTACATTTATGGCTTAAATTGACCATGAAAATGAGGTTCAATTTTTTTTAAAAATGTTAATATACTTTTATAATCATTAAAAAATATTATTGTGATTGTGTTTTAAAAATTAAACGAATAAACCCTGATTTTTAAGGTGAACCTCAAATGCAAATGGCAAACGCAAGCTGCAAATTTTAAACGGCAAGTTCAAATTGGGGTCCATAGCCGATTGTTTCACGTACATGTTTTTGTTCGCCAAACTGGTAAAATTCAATAGTTTCGGAAAAGGTCAAAATTCTTGAGCACCTCTAGTGGTAACCTTCGATCCAATCCTATTTCAGATTAAAGAGTAGTCACGTTTTACTTACCAGCAATATAAACCTCATGGAGGCTATTTATAAAAGTTAAGTAAAAGAAAGTAGAATAAAATTGAGTTATTTGAGAACTCTATATTAATTACTATAGGCTCCACAAATGCCATTTTTTACTTTAGCTATTTTCTTACTCCATTCATAAATGTACCTACACTCTGCTTGGTATATTTACCATATAGACATAATGGACCTGATTCATTAAGGATCTTAAATGAAGAGGATCCTTATTTCAGTCTTCTGGACAAAAACATGTTACAATGCAAGGGGTGCAAATGAGTGTTCTGTTTTGCACATAAGTTAAATACTGACTTCTTTTTCATGTAACACACACATATCAACTTTAAATTTCAGTGTACAAATAAGCTATCAAGTATTTGTGTGCTACATGAAAAAACAGTCAGTATTTAACTTATGTGCAAAACAGAAAACTCATTTGCACCTCTTGCATTGTAACATGGTTTTGTCCAGGAGACTGAAATAAGAATCCTCTTCATTTAAGATCCTTAATGAATCAGGCCCTATATGCACATACTGACGGCAGCATAGAAATTGTTTTATTTCCATTTTATTTATATATTTTAATATTAATTTCTTGCTGCTTATCAGACAACAATTTTCCCAGTAAAATCACGGTGTAGGGGTGTCTGGATAGAGAGCAGTTAGGGTGAATTATTTAATCTAGTGTATTTCCTATGGCAGTGTCAACTTCTATACCTCTCTGCTCCATAAATCTATTTTCTATATTTTTACTAAACAAAAAACAGTAACAAGTAGAGAAAGCAACAAATGAAGTCGTAGACTGACTACTATAAAAGCACCGCCAAGTAAAGCTGGAAGGTACACTGAGATCAGTCACCACGAGGAGCTCTTTGCAAGTCTTGTAACATCAAAGCACGTTGTTAGTGTAATGTGTCTGTTCGATCAGCTGCAGGGCACAACAACATGTATTATAAGACCAAAAAGGCTTGGCGGATTGATGACAGTTTAAGGTCAGCGATAACCGACACATATTCTCCAGTCAGTCGGGTCAATCTTGACTGACATTGAAATAAACTGGAAAGTGAGAAGCTGGTTCACTTACAAAATCCACGTGAAGATTGCAGTTAGAATGTTTATTTTTGTTCAGACCTGTTTGGAGAGATAACAATATAACATAATGTATGATCTTATTACAATTGTCAAAAATAAACATAGTTTCCCTAGTCAGTGTTACAGTCCCAGAAGGATAGGATGCTGCCCCCCCACCTCCCGCTTGCTAAGGTAAGCAGCAGGGGTGGGGGCAGGGGCAACAGAACATGGTAGGACGGCGCAGCACTTACCAGGGCACCCCGCCAGCCCCAAAAACATAGATCTAATGGCGCTGGTGCCTTCACCCTTAACTCGACACATCCAACGTGTCACTTGAAAGCTGCTTTAATTTATTAGAAAATGCCCTCCCAGCCATCTGATCATCCTCCCAAACATTTCATCACCTTCCCCCAGACATTTCATGTCACTCACCTGCTGACCTTCCTCTGCTCTCTCAGCAGAGGCAGCAGTCTTTGGGCCTGAGTCATTAAGGAGAGCAAAGTGTAAAAAAGTAGTAACTTTGCACCTGGGCAAAACCATGTTGCATTGGAGGGGGAGCTAAATTTAAAATGTGGGGACAGATTTATAGTTGGGATAGGGTAGGTCCTAGGTCAACTTTAAATTTCAGTGTAAAAATAAAGCTATCAAGTATTTGTGTGCTACATGAAAAAACAGCCAGTATTTAACTAATGTGCAAAATAATAAACTTACTTGCACCACTTGAATTGTAACATGGTTTGTCCAAGAGAACATTTACTCCTTTTTTTGCCTTACTTTTCTTAATGACTCAAGCACATAGTGACCAAATCACCATACGTGACAGCAAACCTGATTGCCGTTAGGATCCTGTTAATGCGGGAACGGCTCTCAGTCTGGTCTCTCTAGATGTGGTAATCATTATATAAATACGGATTTGCTGTCAAATAATGTGAAGGTTCTGTTTGTAACAAACTTACCTCCGTTCATGATCTCTTCCTCTCAAAAAACCTCAACCTTCTGGCAATAACAGAAACATGGCTCATGCAATCAGACACTGCCTCACCTGCAGCACTTTCACATGGTGGCCTCCATCTCACCCACACCTCCAGACCTGAAGGCAGACAAGGAGGTGGGGTTGGACTACTTCTCTCCCCACAGTGCACATACACAGTTCTACCAAATGTCCCATCACTCACGTTCACATCTTTTGAAGTACATGCTATTCGCATTTTTAATCCATTCTCCCTACGTGTTGCGGTGATCTATCGTCCCCCTGGAGCACACCAACAATTTATTGAGGATTTCTCTGCATGGCTCCCTCACTTCTTATCTTCAGACATCCCCACCATCATCATGGGTGACTTCAACATCCCCATTGATAACCCACCTTCCAAAGCTGCTTCCAAACTACTCTCTCTAACATCCTCACTTGACCTCTCCCAGTGGATTGAATCATCTACTCATAAGGATGGCCACTGCCTTGATCTTGTTTTCTCTAGACTATGCTCAGTTTCTAACTTTATTAATACACCCTTCCCCCTCTCGGATCATCACCTTATCAGCTACACTCTCACCCCCACTGCTCTAAACTCTCTACTGTCTAACTCAACCAAGCCTCCTCATACTTGTAGAAATCTGAATTCTATTAATCTTCAACAATTTTCCACCTCTCTCCAACACCTTCTCTCCCCTATCTCTACATTCTCATCCCCTGAGATGGCAGTACCTCATTTTCACCTAACCTTAGCAACGGCCCTTGATCAAGTGGCTCCAGCGACACTTCATACTACACGTCGACTTCGATGTCAACCGTGGCACACCAAAGCAACACGAAATCTTCAAAAACTGTCCCGTAAAGCAGAACGTCACTGGCGTAAATCTCGAAGCTCTAATGACTTCTTCACATATACTTCTGTCTACCACTCCTATCGAAATGCTCTGGACACTGCAAAACAAACATACTTTCAATCTCTTATCTATGCTCAGGCTTCTAACCCCAAACGCCTTTTCAATACATTTAATCATCTTCTCAATCCTCCCACCCCGAACCCTCCATCTACTATCAGTGCTCAGGATCTTGCTACCTACTTCAAGGACAAGATTGATAAGATCAGACTAGAAATGGTATCCTCTTCCTCAACAAGCCATCAGCTCATTTTCTTCCCACTACCCTCTGACACCCTCTCTTCATTTGACCCCACAAATGAAGAGGAAATTTCTACGCTCTTCTTATCTTCCTACTCTACCTCCTGTCCTCTTGATCCTATTCCCTCGCAAATTGGTAGATCCCTGTCTTCTGTGCTCATTTCACCTCTAACTCAAATCTGTAATCTCTCACTCTCTACTGGCATCTTTCCATCACTATACAAGCATGCAGTGATTACTCCTATTCTAAAAAAACAAAACCCCGACCCAAACTCTCTCTCAAATTACCGTCCCATCTCTCAGCTCCCTTGCCCCTCCAAGCTTCTAGAGAGACTTGCCTACACTCGCCTCACACGCTTTCTTTCCGCAAACAACCTGTTGGATCCTCTTCAGTCAGGCTTTCGTTCTCAACACTCCACAGAGACTGCGCTGACCAAGGTTGTTAATGATCTGATCACTGCTAAGACTGAACGCCATTACTCTCTCCTAATTCTCCTTGATCTCTCGGCTGCATTTGACACAGTTGACCACTCTCTTCTCATACAAACGCTGCAATCCCTAGGTCTTCAAGACACAGTTCTATCCTGGTTCTCATCTTACCTCTCTAATCGCTCTTTCACTGTTAATTTCTCTGGAGCCACATCTGCTCCGCTTCCCCTATCAGTTGGAGTACCACAAGGCTCGGTGCTAGGTCCTCTGCTGTTCTCTATCTATACCGCTTCTCTTGGAAATCTAATAAGTTCCTTTGGCTTTCAGTATCATCTCTATGCGGATGATACCCAAATCTATCTATCCTCTCCTGATATCTCGACATCTGTGTTGTCCCGTGTAACTGACTGTCTTTCTGCCATTTCATCTTGGATGTCCTCTCGTCAACTCAAACTTAATCTTTCTAAAACAGAGTTAATAATATTCCCACCCGCCAACAAGAGCATACCTGACATTTCTATCTCTGTTGATAACATGACCATAAATCCCACCCCACAAGCTCGCTGCCTAGGTGTAATCCTTGATTCACGCCTATCCTTTGTTCCCCACATTGACTCTATATCTAAATCATGTTACATACATCTAAAGAACATTTCCAGAATCCGCACATATCTCACACAAGACACTGCTAAAACCTTAATTCATGCACTAATCATCTCCCGCATTGACTATTGCAATTCCCTCCTTACTGGTCTTCCCAAAAACAGACTCAAACCCCTAAAATCTATTTTGCATGCTTCGGCAAGACTGATTTTCCTTGCAAATAGCTATTCCTCTGTTGAATCACTCTGTATGTCTCTACACTGGCTGCCTGTCTTCTACCGAATCCAATATAAAATACTTTTACTAACCTACAAGGCCATCAACAAAGCTGCACCAACATACATCTCCTCTCTTGTCTCAAAATATCTCCCAACTCGGCAACTCCGTTCTGCAAAAGATCTGCGTCTCTCATCCACCCTCATTACATCCTCCCATTCCCGGTTACAGGACTTTTTTCGGGCTGCACCCACTCTATGGAACTCTCTCCCTCGCACAATAAGACTCTCCTCTGTTCTACAAACTTTCAAGCGTTCTCTGAAAACCTACCTATTCAGACAAGCGTATAATATTCCTCAACCACCATCTTAACCTCACTACCTTTAGCCTGTTACACAATTTCACACAAGACAACTACCCCCGGACCAACATTATTGTGTGACAGGATCATTTAGCTTATGAATCACCCTACCTTTGCAGTCTGGCTGGGCCAAGATGCAAAATGTATACTTAACCTCATGTGTCAATCTCCCATTGTCCCATAGATTGTAAGCTTGCGAGCAGGGCCTTCTCACCTCTTTGTCTGTTTTACCCAGTTTGTTTATTAGTTTATTACGTTTGTCCCCAATTGTAAAGCGCTACTGAATATGTTGGCGCTATATAAATAACTGATGATGATGATGATGATGAAGGTTGGGGGTCGCCCCCTTTAGACCTGGGCTGGCCCAGATGAGTCCAGGCAGCCCCTGTCGCTGGGAATTTAAAAAGTCACTTGGAAAAAAAACAATAGGAAACTCCAGTGGCGCCGGGGCCCCCCAGGATCCTGTGCCCAAGGATCAGCCGATTGGTTGATCAGGCCCTGTGCAAATGTGCAAAATGGCAAATAGGGAACCTGAAAATAACCAGAACTTTGCACCTCTTTGACATGGCTGTTTCACCGCAAAACCCGATTCACACAACATTTTTCAGCTATTTCAGTCATCTCTAGTTTAGATTCTGTTTAATCTAATCAGGACAAGAGATGGATTGTTGCTTCTGTTTGAAGAGTTGTGTCCTATATATTATACAGAAGATATAAATATACAGAAGAGCATAGACAGCTACATGCATAAAGTTACTGAGTGATATAGACACGTACAACAGACTTTCTAAGTATCATTACTGGCAGACAAAGTGCCATGGGACTAATTAAGTAAGACTCTTGTGTAGTGTAGAACACTTCCAGAACCGTCTGTTTTCTTCAGCTACCTCCTGCAGTCTGGACCCGTAGGGCCATTAGATAGCTGGTCTCTGTGGGATCTGAGTATACGCCAGTTGTTCAAGATATACTCAGTACAAAATATATATATATATATATATATATATATATATATATATATATATATATATACTGGTTGTCCTGGTTGTCTGGTTGTCTGGTTGTCTGTAGGGAAGGAAAATAAGCCCAGGTATACATACTAAACTACTGAACACCTGCAATAGAAGTGGAAAAATGCACTGTAGGAAAAGTCTTGATCTGGACACATACTGTGACATGTAATCGTGTCTGGAGACCACAGATGGTTGCAGCAGCATTAGATCAGCATCTCAATTATGTAAATATATGTTTGCTATGCAAATGAATACAGGTTTTTGCTTATTTTACACAAATTTCTCACATTTTTATTATGCAAAAACAGTTTGGAAATGCTCCCGAGAAACATCTGAGAACATTATATATATATATATATATATATATATATATGTGTGCGTGTTTGTGTATATATATATATGTGTGCGTGTGTGTGTATATATATATATGTGTGCGTGTGTGTGTATATATATATATATATATATATATATATATATATATGTATATATGTGTGTGTATATATACACACATATACACACACACATTCCCATCCCATATATACCTATTCCAAAGTAGTTTTAAATAGGGATGAGCGCACTCGGATTTATGAAATCCGAGCCCACCCGAACGTTGCGGATCCGAGTCGGATCCGAGACAGATCCGGGTATTGGCGCCAAATTCAAATCTGAAACTGAGGCTCTGACTCATAATCCCGTTGTCGGATCTCGCGATACTCGGATCCTATAAATTCCCCGCTAGTCGCCGCCATCTTCACTCGGGCATTGATCAGGGTAGAGGGAGGGTGTGTTAGGTGGTCCTCTGTCCTGGTAGATCTCGTGCTGTGCTGTTTAGTTCTGTGCTGTGCTGTTTAGTTCTGTGCTGTGCTGTGCTGTGCTGTGCTGTGCTGTGTTCTGCAGTATCAGTCCAGTGGTGCTGTGTGCTGTGCTCTGTCCTTCTGAGGTCAGTGGTGCTGCTGGGTCCTGTGCTGTGTCCTGTTCAGTCCAGTGGTGCTGTGTCCTGTGCTCTGTGATTCTAATGGCATAGTTATTTCCCCAATATTCCCCTGTGTTTAAAAAAATAAAAAAAAGTTTTTTTAAAAAATACCAAAAACTACTTACATTTATTTTAATTACCACAAAATTTGCACAACCAATCCTGCAGTATAAGCCCATTGGTACTGCAATATTACCAAGTTCACACATTCAGCAGTAAAAGTCCAGTGGTACTGCAATATTACAAAGTTTACACATTCTGCAGTATCAGTCCAGTGGTGCTGTGTCCTGTGCTCTGTCCTGCTGAGTTCCGTAGTGCTGCTGGGTCCTGTGCCGTGTCCTGTTCAGTCCAGTGGTGCTGTGTCCTGTGCTCTGTGCTTCTAAGGGCATAGTTATTTCCCCATTATTCCCAAGTTTTTAAAAAATAAAAAAAAAGTAAAAAAAAATAAAAAATTAAAAAAAAAAAAAAAAATATATAATAATTATAACCAAATTTGCAAAACCAATCCAGCAGTATAAGTCCATTGGTACTGCAATATTACAAAGTTCACACATTCTGCAGTATCAGTCCAGTGGTGCTGTGTCCTGTGCTCTGTCCTGCTGAGTTCCGTAGTGCTGCTGGGTCCTGTGCCGTGTCCTGTTCAGTCCAGTGGTGCTGTGTCCTGTGCTCTGTGCTTCTAAGGGCATAGTTATTTCCCCATTATTCCCAAGTTTTTAAAAAATAAAAAAAAAGTAAAAAAAAAAAAAAAATTTAAAAAAAAAAAAAATATATAATAATTATAACCAAATTTGCAAAACCAATCCAGCAGTATAAGTCCATTAGTACTGCAATATTACAAAGTTCACACATTCTGCAGTATCAGTCCAGTGGTGCTGTGTCCTGTGCTCTGTCCTGCTGAGTTCCGTAGTGCTGCTGGGTCCTGTGCCGTGTCCTGTTCAGTCCAGTGGTGCTGTGTCCTGTGCTCTGTGCTTCTAAGGGCATAGTTATTTCCCCACTATTCCCAAGTTTTTTAAAAATAAAAAAAAAGTAAAAAAAAAAAAAAAATTTAAAAAAAATATATATATAATAATTATAACCAAATTTGCAAAACCAATCCAGCAGTATAAGTCCATTGGTACTGCAATATTACCAAGTTCACACATTCTGCAGTATCTTGTGCTACATATAATGGAGACCAAAAATTTGGAGGATAAAGTAGGGAAAGATCAAGACCCACTTCCTCCTAATGCTGAAGCTGCTGCCACTAGTCATGACATAGACGATGAAATGCCATCAACGTCGTCTTCCAAGCCCGATGCCCAATCTCGTAGTACCGGGCATGTAAAATCCAAAAAGCCCAAGTTAAGAAAAAGTAGCAAAAAGAGAAACTTAAAATCATCTGAGGAGAAACATAAAGTTGCCAATATGCCATTTACGACACGGAGTGGCAAGGAACGGCTTAGGCCCTGGCCCGTGTTCATGACTAGTGGTTCAGCTTCACCCACGGATCTTAGCCCTCCTCCTCCTCCCCCCCCCTACAAAAAATTGAAGAGAGTTATGCTGTCAGCAACAAAACAGCAAACAACTCTGCCTTCTAAAGAGAAATTATCACAAATCCACAAGGCGAGTCCAAGGATGTTGGTGGTTGTCAAGCCTGACCTTCCCATCACTGTACGGGAAGAGGTGGCTCGGGAGGAGGCTATTGATGATATAGCTGGCGCTGTGGAGGAACTTGATGATGAGGATGGTGATGTGGTTATTGTAAATGAGGCACCAGGGGGGGAAACAGCTGATGTCCATGGGATGAAAAAGCCCATCGTCATGCCTGGTCAGAAGACCAAAAAATGCACCTCTTCGGTCTGGAGTTATTTTTATCCAAATCCAGACAACCAATGTATGGCCATATGTAGCTTATGTAAAGCTCAAATAAGCAGGGGTAAGGATCTTGCCCACCTAGGAACATCCTCCCTTATACGTCACCTGAATAACCTTCATAGTTCAGTGGTTAGTTCAGGAACTGGGGCTAGGACCCTCATCGGTACAGGGACACCTAAATCCCGTGGTCCAGTTGGATACACACCAGCAACACCCTCCTCGTCAACTTCCTCCACAATCTCCATCAGATTCAGTCCTGCAGCCCAAGTCAGCAGCCAGACTGAGTCCTCCTCAATACGGGATTCATCCGAGGAATCCTGCAGCGGTACGCCTACTACTGCCACTGCTGCTGTTGCTGCTGTTAGTCGGTCATCTTCCCAGAGGGGAAGTCGTAAGACCGCTAAGTCTTTCACAAAACAATTGACCGTCCAACAGTCGTTTGCCATGACCACAAAATACGATAGTAGTCACCCTATTGCAAAGCGTATAACTGCGGCTGTAACTGCAATGTTGGTGTTAGACGTGCGCCCGGTGTCCGCCATCAGTGGAGTGGGATTTAGAGGGTTGATGGAGGTATTGTGGCCCCGGTATCAAATTGGGTACCGGGGCCACCCCACTACGCAGTCCAGATACTTGTTTGGTGGAATTCTGACACGTGGAGGGTGTATTTATTTTATTGTGGCCCCGGTATCAAATTGGGTACCGGGGCCACCCCACTACGCAGTCCAGATACTTGTTTGGTGGAATTCTGACACGTGGAGGGTTTTTTAATTATATTGTGGCCTCGGTACCAAATTGTGTACCGGGGTCACCACACTACGCAGTCAAGATAGATAGATGCGTATCATAGATAAAGTACATTCAGTGGTGTGGGGCAAATTGAAAAATATTCAAAATGCACTGACATTATCAAAAACAAGAGGTTGTCACACGCTAAAACTCCAACATGTATATGATGGAGAGGATGGAGGAGCAGCCGTATGTGTAGTGTAATGCAGACCTGTTGAAGGTTTTTTATATATTTTATTGTGGTGCCCAGTGCCCACTCCTCTAGGCAGTCCAGGTACATTTATTGGTGCGAATCATAAAAGTTCAGGGTTTTTAATATATATTGTGGTGACCCACTCCTCTAGGCAGTCCAGGTACATTTATTGGTGCGATTCATAAAAGTTCAGGGTTTTTAATATATATTGTGGTGACCCACTCCTCTACGCAGTCCAGGTACATTTATTGGTGCGAATCATAAAAGTTCAGGGTTTTTAATATATTGTGGTGACCCACTCCTCTACGCAGTCCAGGTACATTTATTGGTGCGAATCAAACAAGTTGATGGTTTTCTTATTATATATATTGTGGTGACCCACTCCTCTACGCAGTCCAGGTACATTTATTGGTGCGATTCATAAAAGTTCAGGGTTTTTAATATATTGTGGTGACCCACTCCTCTACGCAGTCCAGGTACATTTATTGGTGCGAATCATAAAAGTTCAGGGTTTTTAATATATATTGTGGTGACCCACTCCTCTAGGCAGTCCAGGTACATTTATTGGTGCGATTCATAAAAGTTCAGGGTTTTTAATATATTGTGGTGACCCACTCCTCTACGCAGTCCAGGTACATTTATTGGTGCAAATCAAACAAGTTGATGGTTTTCTTATTATATATATTGTGGTGACCCACTCCTCTACGCAGTCCAGGTACATTTATTGGTGCGATTCATAAAAGTTCAGGGTTTTTAATATATTGTGGTGACCCACTCCTCTACGCAGTCCAGGTACATTTATTGGTGCGAATCATAAAAGTTCAGGGTTTTTAATATATATTGTGGTGACCCACTCCTCTAGGCAGTCCAGGTACATTTATTGGTGCGATTCATAAAAGTTCAGGGTTTTTAATATATTGTGGTGACCCACTCCTCTACGCAGTCCAGGTACATTTATTGGTGCGAATCAAACAAGTTGATGGTTTTCTTATTATATATATTGTGGTGACCCACTCCTCTACGCAGTCCAGGTACATTTATTGGTGCGATTCATAAAAGTTCAGGGTTTTTAATATATTGTGGTGACCCACTCCTCTACGCAGTCCAGGTACATTTATTGGTGCGAATCAAACAAGTTGATGGTTTTCTTATTATATATATTGTGGTGACCCACTCCTCTACGCAGTCCAGGTACATTTATTGGTGCGATTCATAAAAGTTCAGGGTTTTTAATATATTGTGGTGACCCACTCCTCTACGCAGTCCAGGTACATTTATTGGTGCGAATCAAACAAGTTGATGGTTTTCTTATTATATATATTGTGGTGACCCACTCCTCTACGCAGTCCAGGTACATTTATTGGTGCGATTCATAAAAGTTCAGGGTTTTTAATATATTGTGGTGACCCACTCCTCTACGCAGTCCAGGTACATTTATTGGTGCGAATCAAACAAGTTGATGGTTTTCTTATTATATATATTGTGGTGACCCACTCCTCTACGCAGTCCAGGTACATTTATTGGTGCGATTCATAAAAGTTCAGGGTTTTTAATATATTGTGGTGACCCACTCCTCTACGCAGTCCAGGTACATTTATTGGTGCGATTCATAAAAGTTCAGGGTTTTTAATATATTGTGGTGACCCACTCCTCTACGCAGTCCAGGTACATTTATTGTAGCGATTCATAAAAGTTCAGGGTTTTTAATATATATTGTGGTGACCCACTCCTCTACGCAGTCCAGGTACATTTATTGGTGCGATTCATAAAAGTTCAGGGTTTTTAATATATATTGTGGTGACCCACTCCTCTACGCAGTCCAGGTACATTTATTGGTGCGAATCATAAAAGTTCAGGGTTTTTAATATATATTGTGGTGACCCACTCCTCTACGCAGTCCAGAAAGATACCTTGTTGCAACGTTTTGGACTAATAACTATATTGTGAGGTGTTCAGAATACACTGTAAATTAGTGGAAATGCTTGTTATTGAATGTTATTGAGGTTAATAATAGCCTAGGAGTGAAAATAAGCCCAAAAACTTGATTTTTAAACTTTTTATGTTTTTTTCAAAAAAAATCCGAATCCAAAACCTTAAATCCGAACCGAGACCTTTCGTCAAGTGTTTTGCGAGACAAATCCGAACCCCAAAAATAACGAAAATCCGGATCCAAAACACAAAACACGAGACCTCAAAAGTCGCCGGTGCACATCCCTAGTTTTAAATATACGTGTCATTATTATTATTATTATTGTTATTATCATCATTTATATGGTGTCACAAAGGGCCTGCAGCGAGCATGAAGAGGGCATAGGACAAACCAGAAGACAGAAAACAGGGCAATACAATAAACAAAGTGCAGTAATAATATCAACTCAGATGAGAGCAGGTACACAGGGCTAAGAGGTGTAAGTGAAAAGAAACTAGAAAGGGGACAGAGGAGAGGTGGGGAGTGCTGAACCAAGCAAGCTGAACCCGTGCCCAGAAGTGTGGGGGCAACTGACAGGATCAGAGCCAGTGATAGAGATGCGGAGGGAAAGGGAGAAGAGGAGACCAAGGGCAAGGGCCTAGTGACAAAACGCTAAAATGAGGATTTGAATGGTGAAGGCAAATGTAACAAGAGAAGGAAGGCATTAGAATAAGAGGGCACTGCTCGCAGGTTCTTACAATCTAAAGGAAAGGAGTAGACTAACAGGAAACACACAGTGGCGCATCAGGGTGAGGGAACGAGAGCTCTTATGGAGTATGGCCTGAAGAGGAGCAAGACGGGTGCGGAGGCGACCAGTAAGGCGTTAGGTTTCCGTAATCAAGGCTGGAAATAATCAGAGAATAGATGAGAGTTTTGGTGGCATCAATGGAGAGGAAGGGTCCTATATGAGCTATATTGTGGAGAAGAAAGCAGCAGGATTGGGTGAGGGTTTGAATATGATGGGTGTTAAGGAGAGTGAGGAGTCAAGGATGGAACCCAGGGATCGAGTTTGGGGGAAGAAACGAGATGCTGTTATTACCAATAGTGATGGAGAAGATGGGAGAGGAGGAGATTCTTGAGGCAGGAAAGACTATAAGCTCAGATTTGGCCATGTCGAGTTTAAGGAAACCTTGGGACAACCAGCAGGAGATGGCAGGGAGGAAGCAGGACACCTTTCTGAGGAGGAAAGGGGAGTCAGAAGATGAGAGATAGATTTGGGTATCTTCAACATAGAGGTCGTACTGGAGGCCGAAGAAGTAGATAAGTTCACCCAGTGTACAAGTTCACCCAGTGTACAAAAAACGGACTGTTCAGTAAAGCCCAAGAGATCTAAAACCCTGTTTCTCCATCATTCTTTATCATTTGGCCACTGGATGGCTCTTTCTGTTGTCACAGAAGAAAATATACAGAGTGTACTGTAAAGTAACACAATTTTCAAAGAGAAAATCATCCACACCCAGTCATTAATGGGTGAGACTGAAGCCTTCAGACCAGAGAGCACTCTTGTCCGTAACAGATAATCCAGTTGAACGTCACATAAAAAAAAAAAAAAGAGAACCTTTGTGTACATTGTGTGAACAATAATTCACCTAAAATAGGTGAAACACAACTTTGCGGTAGATCACACCATACGACACAGCATCCAAACTCAAAGTTGACCAGTGGAAGTTCCCTGATAATGAATGATAAAAGAGAAAAAGTGTACACTCTGTACTATTGCTGGGTATGGATACAAAATTCCCCAAATAGAGAAGCCACAATGGTAGGAAGCCTGGATTATACATTATATATTGGAGCAAGATTCTCTGTAAAGAAAAATGTCTGTGTGTTACTGAACATATATAGAAACCTAAAAATCAGCTTTGGACCTAAGCTGTTCTATTGTCTGCTGTTTTACTAATCATAGGATTTACACTATCCTCCAAGTGTTTAGTGGGCAACAATTATACGTCCACTTTTTAAAAGTTAGAGTTTCATAATGGATAAATAAATTCAATTAATTTAGAGCTTTCTTCTAGGAGACTCCAAAATTCCTTTTTGTGAAAAAAACAAGGACACATTCTAGCGATTAGTGAATCAATTCAACTTAACACGAATGTATGAATTTCTCAGTGTCAGCTCTGACAAAAAAAATCATAAATCAGCTCTGATTCATACTGAGGTAAGGAATAAAAAAAGGTTCACAGTACAATCATAACATAGACAAATCAAAGAAAAAAGGAGCCAATCACAAGCAACAACCACCATCACATGACCTTAACCGGTTTTACACTTATTCTTCCTGGCTGTAAGGGAGGAAAAACTTCTCCCTGGGGCTCATTTATGAACACTGCTTTTAGGTGTAAAATTTACATTAAACCATAATAACCGATAAGCAATTAGCTTTTATCTGTCAAGTGCAAGGTGGACAAAGAAAACTGGTGTTTGTGTCACTGTTATTGTTTACTGCACATTTCGTATCTTAATGCAATGTCAATAAATCATACTTGTCTTCTCTCCTGGGACGTCCTAGAGACTCCCAAATTCCAGGCACTGCTCCTGGACTCCCAAGAGAGTAGCCCACCGTCCCACCTTTCCTTCTTGCAAAGAGGGCATGGCCGTAATTCGTATCACCATGGCTATGCCTCAACTATGTGATGACACAATCGATTGCACACCAGAAGGGGGTTATAAATGAGGTGAATGGCATCACTATTCCCCCTCTCCTCCTGCACTTACCCTTTGGAAGGGAGGTCCAAAAAGTAGTCAACTATTTAGTAAATGAGTTCTCCTGAATACTGCTTTTAGTTTGCGCTCTGAGGGCTCTAGCTACTAATATACATGGAGCTGCAGTGCTCCATTTTTGGATCAGAGCTGCTTCATATGTAATACTTAGTTGTTTCATACAATGCAGCACTGTTCAAGAAGGTGCCTCTGGTGAATGCGGTAATGTAAGGCTGTTTTAGGGGACAGAAAGAGGTTGAGAACAGGGGCGGGCTGGACCAGGGGGCAGGGGGGCAGCAGGCACCCGGGCCGCTCAGTCTAGCGGCTGTTTGGGCCGGCTGCCTCCCCCCGTCCCCCGCCGTGGATGGAATAATTTTTTTTAATATTACCGTCGGCCACATCCGATGCGGCCTCGTCAGCGCACAGGTGGCTGCATCACGTGACACATGTCATGTGATGCGGCCGCCTGTGCGCCCCCCAGGCTGATACCTCCCAGCCCGTGCCTGGTTGAGAATGAGCTAAGCACACCCCAGGATGCATGTCCAAGCCCACTGTGATGTGGGCTCATCCCTGACATGACACGGCCACAGACCCCTTTCGGGAGAGACGTGGCTGTGTTTTAGAAAACTGAAATGTTAGGAGGAATGGAGAAAGAGGCGAATATGGAGAGATTGGAAATGTGCTGCTAGTTTCTCCATATTTTCTTAGTACATAGACCCGTATGCCTCGTATTAATCTTCTGGAGACCAGTTCTCAGCTCTGCATACCACATTGCTAACTATACCTCGCACTGGTCAGTCTGTACACACACTGCATTCTTATTTACACTAGGGATGAGCGCACTCGGATTTATGAAATCCGAGCCCACCCGAACGTTGCCGATCCGAGTCGGATCCGAGACAGATCCGGGTATTGGCGCCAAATTCAAATCTGAAACTGAGGCTCTGACTCATAATCCCGTTGTCGGATCTCGCGATACTCGGATCCTATAAATTCCCCGCTAGTCGCCGCCATCTTCACTCGGGCATTGATCAGGGTAGAGGGAGGGTGTGTTAGGTGGTCCTCTGTCCTGGTAGATCTCGTGCTGTGCTGTTTAGTTCTGTGCTGTGCTGTTTAGTTCTGTGCTGTGCTGTGCTGTGCTGTGTTCTGCAGTATCAGTCCAGTGGTGCTGTGTGCTGTGCTCTGTCCTTCTGAGGTCAGTGGTGCTGCTGGGTCCTGTGCTGTGTCCTGTTCAGTCCAGTGGTGCTGTGTCCTGTGCTCTGTGCTTCTAAGGGCATAGTTATTTCCCCAATATTCCCCTGTGTTTAAAAAAATAAAAAAAAGTTATTTAAAAAAATACCAAAAACTAATTTAATTTTTTTTAATTACCACAAAATTTGCACAACCAATCCTGCAGTATAAGCCCATTGGTACTGCAATATTACCAAGTTCACACATTCAGCAGTAAAAGTCCAGTGGTACTGCAATATTACAAAGTTTACACATTCTGCAGTATCAGTCCAGTGGTGCTGTGTCCTGTGCTCTGTCCTGCTGAGTTCCGTAGTGCTGCTGGGTCCTGTGCCGTGTCCTGTTCAGTCCAGTGGTGCTGTGTCCTGTGCTCTGTGCTTCTAAGGGCATAGTTATTTCCCCATTATTCCCAAGTTTTTAAAAAATAAAAAAAAAGTAAAAAAAAAATTACAATTAAAAATTAAAAAAAAAAAATATATAATTATAACCAAATTTGCAAAACCAATCCAGCAGTATAAGTCCATTGGTACTGCAATATTACAAAGTTCACACATTCTGCAGTATCAGTCCAGTGGTGCTGTGTCCTGTGCTCTGTCCTGCTGAGTTCCGTAGTGCTGCTGGGTCCTGTGCCGTGTCCTGTTCAGTCCAGTGGTGCTGTGTCCTGTGCTCTGTGCTTCAAAGGGCATAGTTATTTCCCCATTATTCCCAAGTTTTTAAAAAATAAAAAAAAAGTAAAAAAAAATAAAAAATTTAAAAAAAAATAAATATATATAATAATTATAACCAAATTTGCAAAACCAATCCAGCAGTCTAAGTCCATTGGTACTGCAATATTACAAAGTTCACACATTCTGCAGTATCAGTCCAGTGGTGCTGTGTCCTGTGCTCTGTTCTGCTGAGTTCCGTAGTGCTGCTGGGTCCTGTGCCGTGTCCTGTTCAGTCCAGTGGTGCTGTGTCCTGTGCTCTGTGCTTCAAAGGGCATAGTTATTTCCCCATTATTCCCAAGTTTTTAAAAAATAAAAAAAAAGTAAAAAAAAATAAAAAATTAAAAAAAAAAAATATATATAATAATTATAACCAAATTTGCAAAACCAATACAGCAGTATAAGTCCATTGGTACTGCAATATTACCAAGTTCACACATTCTGCAGTATCTTGTGCTACATATAATGGAGACCAAAAATTTGGAGGATAAAGTAGGGAAAGATCAAGACTAGGGATGAGCGCACTCGGATTTATGAAATCCGAGCCCACCCGAACGTTGCCGATCCGAGTCGGATCCGAGACAGATCCGGGTATTGGCGCCAAATTCAAATCTGAAACTGAGGCTCTGACTCATAATCCCGTTGTCGGATCTCGCGATACTCGGATCCTATAAATTCCCCGCTAGTCGCCGCCATCTTCACTCGGGCATTGATCAGGGTAGAGGGAGGGTGTGTTAGGTGGTCCTCTGTCCTGGTAGATCTCGTGCTGTGCTGTTTAGTTCTGTGCTGTGCTGTGCTGTGCTGTGCTGTGCTGTGTTCTGCAGTATCGGTCCAGTGGTGCTGTGTGCTGTGCTCTGTCCTTCTGAGGTCAGTGGTGCTGCTGGGTCCAGTGCTGTGTCCTGTTCAGTCCAGTGGTGCTGTGTCCTGTGCTCTGTGCTTCTAAGGGCATAGTTATTTCCCCAATATTCCCCTGTGTTTAAAAAAATAAAAAAAAGTTATTTAAAAAAATACCAAAAACTAATTTAATTTTTTTTAATTACCACAAAATTTGCACAACCAATCCTGCAGTATAAGCCCATTGGTACTGCAATATTACCAAGTTCACACATTCAGCAGTAAAAGTCCAGTGGTACTGCAATATTACAAAGTTTACACATTCTGCAGTATCAGTCCAGTGGTGCTGTGTCCTGTGCTCTGTCCTGCTGAGTTCCGTAGTGCTGCTGGGTCCTGTGCCGTGTCCTGTTCAGTCCAGTGGTGCTGTGTCCTGTGCTCTGTGCTTCTAAGGGCATAGTTATTTCCCCATTATTCCCAAGTTTTTAAAAAATAAAAAAAAAGTAAAAAAAAAATTACAATTAAAAATTAAAAAAAATATATATATAATTATAACCAAATTTGCAAAACCAATCCAGCAGTATAAGTCCATTGGTACTGCAATATTACCAAGTTCACACATTCTGCAGTATCTTGTGCTACATATAATGGAGACCAAAAATTTGGAGGATAAAGTAGGGAAAGATCAAGACCCACTTCCTCCTAATGCTGAAGCTGCTGCCACTAGTCATGACATAGACGATGAAATGCCATCAACGTCGCCTTCCAAGCCCGATGCCCAATCTCGTAGTACCGGGCATGTAAAATCCAAAAAGCCCAAGTTAAGAAAAAGTAGCAAAAAGAGAAACTTAAAATCATCTGAGGAGAAACGTAAAGTTGCCAATATGCCATTTACGACACGGAGTGGCAAGGAACGGCTTAGACCCTGGCCCGTGTTCATGACTAGTGGTTCAGCTTCACCCACGGATCTTAGCCCTCCTCCTCCTCCCCTCCCCTACAAAAAATTGAAGAGAGTTATGCTGTCAGCAACAAAACAGCAAACAACTCTGCCTTCTAAAGAGAAATTATCACAAATCCACAAGGCGAGTCCAAGGATGTTGGTGGTTGTCAAGGCTGACCTTCCCATCACTGTACGGGAAGAGGTGGCTCGGGAGGAGGCTATTGATGATGTAGCTGGCGCTGTGGAGGAACTTGATGATGAGGATGGTGATGTGGTTATTGTAAATGAGGCACCAGGGGGGGAAACAGCTGATGTCCATGGGATGAAAAAGCCCATCGTCATGCCTGGTCAGAAGACCAAAAAATGCACCTCTTCGGTCTGGAGTTATTTTTATCCAAATCCAGACAACCAATGTATGGCCATATGTAGCTTATGTAAAGCTCAAATAAGCAGGGGTAAGGATCTTGCCCACCTAGGAACATCCTCCCTTATACGTCACCTGAATAACCTTCATAGTTCAGTGGTTAGTTCAGGAACTGGGGCTAGGACCCTCATCGGTACAGGGACACCTAAATCCCGTGGTCCAGTTGGATACACACCAGCAACACCCTCGTCAACTTCCTCCACAATCTCCATCAGATTCAGTCCTGCAGCCCAAGTCAGCAGCCAGACTGAGTCCTCCTCAATACGGGATTCATCCGAGGAATCCTGCAGCGGTACGCCTACTACTGCCACTGCTGCTGTTGCTGCTGTTAGTCGGTCATCTTCCCAGAGGGGAAGTCGTAAGACCGCTAAGTCTTTCACAAAACAATTGACCGTCCAACAGTCGTTTGCCATGACCACAAAATACGATAGTAGTCACCCTATTGCAAAGCGTATAACTGCGGCTGTAACTGCAATGTTGGTGTTAGACGTGCGCCCGGTGTCCGCCATCAGTGGAGTGGGATTTAGAGGGTTGATGGAGGTATTGTGTCCCCGGTACCAAATCCCGTCGAGATTCCACTTCACTAGGCAGGCGATACCAAAAATGTACAGAGAAGTACGATCAAGTGTCCTCAGTGCTCTAAAAAATGCGGTTGTACCCACTTTCCACTTAACCACGGACATGTGGACAAGTGGTTCTGGGCAAACGAAGGACTATATGACTGTGACAGCCCACTGGGTAGATGCATCCCCTTCCGCAGCAACAGCAACAGCTGCATCAGTAGCAGCAACTACAAAATGGCGGCTCGTGCAAAGGCAGGCAACATTGTGTATTACAGGCTTTAATAAGAGGCACAACGCTGACAACATATTAGAGAAAATGAGGGAAATTATCTCCCAGTGGCTTACCCCACTTAGACTCTCATGGGGATTTGTGGTGTCAGACAATGCCAGTAACATTGTGCGGGCATTAAATATGGGCAATTTCCAACACGTCCCATGTTTTGCCCACACCATTAATTTGGTGGTGCAGCATTACCTCAAGAGTGACAGGGGTGTGCAGGAGATGCTTGCGGTGGCGCGCAAAATTGCTGGACACTTTCGGCATTCAGCCAGTGCCTACCGCAGACTAGAGGCACATCAAAAAAGCATGAACCTGCCCTGCCATCACCTCAAACAAGAGGTTGTGACGCGCTGGAACTCCACCCTCTATATGCTGCAGAGGATGGAGGAGCAGCAAAAGGCCATTCAGGCCTACACAGCCACCTACGACATAGGCAAAGGAGTGGGGATGCGCCTCAGTCAAGCGCAGTGGAGACTGATTTCCGTGTTGTGCAAGGTTCTGCAGCCATTTGAACTTGCCACACGAGAAGTCAGTTCCGACACTGCCAGCTTGAGTCAGGTCATTCCCCTGATCAGGCTGTTGCAGAAGCAGCTGGAGAAAGTGAGGGAGGAGCTGGTAAGCCATTGCGATTACACCAAGCATGTAGCTCTTGTGGATGTAGCCCTTCGTACGCTTTGCCAGGATCCGAGGGTGGTCACTCTTTTAAAGTCAGAGGAATACATTCTGGCCACCGTGCTCGATCCTCGGTTTAAAGCGTATGTTGTGTCTCTGTTTCCGGCGGACACAAGTCTACAGCGGTGCAAAGACCTGCTGGTCAGGAGATTGTCCTCTGAAGAGGACCGTGACATGCCAACAGCTCCACCCTCATTTTCTTCCACATCTATGGCTGCGAGGAAAAAGCTCAGTTTTCCCAAAAGAGGCACTGGCGGGGATGCTGATAACATCTGGTACGGACTGAAGGACCTGCCAGCCATTGCAGACATGTCTACTCTCGCTGCATTGGATGCTGTCACAATAGAAAAAATTGTGGATGATTACTTTGCTGACACCATCCAAGTAGACATGTCAGACAGTCCATATTGTTACTGGCAGGAAAAAAAGGCAGTTTGGAAGCCCCTGTACAAACTGGCTCTATTTTACCTGAGTTGTCCCCCCTCCAGTGTGTACTCGGAAAGAGTTTTTAGTGCAGCGGGGAACCTGGTCAGTGAGCGGCGAAGGAGGTTGCTTCCTCAGAACGTTGAAAAAATGATGTTTATAAAAATGAATAATCAATTCCTCAATGAAGTACAGCACTGCCCTCCAGATACTACAGAGGGACCTGTGGTTGTGGAGTCCAGCGGGGACGAATTGATAATGTGTGATGAGGAGGAAGTACACACTGTAGGGGGAGAGGAATCAGAGGTTGAGGATGAGGACGACATCTTGCCTCAGTAGAGCCTGTTTAGTCTGTACAGGGAGAGATGAATAGCTTGTTTGGTGTGGGGGCCCAAACAAACCAATCATTTCAGCCAAAGTTGTTTGGTAGGCCCTGTCGCTGAAATGATTGGTTTGTTAAAGTGTGCATGTCCTATTTAAACAACATAAGGGTGGGTGTGAGGGCCCAAGGACAATTCCATCTTGGAACTTTTTTTTTTGCATTATATGACCAATCAACAGTCGTTTGCCATGTTCAAAAAGTAAAACCAAATTTAAAAAAATACAAGAAATTAAACCAAAAGTAAAATGCCGTGTCATAATTTAAAGCAAGAGGTATTGACGTGCTCTAAAACTACTGTATTGTTGTTTATATTTTATAAACACTACACTTGAAAGCTTGAGTCTTTCAATAAAAAAGTAACTGTCCATTGCACGAATATTTGCAACAGGGACAATTTTAGGGTTAAGAAAGTCAACTAATAACACTTCGACGCTGTCTGTCTTTATAAACACTACACTTGGAAGTTGGAGGAGGTATTGTGGCCCCGGCACCAAATTTACTACCGGGGCCACTCCACTGTGCAGTCCATATTTAGGTGTATCAGATATTAAACAACGGTGACAGTTGATGCCCAATTTTTTAATTATATTGTGGCCTCGGTACCAAATTGTGTACCGGGGCCACCACACTACGCAGTCCAGATACTTGTTTGGTGGAATTCAGACCAGTTGAGGGTTTTATTATTATATTGTGTGGACCACTCTATCTATACCACACTACAACTCTATACCACTCTATTTCATACTTTAATTCTATTTCATACTTTAATTCTATTTAATACTTTAATTCTATTTCATACTTTAATTCTATTTCATACTTTAATTCTATGACTAATTACCATAAAGAGGAACAAAATAAACCAATTTTACCAAAAGTATAATATGACTTAGACTTACAAACACTACACTTGAAAGATCGTGCCTTTAAATGAAAAAGTCAGTCTTCATTGCACGACTATGTGCAACAGGGACAGTTTTTTGGGTTTACAAAGTCAACGAATAACACTTCGACCCTGTCTGTCTTTAACATACTTGATGGGATCTCAATGACGAATTGTCTGTACCATGTTTGGAGGAGGTATTGTGGCCCCGGTATCAAATTGGGTACCGGGGCCACCCCACTATGCAGTCCAGATACTTGTTTGGTGGAATTCTGACACGTGGAGGGTTTTTTAATTATATTGTGGCCTCGGTACCAAATTGTGTACCGGGGCCACCACACTACGCAGTCCAGATACTTGTTTGGTGGAATTCAGACCAGTTGAGGGTTTTATTATTATATTGTGTGGACCACTCTATCTATACCACACTACAACTCTATACCACTCTATTTCATACTTTAATTCTATTTCATACTTTAATTCTATTTAATACTTTAATTCTATTTCATACTTTAATTCTATTTCATACTTTAATTCTATTACTAATTACCATAAAGAGGAACAAAATAAACCAATTTTACCAAAAGTATAATATGACTTAGACTTACAAACACTACACTTGAAAGATCGTGCCTTTAAATGAAAAAGTCAGTCTTCATTGCACGACTATGTGCAACAGGGACAGTTTTTTGGGTTTACAAAGTCAACGAATAACACTTCGACCCTGTCTGTCTTTAACATACTTGATGGGATCTCAATGACGAATTGTCTGTACCATGTTTGGAGGAGGTATTGTGGCCCCGGTACCAAATTGGGTACCGGGGCCACTCCACTATGCAGTCCAGATAGAGGTGTATCAGATATTAAACAACGTTGACTGTTGATGCCCAATTTTTTAATTATATTGTGGCCTCGGTACCAAATTGTGTACCGGGGCCACCACACTACGCAGTCCATACCCTTTTTTGGTGGAATTCTGACACGTGGAGGGTTTTTTAATTATATTGTGGCCTCGGTAGCAAATTGTGTACCGGGGCCACCACACTACGCAGTCAAGATAGATAGATGCGTATCATAGATAAAGTTCATTCAGTGGTGTGGGGCAAATTGAAAAATATTCAAAATGCACTGACATTATCAAAAACAAGAGGTTGTCACACGCTAAAACTCCAACATGTATATGATGGAGAGGATGGAGGAGCAGCCGTATGTGTAGTGTAATGCAGACCTGTTGAAGGTTTTTTATATATTTTATTGTGGTGCCCAGTGCCCACTCCTCTAGGCAGTCCAGGTACATTTATTGGTGCGATTCATAAAAGTTCAGGGTTTTTAATAGATATTGTGGTGACCCACTCCTCTACGCAGTCCAGGTACATTTATTGGTGCGAATCATAAAAGTTCAGGGTTTTTAATATATCTTGTGGTGACCCACTCCTATACGCAGTCCAGGTACATTTATTGGTGCGATTCATAAAAGTTCAGGGTTTTTAATAGATATTGTGGTGACCCACTCCTCTACGCAGTCCAGGTACATTTATTGGTGCGAATCATAAAAGTTCAGGGTTTTTAATATATCTTGTGGTGACCCACTCCTCTACGCAGTCCAGGTACATTTATTGGTGCGAATCATAAAAGTTCAGGGTTTTTAATATATATTGTGGTGACCCACTCCTCTACGCAGTCCAGGTACATTTATTGGTGCGATTCATAAAAGTTCAGGGTTTTTAATATATATTGTGGTGACCCACTCCTCTACGCAGTCCAGGTACATTTATTGGTGCGAATCATAAAAGTTCAGGGTTTTTAATATATCTTGTGGTGACCCACTCCTATACGCAGTCCAGGTACATTTATTGGTGCGATTCATAAAAGTTCAGGGTTTTTAATAGATATTGTGGTGACCCACTCCTCTACGCAGTCCAGGTACATTTATTGGTGCGAATCATAAAAGTTCAGGGTTTTTAATATATCTTGTGGTGACCCACTCCTCTACGCAGTCCAGGTACATTTATTGGTGCGAATCATAAAAGTTCAGGGTTTTTAATATATATTGTGGTGACCCACTCCTCTACGCAGTCCAGAAAGATACCTTGTTGCAACGTTTTGGACTAATAACTATATTGTGAGGTGTTCAGAATACACTGTAAATTAGTGGAAATGCTTGTTATTGAATGTTATTGAGGTTAATAATAGCCTAGGAGTGAAAATAAGCCCAAAAACTTGATTTTTAAACTTTTTATGTTTTTTTCCAAAAAAATCCGAATCCAAAACCTTAAATCCGAACCGAGACCTTTCGTCAAGTGTTTTGCGAGACAAATCCGAACCCCAAAAATAACGAAAATCCGGATCCAAAACACAAAACACGAGACCTCAAAAGTCGCCGGTGCACATCCCTAATCAAGACCCACTTCCTCCTAATGCTGAAGCTGCTGCCACTAGTCATGACATAGACGATGAAATGCCATCAACGTCGTCTTCCAAGCCCGATGCCCAATCTCGTAGTACCGGGCATGTAAAATCCAAAAAGCCCAAGTTAAGAAAAAGTAGCAAAAAGAGAAACTTAAAATCATCTGAGGAGAAACGTAAAGTTGCCAATATGCCATTTACGACACGGAGTGGCAAGGAACGGCTTAGGCCCTGGCCCGTGTTCATGACTAGTGGTTCAGCTTCACCCACGGATCTTAGCCCTCCTCCTCCTCCCCCCCCCTACAAAAAATTGAAGAGAGTTATGCTGTCAGCAACAAAACAGCAAACAACTCTGCCTTCTAAAGAGAAATTATCACAAATCCACAAGGCGAGTCCAAGGATGTTGGTGGTTGTCAAGCCTGACCTTCCCATCACTGTACGGGAAGAGGTGGCTCGGGAGGAGGCTATTGATGATGTAGCTGGCGCTGTGGAGGAACTTGATGATGAGGATGGTGATGTGGTTATTGTAAATGAGGCACCAGGGGGGGAAACAGCTGATGTCCATGGGATGAAAAAGCCCATCGTCATGCCTGGTCAGAAGACCAAAAAATGCTCCTCTTCGGTCTGGAGTTATTTTTATCCAAATCCAGACAACCAATGTATGGCCATATGTAGCTTATGTAAAGCTCAAATAAGCAGGGGTAAGGATCTTGCCCACCTAGGAACATCCTCCCTTATACGTCACCTGAATAACCTTCATAGTTCAGTGGTTAGTTCAGGAACTGGGGCTAGGACCCTCATCGGTACAGGGACACCTAAATCCCGTGGTCCAGTTGGATACACACCAGCAACACCCTCCTCGTCAACTTCCTCCACAATCTCCATCAGATTCAGTCCTGCAGCCCAAGTCAGCAGCCAGACTGAGTCCTCCTCAATACGGGATTCATCCGAGGAATCCTGCAGCGGTACGCCTACTACTGCCACTGCTGCTGTTGCTGCTGTTAGTCGGTCATCTTCCCAGAGGGGAAGTCGTAAGACCGCTAAGTCTTTCACAAAACAATTGACCGTCCAACAGTCGTTTGCCATGACCACAAAATACGATAGTAGTCACCCTATTGCAAAGCGTATAACTGCGGCTGTAACTGCAATGTTGGTGTTAGACGTGCGCCCGGTGTCCGCCATCAGTGGAGTGGGATTTAGAGGGTTGATGGAGGTATTGTGGCCCCGGCACCAAATTTACTACCGGGGCCACTCCACTGTGCAGTCCATATTTAGGTGTATCATATATTAAACAACGGTGACAGTTGATGCCCAATTTTTTAATTATATTGTGGCCTCGGTACCAAATTGTGTACCGGGGCCACCACACTACGCAGTCCATACCCTTTTTTGGTGGAATTCTGACACGTGGAGGGTTTTTTAATTATATTGTGGCCTCGGTACCAAATTGTGTACCGGGGCCACCACACTACGCAGTCAAGATAGATAGATGCGTATCATAGATAAAGTACATTCAGTGGTGTGGGGCAAATTGAAAAATATTCAAAATGCACTGACATTATCAAAAACAAGAGGTTGTCACACGCTAAAACTCCAACATGTATATGATGGAGAGGATGGAGGAGCAGCCGTATGTGTAGTGTAATGCAGACCTGTTGAAGGTTTTTTATATATTTTATTGTGGTGCCCAGTGCCCACTCCTCTAGGCAGTCCAGGTACATTTATTGGTGCGAATCATAAAAGTTCAGGGTTTTTAATATATATTGTGGTGACCCACTCCTCTACGCAGTCCAGGTACATTTATTGGTGCGATTCATAAAAGTTCAGGGTTTTTAATATATTGTGGTGACCCACTCCTCTACGCAGTCCAGGTACATTTATTGGTGCGATTCATAAAAGTTCAGGGTTTTTAATATATTGTGGTGACCCACTCCTCTACGCAGTCCAGGTACATTTATTGGTGCGATTCATAAAAGTTCAGGGTTTTTAATATATTGTGGTGACCCACTCCTCTACGCAGTCCAGGTACATTTATTGGTGCGATTCATAAAAGTTCAGGGTTTTTAATATATATTGTGGTGACCCACTCCTCTACGCAGTCCAGGTACATTTATTGGTGCGAATCATAAAAGTTCAGGGTTTTTAATATATATTGTGGTGACCCACTCCTCTACGCAGTCCAGAAAGATACCTCGTTGCAACGTTTTGGACTAATAACTATATTGTGAGGTGTTCAGAATACACTGTAAATTAGTGGAAATGCTTGTTATTGAATGTTATTGAGGTTAATAATAGCCTAGGAGTGAAAATAAGCCCAAAAACTTGATTTTTAAACTTTTTATGTTTTTTTCAAAAAAAATCCGAATCCAAAACCTTAAATCCGAACCGAGACCTTTCGTCAAGTGTTTTGCGAGACAAATCCGAACCCCAAAAATAATGAAAATCCGGATCCAAAACACAAAACACGAGACCTCAAAAGTCGCCGGTGCACATCCCTAATTTACACAGAGCTTTTACATTTTCTGCAGTTTAATACCTACACATTTGTTTAATAGGTCTATTGATGTGCAATAGCTTTGAAAGTATCATTTACCTTATAAAAAATGTGGTGGAACTCTTTTTTGTTTGTATTGACAAAAATCTGTCTTTCAGCCAACTATGATCAAACATTGCCTGATTGGTAATATCTTATAAATGCTTTCTTTTTCATTATGCAACTGCTATGAATATATGTTTTACTTACAGTGATAGAGATTTATTTAAAGCAGGATGATGACCTGCAATAGTAAAAAAAAAAAAGTTTAAAAAAATAACCTGACAATCCAAGTGGAGATATTTGTAGATTGAGACATATAAAGTTGTGGAATGACTACATCATGTTGGCTGTTCTGACAACAATACAGAATACAATTCCTTATCATATGTCCTCAGGTAACAGCAGACACCCTGCGGTGAGCGACTCCAGGCAGTCTAGCTGGGCATGAGGTTGTACAATAAGCACTCACTTAACCTAACAGAGGGAGCATAACCACATAAGCCCTTGGGCATCTCAATCCATGCCCAATTTAACCTTATGTAGTCTTTTCAGCACATATGGCCTATCACTAGTGCAAGAAGTTTGGCAAAACCTCTGTCTCCGGGGGCGGTCATTCAGACGGATGCCTCTATGACCATCAGTGAAGGTAGCTCCTTTAGTTGCCCCTAAATAACCCTCTTGGCAACTGTTTATCACATATGAAACATACTCTTTATGTAACCATATAGCAACTACCAACAAGAGGGCATGCCAAGGCTTTAATCCTTATTTTTCAATGTGGCCAGCATCCTGCTCTTGCCGCAGATGCTCTGCAAAATGTTTCATTATAACACTGTTGCAGGGAATAATTTAGCACTATACAGCACAAAGCAGCACAGTGTAAAAGTGTTTTGATTTATCTTTTCTGACATATTTCACCTGCATTTACATCATTGTATCTTTATGAACCAAGATATTACCTGTTGTGCAGACACAAAAGATTGCCCTAAAAGGGGGATGGATTGGGCACTATGTTATTTTGTTCCAATGCAACTGAAACAAGTTACAAGGGGTAAATACACACAAGGGGCCTGCTTCATCAAGGCACGTATCATACGACTTTGAGAGTATTGTATGCAAAATTACTCTGCGTATGCCCAGAATCGGGAGATACGTCCATGAATGCAGCCTTGTCCACTCCATCTTCCAACACAAAGGACATTTTGTTCAGACTATGATTTGAAGGAGTGAACTGGGCAGGGAAGGGGAGTTTTGCCGTAGTCAATGTACATTAGGGGTGTGCCAAACTCAAGTGCACACAGCCACATCCGAATCAAGCTCTGGGCATCTCAAAGCTACTTGTTTTTCTGCTGTATCTCTTGCTCCAGCTACAGGGCTAGTCTAAGCCCTGATCAGTAGTGATGACAGTCTCGTGTGCATGCTATAACATGTGTTTGAAATCCACGTGCAACTATATAAATGTATTTTATGTTCAGTAGACCTTAACAGCATACTAATAAATGTTTTTAATGAGTGGAGAAAAGTTTACTGTTTGATCATTAATGTCTTTATTATTAACAGGTGTCATTAATTATATATGTATTTATTTTTTCCGTGCGTTCTTTTGAGCATTTATAATCCAGGTACTGGACGTATCCTTCGGCATCTTGTGTAGTACAGAACAGCAGACCTACCCCCGAATGCAACAATGCACGTATCTTGTGATCCGTGTCTTGATGAATTCGGGAGTGCGCAAAGCCGAAATATGTGCGTTTAATACCAAACACAGGTTGCGCTCAGTATGCGTGCCTTAATGGCTCAGACCCAAGGTATGTGCATTCTTTACTTTGCATGGAGAAAGAACCCCCTAGGAGTATTTAGAACCCGGGGAATGTTCTGCAGATATATACAAAGATTAGTTAACTAATGATCTGTAAATTAATAAATGTAAATGTAAATTGGAACATAGTGAATACTTCTCATTGCATTCAGTTTATATGCGGAAAAATATCTACTTGTACCTTTACTTCCATCCCAGACCATCATTAGATCTCAACAATAGGCAACAAATGATACTTTATAGAGACTAAGCTAATTTTGCTGATTTTTTTATTATTAAGTACTTGTTAAAAGGATATGTTCTAAGCAGTGGTGTGGATCAAACATTTAAATTCAGTGAAGGTCTTTGAAGTAGACAGCAAATGCTGGGTTTTTTCTTTAGAAAAAAACAGTTATAAGAGTTAATAAGTTCTATAGCACTCAATATTCTGACCAACTAATATGTATTTAACTATGCTGTTTGTAATGAGTAATTTATACTACATTGAAAACATTCCAAGACTTTGATAGTAGTTCATCAAAACAGGGTGGGCTCATTAGCATAAGCCCCCTAGCCTATTTGACCAGAAATAAGAACTGAGATCTGCATAGGAACGAAGGATAATAAAAGTTTTGCTGTATCTTTAACTGAGTATACTCTGGAGTGTTAACAGTTAACTATTTGGATATGCCCATCCGGTGTCATAGGGGAGGGGTTCAGAAGCTATAAGTTGGATGGGCGGAGTTGTATTCAGCTTTGCAGATCTGGGTGTTGCCCACCTACCCTCCCTGCTTCGTTGATTCCTGGGTATCGTGAGGAATCGGCTGGATACTGTTCAGGATGGGTATAAGCTGGATGCGGTCATGGTTGTCCGCGAAGATGGATGGAGTTTTGGCCAGAAAACGCAGTTCAGTCGACGGCCAGTGGTTGTTTGGGTGCACATTTATGGTATTGGGCACGTTGAACCCGCCTCTCTTCGAGTGAATCGGCTATTAGTCTCGGTTCAGGTACCGCCACTGTGGTTTGCCCTGTGGTTGCTTTCCGTATAGCCCAGAGGATGGGCGGGTTCTGTGAAATCTGGACGTCCGTCCAGGTAGATATGTGCGCCCGGGGTGTGATTGGTTGGTCCACCACTTCAACCCAGGGGTTTGGTTGTGCCCCGGATGATAAAGTCCTAAGGATATGCTAGGACAGTTGGGTTTTGCCTGGCGAACGTCGGACTGGCTGCTTTATTCTCCTCCATCATAGTTAAATAAATCATTTAATTTTGCCACACTCAAGTCTCGTGTCGTTACTCTAAGGTTATAGTTGTATAAGAGTAAGAAGGTAAAAAGGTTAAGATATCAGACATAAGCTTTTTATTAAAAGTGTGCGCCGATATACAATATATACAATAAGATATTTATAAAAAAATATGTTAACCTATTTCCGGCAATGTTGGGGGCCCCAGTACCAGTGGTACATGGGGGGAGATAGCTGGCTGATATAGATCAACCAGTTAAAATAACATAATACATAAGAAATGTAATATATAATTGTGTCCCCCTACCCATTGAACAACACTGCCATGTCTGGGCTTCCCTGGGCTTATCTAGAAAGTACAGCGCTGTATGTAATATGTGATAGGATATTATAGGGTATTTATTCACTAATGTATTAGGATGATAATCTTTCTATAAAGAGTATGATGTATTACACAGGAATGCCATGGAATAGATATATACCGCCAGGAACATTACTGTGATAAACATGTTTTTTTTTTTTATCACATATTGCAATATGTTTCTCAGTTTTAAGTAAATAAACCCGTAAACAATGATTACACATATTGCCAGGAAGCATCAATTCTTATGAAACATTTATCTCCTTTCTGATATCATTTTTAGCAGAGTTATTTATCTAGAGGATGTTCTAATAAGACATGAGTGCTAGATTCAATGCCAGCGGACTTTTAATTGTGGCATTAATAGACATGAAGTTTTGTGTCACGATTTCAGGCAGCACAGACTTGCTCCCACACAGAAAGCACTATGAAGCCTGGATATTTAAATCAGGCAACAATGATTTATATTCTGCAAGAAAGAAAGGTTTAACGTTGGGAAACTGCACAGTGAGATACAGAGGTAAACACTGTATCTAAGGAACAGTAATCTTAATACAGTAAATGCCATTATCTTGTGGATGCTCCACTAGGCAACCGAGGCACTTGACGGGGATCTGGGACTCCCTACTATAGAAGAAATAATCATATATTAAAATGATAGCATGTTGTGGTGTGACTCCAGATTAACCCTCTGCACTGCATTCTCTGCCCTCTGTCATTTGTTAAGATATTATACATTTCTGTTTGATAATGTCCCAATACAGCAGTTCATAAGTCCAGCAATGCCCGTGGATCAAGTCCTATAGATCTTAAATCAGTCCTTTGGTCCTCCAGTGCAAAGAAATCAGGAGGTCGCTTTATCCGACAGCAAACATGGAGTTTACAATGTGGAATATTAGACAATAGGGACAATGTTCTCAAATTAAGACACCATTGTGACAAAGTCAATTACGGATGAAACGCATTGAGGATTCAAGCACTCTAAGTACCTGCGCTGAACACCAATGATTCTGGGACTGTTTGGATGAGGGACTGAATTAAGATCTAAAGGACTCGATCCACGGGCGTTGATGGACATATGAACTGCTGTATTGAAACATTATTACACACAGAGAAGCCCTGAATTATTTTATGTTGGTGAGTGTATATTATTTTAATGTCTATTGATTAAAACTGTTTTTTACATACTACACTATATAGTATCCTATATCCTCATTTTCTATATGGAGCTATATATCTGATGCCATCCAGAACCATTGGTGATACCAGTATGCTGCAGGATTAAACAGATAAGCCTCTATTTACTTGGTATGCACAAAATCTTTGGAAGTCATATCACTTATCACCTTGATTATAAAGTACTACACTATTTCTGGCTTCGTTATTTTATTTATATGTTCTCCGGGCTGGTACCTGTAATTTGGAGACTCCAAGATTTGATGATTTGGTGACAAGAGCTGGTTACATATTGATGTGTTTACCTTTCACCTACTCGGGGTACGCAGAATATTTACCAGTATGATTTTAGAGGGTGGGAGGAAACCGGAGCACCTGGAGGAAACCCACGCAAACACGGGGAGAACATACAAACTCCTCACAGATAAGGTCATGGTCGGGAATTGAACTCATGACCCCAGTGCTGTAAGGCAGAAGTGCTAACCACTGAGCCACTGTGCTGCACCGAGTTCGATTCTAGCCAGGGCTCCGGCTGTGCGACGTTTGCATGTTCTCCCAGTGACTGCCACCAACAGCTGATTTTTCAATGCCTGTATTGTGGCCTAGATCAATGTAGTAACAAATTGATTGTGATATACTTTTTTTTTTTTTCATTTTGCAAAGTGTAACTTTTAATACATTCTTACATGTCCTTAGCTATGATCTGCTCTATTAATCCTCTCCCCTTTAAACTCATTAGCGTTTAGTCTCGGTAGCCCCTGTTGCAATCACCACCTCACAGGTGTGCAAGGAAGACGACAGACCTGACAGTGAGGGAATGATCGTCAACTCAGGGCAGCCTCAACGTGCAGGGCGGCTCTGAGCTAATGGGATTCACTTGAGTGCTGATGAGGTGGAATCCGGTCCCCTCCTAATTCAGCACTGCATCACCAGACACCCCCTTCATGCACACAACGGACGATTACCGCAGCCGGTCCTTTCTGTGCAAACGCTGTTAGGATCTTGCTGCTCGCGCCACCCAAACCATGCGCCATAGGCTTTAGCCTATTGGTTAATCAGGCACTGATTGTAAGCTCCCATGGGGCAGGGACTGAATTAAAGAAAAATAAATATGATATTTTAAATAAGGCACCTTGTATTTTAGGCATAGTAAAGCTTTGATCAATAATATTGCTTATTGCATTCTATACGTTTATAGGTCCAACTATACTGGAATTCACTGCTTTAAAATACACATCGTTTTATTTGATCTTTCGGCAACAACCAGAAGTTGGCCCCAATAACAGTTTCAAATCACTATTTCTGGATTTTGAAGAGTAACAGTAAATAGGTCTCTGAGCAGGGAAAATTAAAAACAGCAAATTGTTGCCTTGAGAAGAGGAATGAAATAGCTAATATAAAAAAATCATAATCCTGTTTTTAAAATCAAATTACAGTTAGACAAATCATTAAACACATCATCATTAAAACCTCATGGGATGACAGATACACTTTAACCATATTTATAGATATTGAAATAAATGTACTTAATATTGTGCTGTGTTCCTAAAATCAGCCATACACGCTGTGTGCATTACTGAGCACACAGAGTTCTCCAGTACCATACGGGATACCTTATATATGTATTCTGAACCCACTAGTCAAAGCTTAGTGAGAAAAACTGTGTGACAGGCTATTTATTTCCAATCCAAACTACAGGTAGCATATAGTTCCTGCCTGTAAAACAATAATTATACATATGTTCTGCGGATCTAGTATTTTAAAGAACAAATCACAAACTTCAAAAGCATTTGCATTTGTGCTTTGATGATCTTCCGCGTTCAAGATACACGACTGTTGTTTAATTAAATGTAAATCTTTAAAACATCTTTCCCACACATTATGTTTGATGTGATTTCAAATATTTCCGAAGGGCTGAGTTTGTGCTGTTCACGGCTCTTCGGGTATGATAATTGGGATTAAAGAAAAGATGGAAAAGGGGAAAAAATGGAGGAAAAACAACTTCAGAATAGAATCAAAGACCATTCAGTGGATCCCTTAAACGTTTCATCCGCATTAGCCGACTATCTCCACTGCCCGGGACTCAGAGCTTACTTTCAACATTTCTCTTTAATATAATTGAAATGTTTATAGTTTTCCATGTTAGGTTTCAGCTAGAGATGGGCGGGCTCGGTTCCCCGAGATCCGAATCCATCCGAATTTCGCCTATCCGAGTACCGAGCCGAGCAGGCTCGGTACTCTCCTGCCAATTCGGAATCAAAATCGAGGCAAAACGTCATTGTGACGTATTCCTATTTCTGAGCTCGGTTCTCGCGAGATTTGAAAAGCATAAATACCAACCTACACAGCAATCCATCGCCATGTGACAGAGGGAGAGAGCAGGGTTAGGTCACAGGCTGTATTATCGCAGGGACAGAGCAATAATTGTACACCTTGGGCCTGATTCATTAAGGATCTTAAATTAAGAAGTTTCTTATTTTAGTCTCCTGGACAAAACCATGTTACAATGGAAGGGGTGCAAATTAGTATTCTGTTTTCCACATAAGTTAAATACTGCCTGTTTTTTCATGTAGCACAGAAATATCAACTTTAAATTTCAGTGCACAAATAAGCTATCAAGTATTTGTGTGCTATAGGAAAAAACAGTCAGTATTTAACTTATGTGCAAAACAGAACACTCATTTGCACCCCTTGCAATGTAACATGGTTTTGTCCAGGAGACTGAAATAAGAATCCTCTTCATTTAAGATCCTTAATGAATCAGGCCCCTTATTCTTTCTATTATTCTTTCATTTCAAAACTATTCAATTCTATTATTAAATCAAATTCTACTTGCAATTGTTAGAGCAGCAAGACAGGAGGATAGAGGAGGCTTATTTTTCAATTTGTTTGCAATACAAGTGATTTGGGGTCTTCCATATTCCACAGTATTTTAGACCAATTTTTCTGGCTGTCAAAAGTGATATTTGTCAGCAGTATTTCTAGAATTTGTTTGCACTACAAGTGATTTGGGATGTGCAATATTCCCCAGTGTTTGACACTAATTTTTCTGGCTGTCACAAAAAGTCATATTTGTAAGCAGTATCTATATAAGACAATATTTTGCACTACAAGTGATTTGGGGTGTGCAATATTCCCCAGGGTTTTACATAAATTTTTCTGGCTGTCACAAAAAGTCATATTTGTAAGCAGTATCTATATAAGACAATATTTTGCACTACAAGTGATTTGGGGTGTGCAATATTCCCCAGTGTTTTACACAAAAATTTTTGTCTGTCACAAAAAGTCATATTTGTCAGCAGTATCTATCTAATTTAATATTTTGCAGTACAAGTGCTTTGGGCTCATTAAAATGGATTCAAAGCAGTCGACATATGAGCAGAATCAGCAAGCAGGTGCTGGCACCAGTCCTGATGGTAGTGTTCCCAGTACGTCATCTGGTAAAGTCTATGTAAAAGTACATAGTCTTTTGAAATCAGGGAAAAACACACACACCCAAAAAAAAATTACAGTGTTAAAGCGAAAAAGAAGTGTAACTGAGGAAAAGTTAACTGCCGATGAAAAAAAAATTGCCAACATGCCATTCTACACACGCAGTGGCAAAGAAAGAATGAGGCCTTTCTCTATTAGTGGCAGATCAAAAAATGTTACTAAGCCTCCTTTTTGTACGGTCACTCGTGACCAAGCAAGACCAAGTAATTTGGAGTCTAAAAGTGGTGCATAACTACTGCTGCAAGAAAACAGTAAGGCATTAGAGGATAATGTATGCTCAGAATGAGAAATGACACCAATCCCTGTGGAGAGTCCATCCACCAGTGGTATGTCTAATCATGAGCATTCTGTTAGTGTACCCATAAAGAAGGGTCCTTTCAGCAGTTCTGCTGATGTGTGCCTGAACAGCCCGAGTGTAGCCGGTGACAGACAAATTGAGGATGCCACTTTGGAATTAGAAGAGGCTGAGGGGGAGATTTGTGTAGGCGACGAGGGCGCTAATGATGATGTTGATGATTATGATGCAGACAGATACCAAATTGCCTTTCTCAATTTCTATTTATATTCTAGATTATATAACGGCTGAATAGTTTTCTATTTTACTCCTAGTAGAGAGAGAATCTGATGCAGACAGATACCAAACTGCCTTTGTCCATTTCTTTTTATATTTTTTTAATATTCTAATTCTACAGTCTATGCAGGCTGCTTTTTTTCTATTCAACTACAAGTGGAGGGCGGGGGGGTGGGTCATAGACAACCACAAAACTACCTTGGTCCATTCATTTTTTATATTGTTCAGTCTATCCAGGCTGCTTTTTTTCTATTCAACTACAAGTGGAGGAGGGGGGGCTATGGAGACAGAAACCAAACTGCCTTTGTCCATTTCTTTAGATATTTAACTATAAGTGTAGGGTGTAATATACACCCAAAGACGATGGCTGCATTGCCAATAGGCTAAGATGGAGAGGAAGACAATCAGGTTTGTATGTAGAATTAATGACGGCCTACCAGGAATTAAACTGTTTTCTTCCTAATTTATTAGCTTTACAATTACCTTACTTATCCAAGAAACAGGTGGAGCACTAAATTTGGTTATTTTATGCCCAAAAACATTGATTTTTAAACAAAATTGCAAAACAAAACCAAACAAAACCAAAACCAAAACACGCAAGGGTGGTTTAGTAAAACCAAAACCAAAACCAAAACACAACGCTAATCCAGATCCAAAACCAAAACCCAAACCAAAACACGGGGGTCAGTGAGCATCTCTAGTTTCAGCACACTCTGTGCTGCCCTAAAATGTTACTCCATATTGATGGGCTCTCCCGTGTTTCACCCCCTACCCATTACTTGGGATTGCCTCCCCCCCATGGTCTTCCTCCCCTCCCCCCCACCCCCCAGGTACACAGGATGCACTGCCTGTACCTTTGTAAGAATTACCCAGACAGTCAATCTTCTTTCCCCTTCTTCCCTCTGTCTCTTACTAACTCTTCCCTCCTTTCCTTTCTATGTTCTGGTGCAGACTGCCCCCTGCCCTTACCATTTTCCACGTCATGTTCTCCATCATCCTGAGTTTTGTCGTTCAAGGACGCGAGGCGAACCCGATGTTAGTTACATCACTGGCACTTTGTCTGGACCTTTACCTTCTTTCCTTGCTGTCTTCTTTTCCTTGTACTAACGTTCCCTCATTTCCTCCCTGATTCCTTTACTTTCCTACTGTTCTCTGTCACTGTATAAGTGGAGTTACTCTGTGGTATAATGTTGCTTTAGCTTTTTACTACCTAGGTATCCGCCTGGGTTGCTTTGCTACCTGATTTCCTAATTTTGTATACGTGACTTCACCCTACATTTTTTTCTTTTTCTCTCCCTCTTCCCTCTCCCCGACCCTCCTTTTCTTTCTTTTCTTATTAAAGTTGTATGTCATAATATTGATTTTCATCTGTATGCTTCTGTTAAAACTCTAATAAAATTTATTTTATAAGAAAAAACCAAAAAACATCCAATAAGTTTGTCATGGTATCAACCTTGTACCTCCTGAACTGAGTGATCTGGAACTTAGACTGTTAAAAACGTAATTATTATTAATATTTATTTATATAGCACCAGCATATTCAGTAGATCTTTACAACTGGGAACACAGTAATAAAACAACACAGGGTAAAACAGACAGAGAGGTAAGAGGGCCTTGATCCTTACAATCTATAGGACAATGGGGGTTTGATACCTGAGAGTGCTACATATTGCATATTGGTCCAGCTAGATTGCAAAGGTCAAAAGTGAAATAGAAATTCCAACCCAAATAACTGTCTTGAGAATCTGCTGTTCAGTTCAACCCTGCACAATGGGTGTTTTGTAATAAGTTGTCAACTCTAATTTCCACATCACTTCTATCAGTGAAGCTGGTTCAAACTGATTCAAAAAGAGAGTTGTACACAAAGGACTTTATTTACTAAACATATAGAAGCTTATGCAGAGGTGTTGTCAAAATGGGAATAAATTAATCTAAAAAAAAAAAGAGCATGGAAAAATAGCGTATCTCTGCTCATACGCAGCGCTGTACTCACACCTGCCTCCGGGGCAGTACATGCACCTGTATAGCACCAAGTCATCATTATCAGCGAGTAGTAGCACTGTCCTCTAGCAGGTGCAACTGACTCCTAGCAGGCGTATATGTGTATTTCTGCAGGTCTGCATGAGCCGCATTTGTACAAACCGGCCTTTACTGTACTCCACCATCGTTAGAATGCCCCTTCTCTCCCCTATCCTCCCCCTCCTGGGGCAGCATCATGCAAATCTGCCTAGGTGCATGTGTGTGCCCACTTTCTGGGAATGTGCAGAGTGATCTCACACATGATACACTAGACAGACTATGGGCTAGATTTACTAAGCTGCGGGTTTGAAAAAGTGGGGATGTTGCCTATAGCAACCAATCAGATTCTAGCTTTTATTTTGTAGAAGGTCCTAAAGAAATGACAGCTAGAATCTGATTGGTTGCTATAGGCAACATCCCCACTTTTTCAAACCCGCAGCTTAGTAAATCTGGCCCTATGTCCCTTTCTGCATCGCCCCATAATGTTCAATAGTTTCATGATCTGTTTTTTTCTCTCATCCTATCCAATCAAGAGTGGAAATACGGGAAATTGGACAGGATTCAGGCAGACTCGGATACTCCAAACAATCAAAAGTGACATGTTTTATTGATCTACCCCCACAGCTTACCCTGAATAGAAGATCCAGAGAAATGTCAATATTGGAAGAGACGACAACCAAACTGATGTCCTGTTTACAAAACGTATATTTTATTGCTGCTGGTTTGTTGGGTTTCATTTTATTGTTATTGCTTTTCCAGGCATAGCAGACGGGGCTCATACTCAGCCGTCTTGGCTCTAACGCCCCTCATCTCTGGCAGCCAAGTAATTACGGTTGGGAGTTCCATGTGTTGGAATTTAATTAGTAACAGTAAATGCAACGAAGTTATCTCTATTTTGGGAATCTTAAACAGACATCACTGGTTTAATGCTGACATACGGCTCTATAAGTGTGGTGTTAGTAGTACTTAGTACTTCAACTTGTGCCTAGCTCAGGGTCTGATCTAGTTTGGTCACTGCTGCTCCACCAGATCGCTTTGGAGACTGGAGCAACCACTCAGCCAGGACTTTGTAGAAGTCTATAGTGTATAGATTAGATTCTAAATGATTCCCGATTTTACAAATTAAAGCAAAAACATTGTTAAAACTTAACATGTGTTACTTTTGAACACTACGAGGAATGAAAAGTTGTTAGGGTAGACATATCGGACAAGTACAACTATATTTCATATAAATGGAATGTAAGATCTGCCTTATTGAGTCATCTGCTCCATTTGCGTTATATATTCAACTGGAAGCAAAGAACACTGTGTTTAGCATCGCGCCCCCAGAGAAACAAATGTGTGATACTCAACAACGCTCAGATTCCAGTAACTCAGGTTTCAACAAGACAACTCAGTAGAATTCCATGCTGGGCATTAAATATTACTCCTGAGATCCTGGAAATTAAAAAAAAAATCAAACCACATAATAAAACACTGACTTTGTTTGAAGTCGATTTTTAAGAGATTTTTCATTTCCTAAATCAGTTCTAACAATGAAGTACCATTTATTAAGTATCTCTGAGATCTCTTCTTATGCTCATGACCCACAATGTAAATAAATAAATCTATGTTATAAAGCTATTGCTCAGTGTTTTTCCACAGTAATTTGGTATAATCTCTGTGGGGAGGGGGTGGTAGAGCTCTGCCGTGACGCAGCATTTTCAGTCCTGAATTTAATTGGTCTGGGCACTTGGTTCCAGTCTGCACAGTAGGTGTACTGCCAAGACCTAGATGATGACCCAAGACATTCTTTAGCTGTGCCCACACTTATAACGCAAGCAGTTTTGCACAATATTTCCTGACTTGCCACAGGGGCACACACAGAGCCAAGGTGTCACGGGCACTAGGAGTCTTTACCCAGGGATCACCAGATGATGGACTTACCAGAGCAGTATAGGTGGTAATATGGTACTCTGGTAGCGGGGTGATCACGGAACAGGAGACAGCAGATGGTAGAGAATGCTCGTGGAAAGTCTATGACTAGCAGCACTGGTAATATGTAATAATAGTACACGAGGAACTGAATGGACAAGGGAAACGTGAGGGTAGTCAGTGGTCTGCGGATAGCAAGTTGTACCACTGCTATAGTGAGGAGGAATGTCCAGAAGTAACGAGGAGGTGATGAGAGTCAGCGGTCTGCGTTAGCAAGTTGTACCACTGCTATGTGAAAGGATACGGAAACAGGTGACTCAGGAAACAGGGAACAGTGGTCTGCCTCTAGCAAGTTGTACCACTGAATATATATGTGAGGAGGAGCACGGGGAGAGAAATGCAATGCAGAGTATACACGGGCACACTGAACTTGATCCCACGATGATATGCACAATATAGTAATGACTGAACAGCACTGCACAATAATACAAAGTCACAAGAACTATCCAGACAAAAGGTAACACAGTCAAATGATGGCAATAGTCTCAGCGGATAGTAAACTCCAGAGGAGAACAACTCAGTCCAGCAAGATATGCAATACACCAGCACAGTCAATGAGAAGTATGCATACCGTGGTTAAGGAGAGCAGGCTGTCAGACAGAAGTGCAGAGATACCTGGACGGCGGGAGGCCGGCAGGATACGAAGTCCCAGGAGGGTAGAAGCGGTAATCTAGTAGGTGCAGAGCACAGGTAGGTGAACCAGCAGGGATAGAAACAAATACTCAGGAAGCATTAGTATATAGAACTGGACACCTGGAGAACACTGAAGAGTAGAGATGATCTAGACGAGATGAAAGCAGCGGGGCGTTGATCCAATGCAGACAGGCGAGTTGACACAAGCGGAGACACTGTAGAAGCACGGAGAGCGGATCAGCTGGCTGCAGACACGAGGAGTACTGGAGGGTAGCAATGAGCAGGGAATGGCAGATACACGGAGGCAGCGGATAGGAATCCGCTGGAGCAGTCACGATGAAACACGGGAGAGTTGAGGTGAGCAGGATACTGTAGATACACGGAGGCAGCGGATAGGAATCAGCTGGTGCAGTCACGATGAACAGGATACTGTAGATACACGGAGGCAGCGGATAGGAATCAGCTGGAGCAGTCACGATGAAACACGGGAGAGTTGAGGTGAGCAGGATACTGTAGATACACGGAGGCAGCGGATAGGAATCAGCTGGTGCAGTCACGATGAAACACAGGAGAGTGGAAGTGGACTGCAAACTGAAGTAGCACAGAGGCAGCGGATAGGAATCAGCTGGTGCAGTCACGATGAAACACAGGGAAGATGAAGTGGTCTGGAAACCACAAACGAACAACAGGAATCAGCAGGAGCTGAACACACGAGGAAACACAGGAACACCTTCAGAGGCTCATGGGGAATGAGACTCCAAGATCAGGCAACGAGGTATTGACCTCAGGTGCTTTAAATAGGGAGTGTTGCCTGATCAGCCAATTAACTAAAAGGAACATGAACTGAAGGTTGAAAAGGGCTGCACATGCGCAGACCCTCAGGATGGTGGATGGCCACGGTTCCTAAACACACGAGAAGTAGCACTCACAGTCCGGTGAGTGACACAAGGTAACCCGAGGTCTAACTGGGCTACAGCCTAGGGGCCTCTGGCATCCTGGGGACCCTTGACAGTGCTCAGCGGCATTATTGATCAGTGCGAGGGCGCCCCCGGCCCGATCAATGCTGCTGAGCACTGTTACTGTAGTCCTTCAGCGACTCTCAGTAATCTCCTTAAAGAGGAGATCTCGTGAGTCTCACTCTCACGAGATCTCCTCAGTAAGGAGCGTGCCGCAGAAGGACTACAGTGACAGGACAACAGAAAGAGGTAAGCGCCTGGGGTGGGGGGCGGCGGGAGGCTCACGTGGGGGGGCTTCTCACAGGTGGGCCTCACGGGGGGGGCTTACAGGGGGGCCTCACGGGGGAATGGAGGCATCCTTAACCCAGGGGCCTCCATTCCCTTAATCCGGCCCTGGGCACACACAATATCCTGGAAGTAATACCAATTGCTTTGATTGAAACTTTGTCAGAAGGGTTAGTGGACATTATTTTCGTTGCAGAAGGATTCTGGGTACTTGTCACTGAACAATCTCGGACAGTTTAAATTATTAAGATACATAGAGGTACATATATTTACACATGTTGTTTATTATCTCTTCTCACTATCCCTTTGAGTAAGACTATTAACCTCTATTTTCAATATATTTAGGTTAAAATAGAGCAGCTATGGTTAGTTAGCCCTGCACGTACCTATTGTATATTTGATAATGGAAGATAAATGTTCCAATTATAATCCACAAAGATTCATGTGATATATTTGTAGCTATAAAGTCAGTGTGATTTACAAAAAAAAAGGCACTAACAAATTACTATGAGTCTGGGGGTCTAGGGGAATTAAGGATGATGGATAGTGGATATTTAAATTACCTTCCATTCATCATCATTTTGAATAAATAAACATAATGCTCAGCTTGTAAATTGAATTGAAATGCACAGTATTGTTAACATCAAAAAAAGCCAACTAAACAAATTTTGGTTACTGGCAACGAGGACTGTAAGGCTCATGAACTTTACAGCTTTTAAAACCAGTATTGGGTACACCATATTTAACGCCATTCCAGCATATTTTCATGTACATTCGTTGGATACACCGCATGTTCTTTGTGGTATTTTAAATATTCAAAATGTATTTATTTTGAGATATTATACCCCACAATACCCCCTCCAGCAGTGAATAATCTATATAATAATTGGATTTACCACCTCTTTTCTATATGTGCTAATAAGAGAAGGTGTCTTATCCTACCCTAATATATAAGTAGGAAATGTGCTAAACAAGCAATTACCAGTCAGTTGTTAACTACTGATGTTGAGTTATCACCAGATCTCACCCTAGGTGGGAATTCATTTTCACACTGTAGGATGGAAACTACATCTTTGTCAATTGGTCTTGATTTTCCAGGGCTGTCCCAGCTTTGATAGATAAACATTGTCCCGATTTCTCTTACTGACCAGCTGCACAGTACCACTTGTTCTAAAGATTTCATGCAATTCTCTCTTTTCTTTTAAGAAACGCAAATGTGTAAAACCACAAAGTGTCTTTCGTGACGTTTCCTTACCTACTCTTGCACAATCGCACTTAGTTTTGTGAAGAAGAGCTCAGAGTTTTAGAATAAGATGCCAGGTTTCCAGCTTTGCCCAACATTCTCCTTCCTACAATTCACTGCCACCTTTGAGGGCACTGAGATCAGTACCATCCCTGTACTTATAATGGGGGCATTATGCAACTTCCAATAGCCCTTCTGCAGGAAAGCACATTTCTAAGAATACATTGATCGATATAATAAAAAGCTTCAAACACACACAAGTGACGTCAACAATCTGTTCAATGTGTCAGGAGAAAAATAGGTAAAGTTTAAATGAATAGCGCGGATAGTCCTAAAGTGGCAATGGGTTGGACTTTGATGTAACATTTTTACTGTTTCCACAATGCACATTTTCTTGGGATCCTGACAGGTGTAGATTAATTTTACAAGGCTGTTTCCAAGGACCGTGAAGTGGGCATGCACCTTGAAATGCGCTTGGTGAAGAAATAGACGCACTTGTGCAAGGTGGGCAGCACGGTGGCTTAGTGGTTAGCACTTCTGCCTCACAGCACTGGGCTCTTAAGTTTGATTCCAGATCATGGCCTTATCTGTGTGGAGTTTGTATGTTCTCCCCGTGTTTGCGTGGGTTTCCTTCGGGTGCTCCGGTTTCCTCCCACACTCCAAAAACATACTGATAGGTTAATTGGCTGCTATTAAATTGCCCTTAGTCTCTCTCTGTCTGTGTGTGTATGTTAGACTGTGAGCTCCAATGAGGCAGGGACTGATGTGAATTAGTAGCACTATATAAATAGCTGATAATGATGATGATGATTGTACACACCCTACTAGTATCCCAGGTGCACCCAATCCACGGCGTCGCTCCTTACCAGTATATTTATTCTATTTCACTTCACCAGAGCTATGGAGCCATGGCTTTCTTACATTCTATTGCCTGATAAATAAGGTTAAATATTTTAAATTCAAAATATCATGAGCCATTACTTCTTCGTGGATCATAGTTGAACAATAGTATGTCACAGGTAGAGATAACCGTGTTAGTGAATCCTTTCCCCCATGTAGCTCATCATAACCATTAAACATGTGAAATAACCTCAGCTTCATCTGTGTGTCATACGGCAATATTCATTTGTAGACAGATCTAAAGCTGACCCACAGATGATACAATATATCACTTGGCAAATCACTGAACAACCGATCTGTGGTCCATTTTGCCAGACATGGTAAGTCCAGATTTTGGAGAACTGGTTATTCGGTGATCAGTCCAAACAACCTCTGAGACACTAAGGGCTAGATTTACTAAGCTGCGGGTTTGAAAAAGTGGGGATGTTGCCTATAGCAACCAATCAGATTATAGCTGTCATTTTGTAGAAGGCACTAAATAAATAAAAGCTAGAATCTGATTGGTTGCTATAGGCAACATCCCCACTTTTTCAAACCCGCAGCTTAGTAAATATACCCCGGAACTGGCCAAGGAACTGGATTCATTCTGTTATCACTGGACCAGATTTTCCAGCTTGCTTGATTAAGATAGTCCCCAATTGGGCAAGGGAATGATTGGTAGTCATTTGGGTCACGTTGGAAAAGACTAAGGGGCAGATTTAGAGGTGCAAAAATTGCCCTGGTGCAGAAGTTAACCATGTTGCACTGCAAGGGGTGGAAAGGCAAAATGTTTTCTGCATTCAGGGCGAATACATCACACTGTACACACATACTGCCCAGATCTATATTTACCCTGCATTTTACAGAGGAGCTAGGCCGCACCACTGTTACACCCTAAATCAGGTGTACGTGTATTTCACATTCCCCCCCTGCACCACAAATGGTTTCACAAGTATCCAGTTTTACTCCAGACTTTATATCAGCTCCTAAATTGGCAAAATCTCCAGCCTATGTACAGAAATAGAAATAGCAAACGCCATGTGCTGAATGGGCAACAATGTCAACCTATTATAGAATTATTCTTAACATTGGGAAGCACAATTTTAATGAACTGATTTGTAAAATCATGTTTATGTACTAAGCAGGGTAAACACCAGTAGCACAACACTGCTTGGAATTATGCAAATAATTAGTAATGAGCAATCTGATGTCTGCATAAGATTGTGCTGATGAGAGAATACAGCAGAGCTGACTCTGGATGCACTGGGAGACACGTTTACATAAACTAAGCATAAAATAGTAGTGTCACCATGACCATGACAAACTTTGGATGATTAAATCTAGCAAATATAAATGAAAAAAACAAGTATACTTAATAAAGTTCAAATTTCATTCATGAAAAGTTCATGATATAATTTAGTTTACAACATAAGGCTTATTCTACAGGAATGTGAAATAGTTTAGGGATATTGCTTTCATTTACAATTGAATAAGGAATTTTTGTCTACTATTTAGGGCCATTTTTTTATCCGGTGTTTAATGTGCCCAGTGCAAAAAAAGTGCAAAGTGTGCAATGGGTCCCCACGTCTTCTGACCTTCCCCAAAAGCAGAAAGGTCACTTTAATCTCTAAACCCTATGCGACATAAGGCCATTTAGGAAGCAAGGGTCTTTGGGTCTCCCTTCAGGTTAAAGCTGGGGAAACGCTACATCTCTGGCTTCTGACAAAGCTTCCTCCAGGGATTTGGAACTCATCAGTTCTCCTTTAAGAGGGAACTTCCAAAATATTCAAGCAGGATACTAATTAACAGACCTGCCAACAAAATTCATATTCCTTAAAGAATAAAATAATTATGTGCCTGGGTATAACCCCCTGCGTGTGTGTGTGTATATATATATATATATATATATATATATAATTATATATAATATATATATATAAATATATATATATACATATACATAAAATATATATATATAAAATATGTATATATATATATATATATATATATATATATATATATATATATATATAAAAGTATATGTATATATATATATATAAATATATATTTTTATATACATAAATATAGATATATATATTAATATATATATATATATATATTTATTTAATATATATATACATACAAGGAAGGACATGTGTTCTCAGGGGTCCATGGGTATTATCACAGGATCTTACATTGTGCAGAAACTTTTGATAAAGGAGCTATTGATTATTCTAAACCACCCAAAACATACTATGATTATTGCTTTAAACTTCATTTCACTAATTAGATGTTGAGATATAACATTCTGCAGACTCGTCTCTAAGGCAGATCTGAGCCCGGGATCACACATTGTATACACACATACACACACTGCTATATTATTATGTTGTTATGCTTTTCACAGTCATCTCGATTTATCTACCTTCAGGGTTACACATTAATTAAGTCAGCATTATTACCACTGTCAGGGAAGCAGCATGAGTTTAGCACATCTCCCCATTCTTCATACAAATGACAAACGTCCTCTATAATGTGTTGTGCTGAAGAATAAAATGAATCTATTATGAACCCATAATCCGGCCTCTATGTCGGCAATGGGCGCGTGTATCTCGCAGCATCTCTCCTTCACTTACCGGAAATCATCCGCGCATTAAGAATTATCGCAAAGCTTTATTCCTATATTCAGAACAATGAGCGATAGACACACATCGGGGACGTTATTACATTTTATATCAGCATAAAATCTTAGATCCAGGACACTAACAAGCAATTGCAAGGTGCTATTAAAAAGAAAAACTGCTGCTGACATTTGATAAGCGGACATACCTGTGTGTTAATTAGAAGACATTTCTGTAGGTTCTAATTATAAGACTAATGGGTAGTGTTGAGTTACAATAAATGTTTCATTACGTTGTAATTTAGTAGACACAACCTTTTTCCGGGTAGTGACACAACTGCATCCTAACTTGTTCGGGGCTAAAACCGTTGGCTAAAATTGCTGGAAAAAATATTGTTTTAAAATATTTTGCTAAATAAAACCTGAATCATGAAATTATAGAAGAAGTCAGAGGCAAGTTTTACCTATTTATGTCAATCCTCTTAAAATATATTCTTATCCCTACTACTTATGTCTAACATCTATTCTTTGCACTTAACATATCTGAATTCATGTGACAAAGCCAGTCCTGTACTGGGACACAAACAAGCCCAGGCATATTGGTTGGAAACCACTGCTATGGTATGTCTGCCTATTACTTATGGTAGGTGTTAAATAGTTAATAAGATGATACATTTCAAAGACCTCTCTTGACTCTGTGTTATGGCTGCATGTGACATTTAAAGATAATCACCAGCCCCCATTCCAGCCTCACTCCTTAAGACTGTGTGTTTCAACATCACGACAGCACAGCAGCAGTGTGACATGCTTACGTGTCCTAACCAGCTGGCTGGTTATTTGTGGGCTATAACTCCAGTGTTTCAGCCAATTATGCTACTCTCGCATCAATGACCCCGCCCCTGTGTATCAATCAACCAATAAACAGCTGTCAGTCACTGTCTGCTTGTTTAGTTAGAGAAGTCCCTCCTTCCTGGTATGGCAAACTGCTGCAGAGGAGACCATACATGATGGGCATATTTAGGTAGTATAAACACTCCTGTAAAATGCAGAATTGAATAAACTTTTATGTCTGTATTAGTTCTTTAAAATGTAAAGTTATACAGTTAGATAATGGAGTACTACCCCTCCACTGCATTACAGACAGCTGAATTTGCTTCCCACCTCTTTAGGATTAGGGGTGTGCACCGGCCACTTTTAGTGTTTTGTGTTTTGGGTTTTGGGTTCTGATTAGCTTGAGGTTTTGGGTTCTGATTTGTTTTGCCAAAACACCTGACTAAAGGTTTTGGTTCTGATTTAGGGTTTTAGGTTCTGATTTATTTTTAAAAAAGCATAAAAAGTGCTAAAATCCAGTTTTTTGGTTTTTTTTCCACTCCTACGCTATTATTAACCTCAATAACATTCAATAACAATCATTTCCACTAATTTCCAGTCTATTCAGAACACCTCACACCTCACAATATTGTTTTTAGTCCAAAACATTGCACCGAGGTAGCTGGATGTCTAAGCTAAGCGACACAAGTGGGCGGCACAAACACGTGGCCCATCGTAGGTGGCTGTGTAGGCTTGAATGGCCTTTTTCTGCTCCTCCATCCTCTGCAGCATATAGAGGGTGGAGTTCTAGCGCGTCACTACCTCTTGTTTTCGTTGATGACAGGGCATTTTCATAATTTTTTTGTTTGGCAGCAACAGTGAACGTAATTTAATTACTTTAATATTTGATACGAAGCTTTCTGGTACCGGGGCTACAATACCTCCTCCAACTGGTCTGAATTCCACTGCACAGATGGCTGCTCCTACATCCTCTGCAGCATATACAGGGTGTAGTTCGAGCGCGTCAATACTTCTTGTTTTTGACGATGACAGGTCATTTTCATTAATTTTGGATTTGCCCCCAACACTGAATGTAGTTGATACGCATCTATCTGGACTGCGTAGTGGAGTGGCCCCGGTACCCAGTTTGGTACCGGGGCCACAATATATCACCCTCAACAGTTCTGAATTCCACTGCACAGCTGCCTGCTCCTACATCCTCTGCAGCATATACAGGGTGTAGTTCGAGCGCGTCAATACCTCTTGTTTTTGACGATGACAGGTCATTTTCATTAATTTTGGATTTGGCCCCAACACTGAATGTAGTTGATATGCATCTATCTGGACTGCGTAGTGGAGTGGCCCCGGGACCCAATTTGGTACCGGGGCCACAATATATCATCAAAGCGTATGAAGGGCTTCATCCACAAGAGCTACATGCTTGGTGGAATCGCAATGGTTTACCAGCTCCTCCCTCACTTTCTCTTGTAATATAGATTGCAGTACCTATTCTCTTGCACTGCTTAAAAATTTAATGTAGTAAATGTAATATAGATTGCAGTACCTATTCTCTGGAACTGCTTAAAAATTTAATGTAGTAAATGTAATATAGATTGCAGTACCTATTCTCTGGAACTGCTTAAAAATTGAATGTAGTAAATGTAATATAGATTGCAGTACCTATTCTCTGGAACTGCTTAAAAATTGAACGTATTAAATGTAATATAGATTGCAGTACCTATTCTCTGGAACTGCTTAAAGAATGAACGTAGTAAATGTAATATAGATTGCAGTACCTATTATCTGGAACTGCTTAAAAATTGAACGTATTAAATGTAATATAGATTGCAGTACCTATTCTCTGGAACTGCTTAAACAATGAACGTAGTAAATGTAATATAGATTGCAGTACCTATTCTCTGGAACTGCTTAAACAATGAACGTAGTAAATGTAATATAGATTGCAGTACCTATTCTCTGGAACTGCTTAAATATTTATTTTTTTATTAATTTTGTATAATTTTTAAAATAATTTTTTTTTAGTAATTTTTAAGAGATTTTAATAATTATAAAATTTGTATGGACTTAGCACAACAAAGCACAGGACTAAAGCAACACTGGACTGAGCAGGACAGACACTGGCCAAAGCACCACTGGACTCAGCAGGACAGAGCACAGGACAAAAGCACCACTGGACTCAGCAGGACAGAGCACAGGACAAAAGCACCACTGGACTCAGCAAGGACAGAGCACTGGACAAAGGCATAAAGCACCACTGGACTCAGCAAGGACAGAGCACTGATCACGCGGGAGCACCACTACCCTACACACCCTCCCTCTTCCCTGATGCCAGGCGAAATGAAGATGGCGGCCGCAAGGTGAGTATTTATGACATCCGAGTATCGTGAGATCCGACACGAGACTTGGATGTCATAGCCTCATTTCGGATTCCTTTGGCGGCCAGAAGTACCCGAACAGTGCTCGGATCCCGTCGCATCCGCACTGTTCGGGTGGGCTCGGATTAGCAGAATCCGAGCCCGCTCATCCTTATTTAGGATAAGTCTTAGTTGGTCTGATGCAGGTCAAAACAATGACATTTCTGTCAGTTAACCTCCTAGTGTAAAGGGGTGAAAGAGAATGAGGATCATATTTTGGGTTTACTTTCTCTTTAAGGAAGTTAGTAAAATTGCAGTTATTCAGAATTTAAAGTCAGTGATATATTGCTAATTCCATTGATTTATAAGATCTGAGATGTTTCTATGAGCTTTATTTGTTACCAATAATTTTAATGTCATTTTGCCACAGGCGTATGCTAAGAGCCGTCTAGCTAGCCATGTATTACTTCAGTTAGGTTCAGTTACAAAGCACAGTAAAAAACAGTTATCTAAGTATCTCATTACTTTTCAAGGGAGATATTGATTTGATATTGCTCATGTGTCTTGTATAATTCCAGCTACCATACAATCATTGCAGCTTGACTCCTTAAGCCTCATAATCTTTCAAATACAATATCACATTCTTATGCCTACTTGTAATGAATGTCTACTTGTGCTTTAAGCTGTTACTTATCTGTTAAAGAGGAATCCAAAAGCAAAAATGTTTTAATATTCAACACAAAAGGCACTTATTCAAGTCTAAGGGGTTTATTTATTATAGGTAGAAAAGACCGATCACCACTGAAACTTGGTGGCTCATCAGAGATAGGTCTTCTCCCTATCTATAAAAGTCCCCGTCAGGCGAAAGCTATCGCCGCTATCACCAAGTATCTCTAGCGGTATTAGTGCCGCTGCTGTTCTTGATAAACTATATAAGACGAACATTCCAAGAAGGCTGTTGTCTTATTGCTGATTTTATGGGATTTCCAGTTTGCCAGGATTCATCATCCAGAAGCTGTAAGCATGTGAAGTGGTCTTGCCATTCTGGGAAATGCACTTTCTGTATACCAAGCACTGAGCAAAATGGAGACAAGTCCAAGGAGTAAGGATTCATTCTCTCCATTAAGAGTGACCTGTGGGGCTGAACGGGAAGCCCATTCTATATTTTATGTTCTGTTAAGGAGAACATCGGTCATTGGCCGGAGCATGCAGCGTATCTGGAGATTGTGCCAGGAGAGATTCTGGAACACCTGACATTTTAAATTCTTCTGCATAGGGAGAACTAATATTATTAAGATTAACGTTCTTCCCAGAATTCTATATATACTACAGACAATCCTGATCCATATTCCTAGTGGCTGGTCTCTAGACTCTAGACTCTCTAGGTCTCTGTGTGGAATGAGAAGAGACCTCACTTCAAACATGACGTCCTCCATAGATGTAGACACTCTCCCCTTTCCTCCCTCTCATACTCCCCGTTGTTGCCCTTTTCCCCCTTTTTCTTATACCATGCTCCTCATGAGACATTGCACACATTGGACCTCATTTAGAGTCGGACGCAAAGTCCCTTTAAGAAGTGTAGGAGTGGGAGTGTGCCACAGCTTGGTAGGTTATTACAAGTTGCAAGCAAACCCCAGTTGCATCCCACTCGTAATACCCTATCGAGCTGCGAGCAGTTCCTGCAGCTAGCTAACCACTTGCTCCACCTAATTCCTGACGCACAGCTTTAGCTTTTTTTTGACATATGTTTTGTCTGCGCCTCACTGCGACTAGGACGTATTTACATGGTCACACCTTCACAATTCCGCATTCCTCCCATTCTCTCGTAGTGAGTCGCAAGTGTTAATTGCGTCCAAGATGCAGGCGGATTTGGTGCTTGCTGCAAATGCGTGATAGTGTTATTATGTTGGATGCGCCTTAAACGGACTTTGCGTCCGACTCTATATGAGGTCCATTGTGTTCTAGGATGTGGGAGCAAGGGGCTGTTACCTCTGCCTCTCAGCACTTCGACTGATAATTCCCTATTCGATTATATCGCCCTGCATGGCTCCCAAGCGTTACAACATGTTTGTGGCTTGTCATAGTGCATTGTTATTTTTAATGTATGTAAAATTTTCTGTTTTTTAAAGCAAAATAAAAATGTATTTTACAAAAAATAAAAATGAGGCAATTTTTTTTGTTGCTGCTATAAGCAATAATATCTTTGTTATCACCGCCTAATAGCAAAGAGACCCATTAGAATTAGAGTGAGAGAACGTGAGAGATTTTGGATCAAGTGTTTTTATTGTAACTTTTGGATTCAGGATTAAAATTTATTAAATTTAGTAATAGAATGAAATAAAGAAAGAGAATGAGAGAAAATAAAACAGAGGGTGAAAGAGAGAAAGAGAGGTGATGAGTGACAAAGAGAGTGAGAAAGAGAATGACGGACAAAGACAGAGAAGCAGAATGTGAGAGAGAATGTGAGTCTGGTTGGATCAAGCTTTTCTTCCATAATTTGGGAAACCCTGCTTAAAATATATTTAAATAATACCCTCTGTTCCTCCACATTGCTCTTATTATTTCCCTTGACACTCAGTGATTTAGCAGTGCATCTCAGCGACACCTGAATGAAATTTGTAAATGCAGTGGCGCACGCAGGGGGGGTTTCTGAGTCTCCAGAAACCCCCCCTGCGCTAACTAAGTGGCCGCTATAGCTGCACTGTCCTATACAGCAGCCGCGGCGCTGTCAAAGAAGCGTCCGCGGCGGTGCTGTAGTGTATACAGCACTGCGGCGGACGCTTCTTAGACAGCGCCGTGGCTGCTGTATAGGACAGCGCTGAAGAAACGGAGCTGCTGCGCATGCGCAGCAGCTCTCGCGGGGGGTGGTTCGCCCCTGAAATGATCAGCTATTATGTCGGTGTACACAACATTATTACCAAAAATAAGCAAATATTTAGTGTCTCTTTGGAACTCTCTGCATAAATGGTTTCTGGATAAGTGATTCTATAAAAACAAGCCTTCATCTATAAAAAAAAATTAATATATAAAAATAATAAAAATCTTTGGTTGCTATGTAAATGACCTTAGTAAGTGATAGATTAATCCCACCATCCTTTATTTTAAAATATCATTGTATTCTAGGCTTAAATATGCATGATGTTGTCTTAAGGGCATTTGTAGAGCGGCTACAGGATTCTTAAGAATTTCTATTTGTGAAGGATATCACGGAAAAAAGTGGTAAATGATAAATTGCATTTCATATACCCAGGTTCCTTTTCATCTGTAAGGCTTTGTATCAGCCATCTCAGACAAGCAGAAGGTGGAATACAGATGAGTTCTTAATTGTTATTCCTTTGGAGAAAAAGGTCTTGTGCAACGTTCTACACCATATACTTTCATTGTGTTTGGTTTGTAACCAATTATCAGCTACTTTCATTCCCAAGGTAATCTACAACACAGCTTTCTCCTTTATATGCTCGGCTCTGCAGATTCCTGCCTAAAGTCCAGGCAACTGGTAACATTATGGGCACAGCATATAAATCTGCTCTAAGCACTGTAACCTTCATAAAGGAAGTTTGTGAACTTTAAATGGAACTTTGTGGACATTCTGAGGGAACAGAATATGAAAGCTTTTTTTTAAAATCTCCTTACAGTTATATTTTAATTTAACAACACAATACGGTATTGAATAATATTTCTATCGCTTTAAGTTTTCATTTCAAACATGGCTTTTTAGCTCTTACCAAGCAACAATGGTCTCATGACTAATTGGAGGAGAGTTAGTCCATCGAAACAACCTCATTTTTCAAGAATAACCAATGTGCTAGTAAATGGTTAAACACAATTACAAATACTCTGGACATATGGACATAAAGAGAGAGTAAACCCCAAACTATAGATATTTATCTATAGTTTGGGGATTTAAAGCTGAGTATTATTTACTACCCCATTCTATGAATAGAACGGCTGAGTAAACAAAACTCAGCTTTTCACCACCGGCATGTACACGAACGATATTCACAGCAATAGGTGTTTATTCAGCAAATACAACTAAAACTTTGGAGTTGCTAAATAAAAACCTATTGCTGTGAATATCATTTGTGAACATCCTTAAGTGCCATCTCACTGGGACCATATACAGTTATGGCCAAAAGTTTTCAAGATGACACAAATATTATTTTTCACAAAGTCTACTGCCTCAGTTTTATGATGACAATTTGCATATACTCCAGAATGTTATGAACAGTGATCAGATGAATTGCAAGTCCCTCTTTGCCATGACAATGAACTTTATCCCAAAAACAACATTTCCAATGCATTTCAGCCCTGCCACAAAAGGACCAGCTGACATCAGGTCAGTGATTCTCTCATTAACACAGGTGAGAGTGTTGACAAGGACAAGGCTGGAGATCACTCTGTCATGCTGATTGAGTTAGAATAACATACTGGAAGCTTTAAAAGGACGGTGGTGCTTAAAATCATTGTTCTTTCTCTGTTAACCATGGTTACCTGTAAGGAAACATGTGCAGTCATCATTGCTTTGCACAACAAGGGCTTCACAGTCAAGGATATTGCTCCTAGTAAGATTACACCTAAATCAACCATTTCTCGGATCATCAAGAACTTCAAGGAGAGAGGATCAATAGTTGTGAATAAGGCTTCAGTGCGCCCAAGAACGTCCAGGAAGCGCCAGGACCGTCTCCTAAAGTTAATTCAGCTGCGGGATTGGGGCACCATCAGAGCAGAGCTTGCTCAGGAGTTGGCAGTAGGCAGGTGTGAGTGCTTCTGCACGCACAGTGCGGCGAAGACTTTTGGAGGATGGCCTGGTGTCAAGAAGGCCAGCAAAGAAGCCACTTCTCTCCACGAATAACTTCAGGAACAGACTGATATTCTGCAAAAGGTACAGGGATTGGGCTGCTGAGGACTAGGGTAAAATCATTTTCTCTGATGAATCCCCTTTCAGATTGTTTGGGGCATCTGGAAAAATGCTTGTCCGGAAAAGGAAAGGGGAGCGCTACCATAAGTCCTGTGTCATGCTAACAGTAAAGCATCCTGAGACCATTCATCTGTGGGGTTGCTTCTCAGCCAAGGGAGTGAGCTCATTCACAATTTTGCCTAAGAACACAGCCGTGAATAAAGAATGGTACCAAAACATCCTCCAAGAGCAACTTCTCCCAACCATCCAAGAATTTTTGGTGAACAATGCCTCTTCCAGCATGATGGAGCACCTTGCCATAAGGCAAAAATGATAACTAAAAGGCTCGGGGATCAAAATAACGAAATTTTGAGTCCAAGGCCAGGAAATTCCACAGACCTTATTCCCATTGAAAACTTGTGGTCGATCCTCAAGAGGTGAATGGGCGGCCATCTGTCAGTATGTGTGCCGAAGTTGATTGACAGTATGCCAGGGCGAATTGCAGATGTGTTCAAAAAGAAGGGTCAACACTGCAAATATTCACTAAACTTAATGTAATTGTCAATAAAAGCTTTTGACACCTAGGATATGCTTGTAATTTTACCATAGCAAACACAAAGGTCTAACAACACTGAAGCAGCAAACTTTGTGAAAACCAATACTTGTGTCATTCTCAAAACATTTGGCAATGACAGTATATATATATATATATATATATATATATATATATATATATATATATATATATCTACTATATAAATGGCTAGTATATATATATATATATATATATATATATATATATATATATATAATTCTATCTATATATATCTATATATATATATATATATATATTATTTTATGTATAGATAGTGCCATTTTCTTTCTGTGCTTTTGTGCAGTGAACCGTACTGACTGTACTGAGCATGAATGGATTTACTTGTGACAAGTCCACATTTTCAAGGGCCATAGACCTTCCAATTAATTCCCAACCTCCCAGCATCTTTAACACCCCTCTCACCCTTCTTCTGTGTGAGAACTCACACTAATTTAAGGTGCTGTGCGTGGCAGTCCATGCATGACTAGCTAAGCTGGAATGTTCGACCCTCTGCTGCCTTTACGCCAGAGGCCGGTGAAAGGGATTGTGAGTGCTACCCAACAAGACTGCAGTTCTGTGGGGTTTAATGACTGCCACACGCTGTCACTCTGTCTTTAGAGATTCCTCTTAAAATGTTAAGGGAATGTTCATCTTCAATAACTTTTATCCAGAGATTTCACCACATTAAAAACAAGTCTTTTGGGGTATTTGTTGGAGATCCCCTTTGCACATTCTTGAAGAACCTACATATAGTTTACACTGCACCTTAGGTTCTAAGGAGAGATGTTGGAAAATGTAAGAAAAGAAGAGAATCTACCTCTCCCTCTCTCAGCACCACGGACAGCGGCCTGTTCAAAATGTAAAAACTAATTTCCCTTCATTGTTAGTTTGTCTTTGATTGTACAACATCAAGTTTGAAATTAGAAAGGCAATTGCTATTAATAGTATTAACTACATGCAATATAGCACCTTTAAATTGTTCTTAAATCATTTAGCAACTTAAGCTGCATATATAAATTAATATGGTCAATTGTCAAGCCTGTGGATTAACCAGATCTGCATCTAGTTTGGGCACACATGTGGACGGCTAAATCGGACAGATCAAGTTATTTTGTGGATGGACAGAATAGACACGTGGTCTTCCTGAAATACAATGCACATTTGATTTAAATAACATGTCCACTTTTTGGTGCATGGTTGTGCAAACGGCACACCGATTTACTGTCGGCTGAGCATGAGATTTAAAAAGTGAACTTATTAGGAAACATCCATTGTTCAGTGTTTCAATGTACAGCAGATTCCCAACAGTAATTAATGGTGAAGTTCTTGTTAGGCTAAGCTTTTAATTATTTCCTTTCCAGGTCACTCAGTTTAGAGAGAACATTTCTCTTGAACAATAGACCATGTATGGTTCGATCCCATCTCATTTAATGTATTTAGTTTGTATTTCAGACTGTGTGGGTTTTTTTTTACCTTTATGAATAGATTTATGTCTATAGTCAGCGTATGAATTAAAATTCTCAGTGTTGACTTTCTCATCAAAATAGCCATGTGTGCACAGGAACATGATTAGTGATATCAAGAAGCAAGAAGCTGCAATCACACATGATCTTAACAAAAGGATAAATCAAACATCTGAGTGATAGACAATATATTACAATATTATTAATATATATAAATATATATATATATTTAATAGACTGGATAATGTATGAATCTCATATGTGAAATATGTACCGCTGTAGTTTAAAGTTATCTGAGATGAGACCTGTTTGCAGATCGCCATTAGATGTAGAGTTATGTCTCAGTCTTCTCTACTTGTTGTCTTATGGATCACCCGAATACCCTTCAAGAAACACATACCTTAATGCGCATAAGCCATAATATATCAACTTTACCAATTAGCTTTTAGGTACTCATTTCATCAACATTGTTGTATTAAACAAGTTAGGGAAGACAGGGGATATAGTGGCTGTGTATCCTTAATGTTTCATGTTTGTCAATTTGAGGCTTTTAATTACACTGATTCCTAGTGCACCCACACTGAATGTCAAGTGCTCCCTCTGACACAATCTTAACACCTTCTCAACCAAATGTTGGCCTGAAAAAGCTTGTCGCACATGAAGGGAACACATCCAAGTTCACCCAGACAAGTTCCCTTTTGCTCGTTTAAATATCAGGGTCCCAAAATGTGCTGAAATGGTCCCCTTACACAATGGTATCTATATTTCATTTTACATATATAAAGAGAGGCTGCCAGCTTTAAACCCCAGTGTTAAAATATGTTGGTCAGTGTGTGTAACATGCAGAAACATGCAATGTTTTCCCTGCATGCAAAATAATGTATTTGCATCACCAGAAAGTTTGTCCAAATGCACATTATGACCCTTTCACTGGATTGGCTCCTATCTATAAATGAGGCCCAATGATTCCAAATCAATAAAAGAGATAAAAAAATAGTAACTTAAAATGATTTTTACCAAAAACTGATAAAGGGAAAGTGACCTATATTTCAAAGCCTAAATATATTTAAAATACAAAACTACATTTTTCCTGACAGTGCCCCTTTAAAACATATGCAGTGGGTAATCTAATTAATATTAATTTCCCTCACTAGTTTTTAAACCTATCAACCATCACCCTCAAAAATTGTGAATTGTCCAAACTTGTCCAAATTCTTTAATATGCCAAACAACAATTTTCTTTAAAATCAAGCTAACTGCTGTGATTTTTTTTATTAAACAATGGGTTTTTACCATTAATTTCAAATTATTAATTATTTCAATGGCCCATTCATTTCAATGGGGTTTCCAGTATGTAGACACCCGAAATAAATTGTTAGGCTCCTGCTGGACACCAGATTAACTCCCAGAACATAGGTTATATAATGAGGTCTTCACTTATAGCAAGTTGCATAGGGTGCTATATACTCACAGGTACGGGACTTAAACTGGGGTAGTAGGGATTTACCTGAATGACAGATAGTAAAGAGGAATGTAGACTTGTATACTGAGGAAATTAGCAGGAAGCTCAATAGCCTGGGAAGAAGTGAGCAAGGAAAATTCAAATGACAAGCCAAAGGTCAGGACTGGCAGTGAGCAACAAAATCCGATAAGACAAGCTAACGGTCAGGGTGGCCAGCAACCAAGAAGTTCAAATAAGACAAACCAAAGCTCAAGAAAGGTAGCAGACAGGCAATAGGTCAGGCAACAGGTGAGCAATAGGAACAGCAGGCTTCACAAAAAAAGCAAACAGCCAGAGCACTATAGCCAGCAGGGAGTCAGAGCATTCCCTGCCATTTAAAGAACTGATGCCCAATCAGATTACTAATGTGCAGTCATGTCACTTTTTTTCTGTTTCACTTTCTCTTTATAATGGTCTACGATGGATCAAGAGCAAAGAAAGAAAGAAATCATTTTATTTACCATTGGACTAAAACAAAGAAAATAATTTTGTGTTTAAACTTTACAATTTATTTTACTTGACTATTTTTATCAATGGAATTTACAACCTTTAGAATCCCCATTGAAATGAATGGGCCATTTAAATCATTGTAAAAAGCTCAGTAGCTGCACAAAAGATTTTCTTTTCTTCCTCTCACTGTTTTCAAGAAATCTCAAGTATCTCAAACAAGTGAAAACATTTTTGGTGACTCCCAGAGCAATTTCCTAAATCGATCCTACATAGATTCCCCTTGTTCTATACTAGCACTATACTATACTGAGAAGTCAGTGATTGCTGTCATTTTGCAATGGCTAGTGATTTTTGGAGGGTTTGGGAAACTGGTGATATATATATATATATATATATATATATATATATATATATATATATATATATATATAGTTTTCCCTTTAGTACCTGTAAATTACTAAAAATAATAATGTCTTTTTATCTTTATTTCTGCAAATTGACCCTTACTAGATATACTCCTGAAAGTTTAAAACTTCTGCTGTGGACTATAGCTCACAACTCAAGCACATATTAAATTAAATCAATTAAATACATGAAATGTGTCACTTGCATCACTTACACTTACATGTCAAAATGCATGATTCAATTCTGCCATGCTGGCTATCACTGCTGTATGGAATGTATATCACAGCTATAAATGAACTGTGTCCCTATCACTGACATCTGGCATTGTGAAAAGAGCCAGCAAAGTGCAGAGAAGTGAAACTGAGCAACTGTAAGGGAGGTTTTAGGAAGAGACGATGATGCATCTGGTAGAAACTCTGTTGACATCTCTCACGGGTCCTTTACTTCTCCCTGTATCACCAGGGCGATGCAGATGACTAACTAGTTTGCATTGTATCTTGGCTGCGCTATTGCTATAACATGGAACATCTGTTAGTAATAAAAGTTGATTTTAACGCTTAGCAAAGTGATTTTATTCCAAAGCGCAGACAATTACAAGAGCATCTCTAAACGAAGCTTCGAAGTCTCACATAATCCGGTACATGCCCAATATGCTATGTGTTTCTTTATTAGGCAGTTTGCTGAGATTGTATCTGTAGTTTTAAAAATGCACCTCTTTTATGTATAGTAATATCACATTATGTATGGGCAGTTCCTCACCGTTCACCCCTAAACCCAAAATGAACAAATGTTTATAGCCAATGTTCAATGACACTAGTGATTAACCACATGATGTCTATATAAATAAAATATAATAATAATAATAATAATATTATTATTATTATTATTATTATTATTATTATTAATAATAATATTATTAATGTCATGTTTGCACATACCGCTAAGTAAACAATATAAAGGACATATTCACAACATAAATGATACCATATTATATCCAAAGAAGTGTGGTATAATATGCGTAATCAAAGCAGTTATGTTATTATATTGTATGTAATAGTTCAACCAGAATTCAGATATTACTTTAAAAAATGACTCTCCTAATTGAGAGTCTCTTAGCTGGTCTCCCGGGGCTGGTTCAGCTTATATCAGTTCACAGTTTAGGGAGATTAATAAAGAACTATATTCCACAAGTACAAATTGCCCCCAGTTGTAAGTTGCCATTAAGCGCTCAGTCAGCTATCCACGTGCACATAAATGCAGGTTTTGTGGTAGTGTTTTGAAAAAGATCCTTTAAAACCAATGTATTTGAAACCACTGATGTGTTTGTTTGTTTAGTGCAGTTGTCTTAGGAATGTATATCCCCACTCTCACCCAGCCATATGAAACCTATGGGCCTGTGTCATTAAGGAGAGCAAAGCTTAAAAAAGGAGTAACTTTGCACCTGGGCAAAACCATGTTGCATTGGAGGGGGAGGTAAATTTAAAATGTGGGGACAGATTTATAGTTGGGGTAGGGCATGTCCTAGATCAAGTTTAAATGTCAGTGTAACAAGAGAGCTATCAAGTATTTGTGTGCTAGATGAAAACACAGCCAGTATTTAACATGTGTGTTTGCGTGGATTTTCTCCAGATGTTCTGGTTTGTTCCCACACTCCAAAAACATACTAGTGGGTTAATTGGCTGCTATCAAAATTGACACTAGTCTCTCTCTCTCTCTGTCTGTGTGTGTGTGTTAGGGAATTTAGACTGTAAGCTCCAATGTGGCAGGGACTGATGTGAATGAGTTCTCTGTACAGCGCTGCGGAATTAGTGGCGCTATATAAATAAATGGTGATGATGATGATATGTGCAAAATAATAAACTCATTTACACTCCTTGCACTGTAAAATGGTTTGTCCCGGAAAACATATATTCCTTTTTGTGCCTTACTTTCCTTAATGTCTCCGGTCCTATATGTTTATATATTATTTATTTATGTATTTATCAAAGGTGATTCAGACCAGAGCGCTGATCATTTTGTTATCAGATTGATTCTTCTCTTAAATGGTTCACTGGTCAAATGCAGAAGGAAATGATCATACTTGTTTGGCACTGGTGCTTACATGAAGATTGGTTTATACCATTAAGCTGGCAATACACGGCTGATCTGACTACCCGGCCAAGTGCCACACATAAGGGTGGACAAATCCAGCCATTTGGTCCAAGTGTCCAGATCACCAATGGCCTGTTGGCGCAGTCAGATTACCACAAACACAAGCTGATAACAATTTGCTTACTGCACTTGCAGACATGCCTGGTAATGAGCCACGTTGTCCGTGAGATCATTCTATGGCAAAACTCTCATTAAGGAGCTACCCACCTAGCAATATCAGGGCAATGTGCAGGCATCAACTGCAATATTAGTGCATATTTGGCCAGCAGTAAAGGCATTATAAGAATATTTTGGATCTCCAGTATAACAGTATGGCTGACCCAATTGTATAAATAATGTATAAACTAAAGGTCCTTAAACTGTTATTGGATAGGACCCAAATTATGCCTGTGAAACTTTGTGACCCATGATTCACTTTTTAGTTAGTAATATATTTAACTTAATTACTTTACTGTTATTTAACACATTGAATACATTGTTGGTAAAATAAATATATAATGAATTACATATTATGGGCAGTGGCGGATCCAGGGGGTGTGGAAGGGGCGATCGGGGCACTCGCTCCCCCTAGCAAGGGCGGACTGCGGCAGCACACTGTTTCAATGTTCCCATTGGCTGAGAGGCAGACAGAGAATCCTGTCCCGCCGTGCTGGTTGTGTTGAACACAATCAGTGCCTGCCTCTATCTGCAGACGGGAACATGAATATAGTGTGCTGACGCCTGCAGCCTGCCCCTGCTATTAGTGAATAAATGGGCCCACCTTTAGCTTTAGAAGCAAATCATGTTGCACTACAGAGGGAAAGTTTATAATGTGCTGACCGATTTAGAGTTAGAAGTGGGTGTGTCCTAGCTCAACTCTAAATTGCAGAGTAAAAATAAAGCTGTCCAGTATTTGTGTGCTACATGCAAACAATAAATAAATAAATGCACTTGTATCTCTTACATTGTAGTGTGGTTCATCTAGGACCAAATTTGCTCCTTTTTTGTTTTGTTCTTAACTCTAGATGAAGCCCTATATTATTATTGTTGAATATAACCTAATAACCAAATTGGGAACTAATAATAAATAGAATTATGCTTCAAACACAATTAGTATGGAATTATTTGACAGAACAAAGTTGATTTGTAAAGAGAGAATCACGGAGACCTACCCTAAATGCCATGTTTTGGACTCATAAGTTAATAACAAATATAAACAACAAACCATACATAGACCTATATCAAATACATGCATAATAGAATAACACAGATGAGTCATATCAATGTTTGGCGCCTATGACCAACAAAGGTAACTAACTTGCCGGGACAATTTTTAATGGCACGTCCTGACATAAACTCTCCAATGACCATTATTGTACCCACACCTTATGTGTTTTGTTCACATGTACAACTAATACACAAACCACACAGCACCGAGAGTCGTCACATCGCACAAGAGCTGTATACATAGCAGAAACACAACTAGTGAAAGAAGCTCTTATATTTCCCATAAATGTTTGAAAACTTCTGCACAGACTCCAAGCAGCTGTTTAATCGCTTGTGTGAAAGGTGTAGGAGTAACAGTAGACTCTATCATACACTTTCTAAGTACGCTGGCCCTAAACGTGGCTTACAAGTACACCTATCAGAGCAGAAAATCTGCTTTGTGTAATACCCTCTAGGCAAAACCCTTGAATTGCAACAGACCAGCATCTTTTTTTTTTTTTTTTCTTTTTTAAAGGACTGGAAAGAAAAAAAACACAGATGAAAAAACTGTCATGTGACCCCGCTGTAACACTCACACATATATTAAAAAATGAACAAGTCCCAAGAGTAATTTCTGATGGCTTTTCCCTATATTGGTACCTGCTCCTCCTTAGGACTATGCTCCCCTGTAGTTATATATTTGATAATCTAATAACCAGAAAAAGATATCAGTGAATGGGTTGGATTTAGATTATGGGTGTGTGTGCAACGTGTAACGGAATGGTGAGAGAATTCCATTGTAGCTTCATCTGACCTGACAATAGTTTATAAGAGGGAGTCAGATTTTGGAGGGGTTATTCTAAAATGTCCTGGTACCTTTAATGACAAAAATCATCCAGTGACCACTATGATATGCACACCTGATTTGTTTTGTTGGCATATACAAGTAATACACAAGTCTTGCAGAACTGAGAGCTGTCACGTCACACAAGAGCTTTCTACGCAGCAGAAACTCAAGAACTAAGAATCAAATAAGGTTGAAGGCTACCAAAGGTTAAAATATGGGCAGATTAGATGGGCCAAGTGGTTCTTCTCTGCCGTCAAATTCTATGTTATGATCAGGGTCCAGATAGAGTTTAATACCCAGTCCAGTGTGTAAAAGTGTTTTTGACAAAGTACTCTAAAAGATTGTGCTGACTAATTGCAGAAACATTTATTAAAACACAATTAAAACATAAAATCAATGAGTAAATCTAATAAAATATACATTAAATGAAAAGCCTGACATTATGTGGGTGTACCACACTTCTTGAGGAGTAATAAATATATCACTACAGTCCTCCAACCTAACACCAGCAACCCTGCCATACGTTTGGCAGAGCTGATTACCTATTTCCGTGCTTGTTATCCTTCATCCATTGTAACAGTATACTACATCACCTTTATACATGATTCATTGGTGATAAGACACCATATGCAAATGACCGGTATATTTTAAGATAAATAAATATGTAATATATGATTAGGACACTTCACTATCTCTCTGGGTTTCTACACAAAAGGATAACTGATCCCCGGGCTGGAAAAACACAAAACCCTTTAGAACAGATTCATGTGAGAAAATGAATTTATGAATATAATGTATTCAAGTGTTCTAGATCAATTTGTGGAGACACAAGACTGGAACAAAAGACACCAGCAGTGCTCGTCTGCTGGGATGACATTGTACAAAGAGAGATGAACCACAAAAACAACATCCAATTATTCACATACAAATTAGAAGGTTTTATTTAATCATTGCCATGGATTCCTGATTTTACTTATAAGAAACTTATTGGGAATTTGCAACAGAACTGCAAATGTAACATGGGAATGGATAGTTTACTCAAAACATGGTTTGCATTCTCCTGTCTGGAGCTGTTTATATGGATTGCTTAAAATTTTAGTATGAATCCCTTAAATAAGTGATAAATAGAGCAATATGATTTTTTTTTTAAATGCAAAGTTCCACATCAGGAAACAATGGCTGTCCATAAACTCCCAGAACGCTCAAAATTATCTGTCGGACTTTAGCTTTCTGATTGTTATAAACTTATCTACAATGCAATACAACACTCTACAAGAACTTCATATTTCATAATCTATCTCATACATTACTACAGTTACTGCTGACTATTTGGTGACATAGCATTAAGGAATTTAGTTAGATTCTCTCTAAACTTTATCTGGAGGATTGTGAAACAAACTGGATCTAAAGATCTGAAAAGCTTCTTCAGTCTACAACAGCCAATAAATCTTGTTTCCCAAATTCACATGTACATTATCATCTCTGTGCACTTGTCTTAAACATCCCCGATATCACTGGTCGAATAATAATGACAAACATGTGTACAGCGCCCTTCAATACTGCACTTCTCCGTTAACAAATAAGTAACCAACAGTCCTAACCTGGATTTACAAAAACCCCAGGACAACAAAACTAACAGTTGTGTTATGTAATTACACAGACAGATTTTCTGAAATGGGAATATAATGTATGTCCAGGCAGATCCCACAATGTTGTACGCTAATAGGTACTTGGGTAGAAAGATCTAATATATATATATATATATATATATATATATATATATATATATATATATATATATATATATATATATATCATGTCAATTGCACTGAATATATATTACCAGACTTCTATTACATCTGTGCCATAGTACTAACTTTAATATTTAGAACTATGATTCCTACACTTATGGGTTAACCACAGCACAACAAACACAACAGAGAGAGAGAAAACCAACCTAGCCTCACACTGCCACAATCTAACATCATGTTCCCTGCAACCAACTGCTAACACTGAATACCTGAAAGCTGTATTATATTTACTCTGATTATTTAAAGATACATTTTCAACTCATTTCCTAGCAGAGGAACTTTAGTACAAGCATCAGACAACTATGAACATAGCATAAAACAGCTTAGTGCAATATTTATAACATGCTTAATATAGGATTATTTAATCATTATTGACATTTTAATTTATAAAATGAAATACAACTTTCCAACTTTGCTGGAGAGGAATATGGAATGACTGAGGGCTAGGACTGAACTAATGTGCAGACCATGAGCTTTAAGATGCTCTCTCTCTCCCATCCCATGGAACAGCTGAGCTCACCTTAGCTCCTGCTTCTCCTCCGCATCCTTCCACGCACTCCTGCAATGCTCGCCCTGTGGGTGATAGCACAAGAGACGGGAACTACCTATCCTGGAGGCGTCACCTTCCATACACAGACAAAGAGCCAGCGCAGGAAACCTGGAGACTGATGCTGGTATTAGGATGCTCTGTAAGAGCGCCGACCCCCCCCTGCTCCAAAGCTAGAGCGCCCGCTCTGCTAGGACGGAGTTGCTTGCACGTTCATAATCAGCTGTCTGATGGTTTCACTGGCCAGGGATGGAAGCAGAAGCAGCTGCAACGTACGTATTAATGCTCATCCTTGGAAGCTTGCAACATCCAGTGGCTGCATCAGCCCAGTGGGAATGCGTTTCATAAGCCAGGGCGCCCTCTGCTGGAAGTTCTAAGCACTGCTTCTCAATGACATGATGATGAGTGGGGAAATGAGGACAATCCTGTGTATTGCATTATTTGTGGAAAAACTTTAATGTATTCTGTTGTCTCGTGTGTGCTAGTTTATCTGTTGCATCTAACTCTCACTCCATTATAACATCACTATTTATAGCATGGCTAGAACAGAGACTTTTCATCTCGACTCATTTACTATACCGATAGGCTAATATGACAAAATATTGCAAATGCAGAGTCTTGTTGATATATGTTTAATATGTACGAATGTTTACTTATAAAGCTGTGTATATGGTTATTTGAACATGAAACAGTTTCCTAACCACAATATCAATTTGATTTTTGTAAATATGTCATCACTCATATGTGAGTATTAGGACACCCTAATTCACAAATAGAAAATGGTATGAGCTTATGTTCAAGAAACAGTAGATGTAGTAAGAGAGCACCTTTTTCTATTATAATTATTATGGAAGGCAACACAGTAAGATATTAGTCTCATTAATATGTCATTTTTCATAGTCAATGCAACTACAATATTTATATTTATTCGCAGATTAGTTTTAGCTCCAGTAAGCTTGTTGCATTGCCATAATGCATCCACCTTGAATAGGGCTCAGATACTATTGAAACTAAATCTATGCCTGAAGTTTGCTCATGCCGCCCTATCTTTGTTGCCAACATATTTATTTATATGGTGTCAATCATATTATGCATTGAACTGAGGATATATAGTAATTCACATAAGCCCCTTTACTGTTGAAACTTCAATATAAATTCCCTAATACACACATCAAAATCCATTTTGTCAGCAGCCAATTAGGCTACCACTACATTTTTGGACTGTTGGAAAAAATCCACACAAACACGGGGAGAACATTCAAACTCCACACAGATCACAGATCACTTGGTTGAAATCAACTCATGACCCCAGTGCTGGGAGGAAGCAATGCTAACCACTGTGCCACTGTACTGCCAAAAAAAATAAAGTACTTATAGGAATGTATCCCAATATATAAACATATATTACTTACTTTGATGCATTGGGGATCTGAATTTATGGAAAATAAGCAATGTGAGTTAAAGATTTTTACAAAAAATGGGAATATTTTGGGATAACTTGGACAAAACTCATAACTGATATAACAGTTTTCCTATTGGTGATTGATTGTGTAAAGAATAACATGAGAATATCTGTTTCTTAAAGGATGTATTTTACAAATATTATCTCCCAGTCTTTGTAAACAGATACCTCTTCTAAGATATTCTCTTTTTTTGTTATTTTATGGTGACTGACCAGCCAATTGCAATTATTAGAGCACTTATAAAACAGCACAAAGCTGTACAATGTGGGACATTGCAATGTAAACAAATCAAACAAACACACCGAAGCAACAGCATAGAAGTCTCTGCCCAATGCCCATCAGAGCTTACAATCTACGGGAAGTAGAAGACAAGAGACAAAAGCTGAGAGAGAGAAAGAGATCCGCTGAAGAGAAGAGAATGTGAAATATAAAAATGAATGCTGGCGGATGTACCAGGTCTGCACTTGGGAGAAAGATATAGAACATTGGTGCTTTAATGTACGTGAAAAGGAGAGGACGGAGCATATTGTAAAGGATAAGAATAGGTCTGGAACCAGAAGAAGAAACGCTGAAAGAAATCCCGAGGAAGATACAGACTGTGACAGGCAAACAATGGTTCACTTCTGTTGAATTCTTTGGAACACTGCTAGTCTCAGACTGAGGTATGATACATTAAAGACTGTACCTATGTAGACCCATTGCTCATTAGACAGATCATGGTCCTCCCAATGTTACTGGAATGAAGCCGTGAGTCCTATAGTGTTGACAGCTGGGAAAGGAGAGAGCTGTCAGCATGACCTAAGCAGTATATTATGTCTGCCTGACTAGGTCATCTTCATATACTATCCATTCCCTATTTACATAGAGAGTGACAGTTTAAACCTAATGTCCAGTTCTCACTGACAGTATTCTACTGCCATAGAACTGTATAATCCCTTGATAGACTTGTGCCCTGGAAACAGTGGGCTTATGTAAAGCTGGATATATAGCCAAGGTTTAAGCTCTACTTTGTTTACATTGTTTTGCAGTAAAACAGCGTCATGTAACTAGCACTTGACACCACATCCGTTCGCCCAACTGAAGTAAATTCAACTGTGGCAGGCCCCCTGGAGATGGGGCCTAGCTGTCCACATACAACCGTACCCAGGAGTATCTCTTGTGGTTGTGTAATACCCTGCAAATCACAGGTATATTAATGCATGCATGCATTCATTCAGAAAACTACATCTCCCAGACTGCCTCTGGGAAGCTCATTGCAAACTACAGCCCCAGACTGCACTAGAAGCATGCAGAGACAGATACTGAAATAAGTTAAAAAAAGAAGGCTTCAGAAGAGGCGAGGAGCCAAAAATGGACTGTTGGAAGCTAGTGGGTTGTGGCTTCTGGCTGTGAGTTATGCTGTGTGACTGCTAGATGGGATAATGAAGGATCTTCCCACAAAGGGCCACTGAGAGCTATTGCTAAACTATTGTCTGAAAGATGTTTGCAACAAAAGTATGTAAAAGCCAGGTATAAAAGTCAGCACAGAACAAAGCATCTTTGGAGAACAGGAGTAGACCTAGCTTGCCACTGCAGTTGAGATGTCAGCAGGATTCATAAGATGATGGATATGTTTATGGTTTATTTTGATTTTCTATGTTCAAGTTATTTAAGTGAAACAAGTGAGACATCAAACTGTGTTTTTAAAACCTCTGACTGTAATATTGCTATTGAGAGGTTATGGTGATATCTGATGGAGAGTTTATTCCAGCCAAATCTGCTATATTTAAAGTTATCTGCAAGATGGCGCAGTGTGCAAGGGACATAGAGAGAAATCATTTGTCACAACTTCTGATGCAAAATCATTTGTCTATATTGCATCAGAAGTTTGAGCTTTTTGTAAAACTGCCTAAAATGGTTGCTGAGGAGAGAATTGCAAGTTGTTTAACTCTACAGTTGCTGGGAGAGATCTGCTTATTCTATTAGAAGGATTACAAAGTAATGATTTTGTTCCTTACACTGGAAATTGTTTATTGTGCAGAATTACTGTTGCTTAGGCTGAGCTCAGGAGTCGGCGCATGCGTCAAGTCGATTACTGATTTCATGTTGTACAAGTAAAGAATCTTCATATGTCCAACTGAAACTTCACTTTAACATGTGGATTATAATTTCCCCATGTGGGTTCTGTCTATTATAATCTGACCCTAGTCTACAGTTATTTCTTCTAAAGCATTTAACCTGAACAAGCTGAAATAATCATTGTTGCATCTCTATTGATTTTGTGTAATAAGTGTTGTATAATTGCACTAAAAGTCAATCATGATTGATTTGTCTAGATAATATGCCGCAGCAGTATTTAGTATAATTGTTTTATCAATCTGTTAGCAACCAGTTGTCTCTAAAATTATTTATCTAGCAGAACCCTATTCAATGAAGCACATTGCCTAAATTCAATTTATTGCTGCTATGGTAAAATCTTACACCACAAGCAAAGAGAATAAACCCACAAGTTTAAGCAATTTTAGCCCTGTGTTCTTTGTTTCATTCCAAAACTACTGGTGGAATTTTTGCCTCTTTACAATGCCACAGGACCTGTACAATCCTTCCTTACACTACTTCTGGGGTGTCACCCTGTTACAATTGTTAACCTCCTGGTGCACAGATCTGTGCTAAAGATGATGAATACAGATCTTTCTAGTGTCCAAAATGAATAAATAAAACTGTGTGAACCAACCACCAGCTCTTTTAAAAAATTTTATAGACATTTAAAATGCGAGTCATCATCATCAAGATGGTGATGATGACTGGAGTATCTAGTATACGGCCACATCAAGATACGCGTAAAGCAGTTGGTTCATATATAAAAATTAATCTGGTGTCCCAGGACTTACATACAGCTGTGACATCAGTCATTCAGCTACAGTGCTGCTTGGCTCTCTGTATCAGAAGTGATCAAATACAGCGGTTCTAACTGAAAGTCTTTGAAGCTCAATTATTGTGAAGGGATTTATTCAAATTGATTTTGTGGAAAACCCCTTTAACGCAAAACTCTGACCCAGAACTATTGTGATAGTTGTAATGCCGGCCACACACAGTACAATCATAGGAGCTTCAGCACCAAGTCTGAGTCCAATATGGCCACATGTAAAAGACTGAAGAGCAGCACGGTGGCGTAGTGGTTAGCACTTCTGCCTCACAGCACTGGGGTCATGAGTTCAATTCCTGACCATGGCCTTATCTGTGAGGAGTTTGTATGTTCTCCCCGTGTTTGCGTGGGTATCCTTCGGGTGCTCCGGTTTCCTCCCACACTCCAAAAACATACTAGTAGGTTAATTGGCTGCTAACAAATTGACCCTAGTCTGTCTCTCTGTCTGTGTGTGTGTGTGTTAGGGAATTTAGACTGTAAGCCCAATGGGGCAGGCACTGATGTGAGTGAGTTCTCTGTACAGCGTCATCTTCATCATGATGATAATGAAGATGATGGCACAGACACTGTTTGATAGCTGTGATCTGTGGTCTTCTTCTGACTGTATTTACCAGCATGTGAGATAATGATGCGTTTGATTTTGATTGAATTATTTTCAGGCATATGGATTTGGTATCTCATGCGGTGATATTGGGCCAATTGCCTAATATTGCTGCAGAGTAAGTGTCCAGCACAGGGTTTGAATCACATCACAAAGGGTTATTGAGTTATTGAGAAACTCAGGTTACACCTTCCTAACATGTATTACTGTAAATACTATCAGAACATCTACACACCTACCTTAAAATTCCATCTAACAATACATGTGAATAATGGGGCATTATAAAGACAACAGAGGAATTCCTTTTAGCTGTTTTTTATAATAACATGATTGGAAAGGAAGTAAATGGGGGGCGTGGCTAAGCTGCCAAGATGGACGGACACTTTGTAAAGAACTCTTCCACAAAATCGACTGCCATCTACCTTGAATTGAGGTTTTATTCCCAGAAATGATACATACCCTGCAAGAGGAGAAGTCTCACATGCTCTTGCTCATCGATTTGAGCAGAGAGAAGATCTTTAAACTACTGTATCCTGCATACATATCAGAGCCCCAGAGGGGCACGAACCTGACACCCTCATGCTAAAAACCTCACTATCAGCACAGCGACTCCCTCCATCCTGGTCCCTTTTTACTGACGCGTGAACTTGGCTCACCAGCACTCAAGTCCTAACACCGACTGAGCTATAGAAGTAGCCCCCTGTCGAACTGTCCAATGCAGCCACGTGTAGCAGCCACGCTCTGGTGCAACACTACTGCAACACTACTGCTGGACAATCCGAGCTCCACGGTACGAGTTGCAGCTTAGCAAGCAGCAATTTTTTCTAACCAAACCACATTTAAGTCATGACCATCCAATACCTGTGACGTATATGACAAAATGTCTTAAGGATTTGAGACTCAGGCAGATTAGATCCCAAGCTGCAACACATATCCTGATTAAAAGTATTTCAACCTGCAACAACAAATGTCACTACAGTGTTATAGCTGCACAGAGAACACTTAGATGACCCCCTAATTGAATGCCAACACAGATGTGCCACCCTGATAACTAAACACTGGGTCCTTTCATATAGAGACCTACAGATTCCTCCAGTAAGTGTTCCCCACCTCTTGATTGCACCGAGAGCACCAGGAGGCAATCTTCACTTAATTTCTTTTATAACAACTAAAATTTGGTAGCTAAGTTATGTATTGTCACTCTCCAATACTTATTGAGTAGGTACATACTTAGCCCCATACAATCTTCATGCATGTAAGGAGCCTGCTGTATTCAAGCTCGCCACTAGAGGGCGTTAAACCTCACTAACTAATTAAGTACATTTAATGTCAATTATTCTTAAGGTCTACTACCTAACTTTGTAAGATGGTACAAAAACTAATCTACATGCTAATTTTACAGTGAACGTGTCGCTCTCTCATACTACTCGTAATTTGCCACCCCCTAGTGTGTTTCAATATATCACTGTGTAACCTGTACTATAAAAGATATAGGGTCTTATTATAGGTTCAGGCTGCCCTAGGGTAATACTCTCATAGTATGAACTTGTCCTTAGTTTAAATACAGCAAACCTTCACCCTTTCCTCCCCCACCAATGATTATGTTCCATTGTTTTTGAAACTTAGCTATACTTGGGTCATGGCAATCTTTGTCTCTCCAACTTTCTTATTCTCAAGCACCCGCCCAATGATGACTCATTGTATTCAGCCTGTCCCATCGGAATACATCAACAGTGAAACCTTACTACATCTTCTATGAAGAACAACTATCGTCTTATATTTGAAAGTGAATTTCAGTTTATAGTTCTCACTGTTCCAATTTTACACCTCTTAAATTTTGGCGCCCCCCCCCCCCAAAAAAAAAAGCCTCACACCCTAGGCTGCAGCTTAGCCAGCCTATAGAATAATCTGTCCCTGATAAGTTAAATTCAAACTCAGTAATGGGCCTTAAGATACAGAAATCTCCTAAACCTGTCTCAAAAGTACACTTTATCCTCCCACAAATAACTCCCACTAAATCTATCCAGCGCATTCCTGCTCCAAACTTAACTCCTCAAACCACATTTCCTGAGAATTCTTCAGAATCAGACGGCCTCATGGATGGACAATGCAACAACAGCTGATGATTAGAACAATGCAACAACTGCTGGCAACTTTTAAAGTTGAAATTACATCTGAGGTTCGGGTCTCTCTGAAAGAAATTAAATCTGAGATTAATGAGTTAAGAGAACGGACTGATCATGTGGAGTCTAAAATGGAGGCGTTAGTGGGCTCTCATAATGCGCTCATAACTGCATAGAGAATCTTTAGAATGAGGTCTCCACTATGAAAGATAACATTATAAACCTTGAAGACAGATCCAGAAGAAACAATATTAAAATGTGTGGCTTTCATGAGTCGTTTGACTCTTTACACATTCACAACTTATCTTTTCAAAAAATTACTGCCTGAGGACGATTATAATAACCTACTGCTTCATCGTATTCAAAGACTAGCAAAACCCAGGCAAGGACCACCAGATGTCCCTTGGGATGTTCTCCTTAGAGAACATTTATTTCATATAAAGAAAAAAATTCTTAGGGTGGCCCAAGATCTGGCATTAGCAAGTAATGTCCTTGATAACCTGTAACTCTTCCCAAATATCTCCCCAAAAATTCTGACAAAAAGAAAGTTGTTCCAGCTAATCACCTTTGCAGGTAGGATCTCAAACAAATGGGGCTTCCCAGTTAAGCTGATAGTTCCCTATAATGATTCTACCTCCACGATTCCTATGCCTGAGACACAAACTAACCTCCTTACAGCATGGAACACAAAGAGTTCCATTGTGTCATCCATCCTTATAGTCATTCTCCTGAAAGTGGCGGTTGTGAAACCACACGGTGTGATTTTTGGACTCATGCGATTGATGCATAGGGGCACTTACGATCCATCACCCCTTCCTGTGTATTTTGAACTGTCATTGTCTCGCTGCCTTACAGTTTATTGTCATGCAAATTTATGTTAATTGTTATATACGTTAGAAAAGTTATTTTTAAATATCGCCAGGTGGAGTGTTTAATCTGTAGATTTGAGACTAGGAACTGCGTTTCGGTCACATGTGTATGCTGTACCTGCGAAGAATAACATCGGTCTGTTAATTGTATATCTGAATCTCTGTATTGCCATCTACAGAATAAACTATGTTTTGGTTGCACCAATCTGCGTAGGCAGTGTCGGACTGGGGCATGAAGGGCCCACCGGGGGACTGCAACACTAGGGGCCCACCAGAGGGGGTGTGGTCAGTCATCATAGAGGCGGGACCAGACACTAGAGGGGGAGTGGTCAATCCACGAAGGACAGCTAGCACCTTAGTGTAGTATATAAAAAATGCAGTGTGTGTATAAAGAATACACAGTGTTGACTTGCCACTTAGTTTGGGTCACCAAAAATCAGGATTGTCCCACTAGATCAGGGTTGGCTAACCTGTGACACTCCAGGTGTTATGAAACTACAAGCCCCAGCATGCTTTGCCAATATATGGCAGCTTATTGCTGTAAGGGTATGCTGGGACTTGTAGTTTCACAACATCTGAAGTACCACAGGTTAGCCAAGCCTGCACTAGACTCAGAACATTTGACAGACTGTCCTACCTGTTGTTGTCACTTTTACCACCTGTGCCTGCTGGTTTCTTTAGTTGCGGCTTGTCTGGATCCTGGAATGTTGAGGGCTCTATTTGGAAAAAATAAAGGGGACATTTAGAAACGCCAACCATCCCTGCCATTAAATCAACAGCACCCACATTTAATAATTAGGTCTCTCTCCATCCTCAACATTAAAGTAATAGTGCTCACATGTGATAAATAAACCTATTACCCTCCCTCCAAACAACCCCACCAATAAATTAATAGCATTTAAGTTCAAAACATCCATTTCCCACAACCATTCATAGCATTAAATAATTAATATTCACATTTAATAGATAGCCCTCCTCCCCACACAGTAATGCCCCAATATTATGCCACACAGTAGTGCCCCAATGGTATGCCACACAGTAGTGCCGCAATGGTATGCCACACAGTAGTGCCCCAATATTATGCCACACAGTAATGCCCCAATATTATGCAACACAGTAGTGCCCCAATATTATGCCACACAGTAATGCCCAAATATTATCCCACACAGTAGTGCCCCAATATAATGCCACACAGTAATGCCCCAATATAATGCCACACAGTAATGCCCCAATATTATGCCACACAGTAGTGCCCCAATATTATGCCACACAGTAGTGCCCCAATATTATGCCACACAGTAATGCCCCAATATTATGCCACACAGTAGTGCCCCAATGGTATGCCCACAGTAGTGCCCCAATATTATGCCACACAGTAGTGCCCCAATGGTATGCCACACAGTAGTGCCCCAATTCACACACACACATTATATATGGGACTTCTCTGCCGTTTTGTGTTTTAAAAAAACAAAAACCAGGCTGTCTGGCAATGAGTGTCTTACCTGTGAGATACTCCAGCATGCTGCTCCTCTGGGTGGCCACGACGGGTTGGATTGGAGACACAGTAGAGGCGAAGTGGAATTGGGACTTATGAATAGACTCCCAGCAGATGTTGTCATGGGAAGCGATTTAAGCCTCTGATTAATGAGCCACTTTGGCAACACCTTCACCCACAGTAAAGCTAGAGAGCTGTCAGTTAAGTCCCAGTCAGATCTCCAGACCAGCACCGGTAGTCCTGGATGTGTCACGCACTGGAGAGCCTGAATCATCGCCGTTACATACACCTGACGAAAACCCCGCCTTGATGCAAGGAGACTTGGGAGAGGTGGACCAATTAGAATTTAGACAAGCCCAGTGAATGGACACTTCTTTAGTGTGCTTCTGTAGCTGAGCTGACCTACCCCTTAATGCAGCAGGCTCAGTTAGTATGGGAGAATGATTTGTTGTACTGAGTAGCCCAGGCATCTGTGGTAGGGGAGGCTCACAAGCAGTTAGTGGTGCCCCTAGAGTATAGGTCCCAGTTACTGGCAATAGCCAGTAATGACATCCTAGTAGCTGGGCATCTAGGTGTTAAGAAAACGCCTAGTTAAGAAAACCAGAGCCCGTTTATTACGCATCTTTTAACTGGCCAGGCTTGTCCCAGGATGTGCTTACATATCGCAACTTCTGAGAAGTATGTCAGAGACTTGGTGGAGCCCCTAGTAAAGCCCCATTAATGTCTATGCCTATCATTGGGGAGCCTTTCCAAAGAGTAACCATGAACATTGTAGGTCTCCTTCCAAAACTTAGCCATTCTGAAAAGCAATTTATTCTAACCATAATTGATGACATGACCTGGTATCTCGAAGAGCTGACTCCACTGATGCAGAACACATAGTTCAGGCCCTGATAGATATTTTCAGCCAGGTCGGATTTCAGTGATCAAGGAACGCAGTTCCAAGGTGAGCTCATGTAAACCATGTGTGAAACATTTAGACTAGAACCTATGCGTACCACTTCATACCACTCTCAGACAAATGGATTATGCTTAAGGTTCAAGAAGTTACTTAAAGCATAAGTCTATTTGAAGGGGGGAGATTGGCAGAAGCTTTGCAGCAATTACTATTTGACTGTCTTGAAGTGCCACAGGCTTCTATTTGTCTTTCCCCACTTGCTTTATGGTCACACGGTGCGAGAATCCCTAGACTTATTTTGGGAGAGTTGGGAGGGTACATTCCAGGAGCCACAAGTGCTGATACTTGATTCAGTGCACCCAAAAACATAACAATCAGTCAACTAAACCAAAACAGCTGTCCAAATTTTTTTTTTAGCAGACCTGTGTTACCTGTAGGAGAACAGGTTATGGTGATGGTACCCGCTAGGAAACGCAAGTTGCGAGCTACCTGGGCTGGCCCATTCACAGTAGTGCAGAGACTGGGAGAGGTAGATTATTGATGTGGCACTAGACACAGCTGGTAATTGCACTAGGAAATACCACATTAATCAATTAAACGTTTATGTCAACCATGAGGTAGCGGCTTTGACCATATGCTGTCCACTTGTGGACGACACCTAAATGGACAATATTTCTGATTGGAGGAAAGAGGCTCAGAAATACATAGGGGTGGAGGCCTTATATCTAGGGGAAAAGTTGAAGAGACAACAGATAACCCAGATGAGAGAAGTGTTGCAGATTCAGCGACCATAATATAACACAAAGTCAGGTCGCAGACAGTTAGTCTCTTCCCATGTCCATACCGGAACTGCATGGCCACTGTGGCCTTCTGGGTACTGGGTACCCCTGGAAGTACTCACCATGATGCACTCAAAGCTAAATGGCATGCAAGCCATGTGCATCATTGCGCCTTCCCGCAGCCCCTGGGCTGCTTGGGTAGTCTTAGTGTCCAAAAAGGATGGTACCACTCGCTTTTGCGTGGAATATAGGCAGTTGAAAGAGGGGACAGTGACTGAAGTATACCCCATGCCTAGGGTAGATGATCTCTTGGACCAGCTGGAAGCAACTCTCTATGTGACCACTTTGGTTCTTAGCAAGGGGTACTGGCAAATTCCCCTCACCAAAGAGGCACAGGAGTGAATTGTTTTCATTAAACCATTTAAACAATTTGAATTCACAATAATGCCCTTTTGTATGAAGAACACCCTAGACACATTCCAGAGGGTGGTGGATGATGTTTTAAATGGATGTAAGGAATTTGCGCAAGTATATTTACATGACATTGCTACATTCAGTGACAAGTGGGAAGACCATTTAATACATGTCACTCAGGTGCTTAGACACATAAAAGACACTAAACTCACCATCAGGCCTGTCAAATGCCAAGTGGGAATGGCAGAAGTAAAGCACTTGGGGCACAGGATGGGCTAAGGCAAGGTGCGGCCAGAGCCAGCCAAGATAGAAGTTATTATGTCCTGGCCTCGTCCCTCAAACCAGAAACCTTCCTCTGCACTGCAGGGTATTACCACAAGTTCGTGCCCCACTATCTTACCATTGCCAAACCACTAACAGACCTGACTACTAAGAAACTCATGCGACAGATAGTATGGACAGGTGAGTGTGAAAAGGCCTTCTGCAAACTCAAGGATGTCCTAATCCTCACTACTTATCCCTGATTTTCAATGGCGATTCATTGTGCAAACTGCCGCATTCGGCTGCTGATTGGGAGCAATGGAATCTAGCTTTGCAAATGTATAATTTTACCATTTCCCACAAAAAGACAAATGCTGTTCATTCTATCCAGCTGGCCTGGTCACCAACGTTTGTCTGGCACTAGGACACACAGACTCATGTACAGGATTTAAGAAGAAGGAATGTGAAGCCACGCTGTGCGATGTTTGGATTTGTGCAATTGAAGCATAGAGACACTTGCGATCAACCGCCCCACTGTCTCACTGCCTTACAATTTATTATCATTTGTTGTTCCTATGCAATTTTTTAGCATATGTGTTTGTATCCTGTGCGTATTTATGTTAATTGTTATATAAGTTAGATAAGTTATTCTTAAATGTCTCTAAAGAAATCAGTAATCCCTGCAGGCTCACAGCTGATAATTAACAGTATAATGAAATTTACTTCATAAATTTGAAAGAATCAGCTGTCAGTAATAAAGTCTGCATCCTCTAAATCAATAAAAAATGTAGATAATAATAATACACAGCGCTATAAGTCTGTGACTTTCATCTATAAAATACTACTGAAAACGATGTCTGTGAGATATAAAAAATACACTTCAATACAATCATACTTATTACAATAACATGATGGTCATAATGCCCTACAGTGTAAATTATACAATATACACCACATGCCCCCGTGCACAATAGAACCCACTTATTGTTTTTAATCAATTAAGAAGCTTCAATCAAGTGCCAACAAGTCACATTTAAAAATCATGAATAAACCTTGAATATTTATCCTTTATTATTATTATTATTATTATTATTATTAATATTTATTTATAAAGCGCCACAAGGTGTCCGCAGCGCTGTACAGAGACAAACAAAATTACAATACAATGGGAGACAGCACAGTACAGTAAACACAGCAACTCAGTTAGCTCAATGCACAGCTAGAGAGGGCGGGGAAGGGGGAGGGAGGATCCGCAAACGACGGGGCCCAAGAAGGAGGGCGCGGAAGACAGGGAGACCCCAAGGGGGGAGGAGGGAGCGAGAGTGGATGTGGGGTGGAGGACCCTCGAGGAGGAGGGCTAAGTAGCTGGAGAGCAGAGTTAGAAGTGGTGGAAACAGGAGGAGAGATGGCCTTGCTCAGAGGAGCGTACAATCTAAGGGGAGGGGTGGACAGACAGAGAGACGCAGGGGAGAGAGGGAGAGTAGGGGGACAGAGGCAGAAGATAAGGTAGGAAGTTAAGTGGGAGACAGAAAGGCTTTAAGAAAAAGGTGGGATTTTAGGGCCCGTTTGAAACTGGACAGATTAGGGGAAGTTCTGATGGAGGGAGGGAGCTTGTTCCAGTGGAGGGGGGCAGCGCGGGCGAAGTCTTGGATACGCGCGTGGGAGGAGGTTATAAGGGGGGAAGAGAGGCGACGGTCAGAGGCAGAACGGAGAGGGCGGGATGGAGCATGAATAGAGAGGAGGGTGGAGATGTAGGGCGCAGTGGAGTTGGCGAGGGCCTTGTAGGTGAGTGTGAGGAGCTTAAAGAGGATTCTGAAGGGGAATGGGAGCCAGTGAAGGGCTAGGTAGAGGGGGGAGACAAAAGAGGAGCGGCGAGAGAGGAAAATAAGCCTAGCTGCAGCGTTAAGGACGGATCGAAGGGGATCGAGATGAGAGTGGGGGAGGCCAGTGAGGAGGAGGTTGCAGTAGTCCAGGCGGGAGATGATCAGAGAGTGGATAAGGCATTTGGTGGCATCTTGGGAGAGGAAGGGCCGGATGCGAGCAATGTTGCGCAGCTGGAAGCGGCAGGATTTAGCAAGGGAAAGGATGTGGGGGCCAAAGGAGAGAGAGGGGTCGAGGATGACACCAAGGCAGCGAAGTTGGGGGACAGGGGAGATAGAGGTGTTGTCGACAGTGATGGAGAGGTCAGAAGGGGATGGGGTATGAGAGGGAGGAAAAACTATGAGCTCAGTTTTGGCAAGGTTAAGTTTGAGGAATCGAGAGGACATCCAGGAGGAGATGGCAGAGAGGCAGGCTGACACCCTAGAGAGGAGGGAGGGAGAGAGATCAGGAGAGGAGAGGTATAGTTGAGTGTCGTCAGCGTAAAGGTGGTAGCTGAAGCCGAAGGAGCTGATGAGTTCACCCAGGGAGGAGGTGTATAGAGAGAAGAGTAAGGGTCCCAGAACAGAGCCCTGAGGGACCCCGACTGGAAGGGTGGATGGGGGGGAGAGAGACCCAGAGGTGGTGACAGAGAAGGATCGGTGAGTAAGGTAAGAGGTGAACCAGGACAGGACTGGGCCGGAGAGGCCGAAAGACTGGAGGGTGTGAAGGAGGAGGGGGTGGTCAACGGTGTCAAAGGCTGCAGAGAGGTCAAGGAGGATGAGAAGGGAGAAGTGGCTCCTGGCTTTAGCAGAGAGGAGGTCAATGGTGACTTTAGCCAGGGCAGTTTCAGTGGAGTGGAGGGGGCGGAAACCAGACTGGAGAGGATCAAGGAGGGAGTATTCAGAAAGGTAGGAGGAGAGACGGCTGCAGACGAGCCTCTCGAGAATTTTGGAGGCAAAAGGGAGAAGAGATATGGGGCGATAGTTCGAGAGAGAAGTGGGGTCGAGATTAGGTTTCTTAAGAATGGGGGATACGAGAGCATGTTTGAAGGAGGAGGGGAAGATGCCAGTGGAGAGGGAGAGATTAAAGAGGTGAGCGAGGTGGGAGCAGGTGGTGGGGGAAAGGGAGCGAAGAAGGTGGGAGGGGATGGGATCCAGGGGACAGGTAGTGGGGGGGAGGATGAAATGAGAGAGTGGACTTCCTTGCCGGTGGTGGGACGAAAGGAGTGGAGGGGAAGGTGGTTAGGGGGGGAGGACAGAAGAGTGGGAGGGGTGGAAGAGAGAGTGGAGGAGGAGATTTCAAGTCGGATGGCCTCGATTTTAGAGGAGAAGAAGGAGGCGAAATCTGAGGCAATCAGGGAGGAGGGAGGGGGGGAGGGGGCTAGGAGAGTGCTGAAGGTGGCAAAGAGGCGGCGGGGGTTAGAGGACTGGGAAGAGATGAGGGATTTAAAGAAAGATTGTTTAGCGAGTGAGAGGGCAGAGCTGTAGGATGAAAGGATGAATTTAAAGTGGAGGAAGTCAGCCAGGGAGCGGGATTTTCTCCAGTGACGTTCGGCGGAACGGGAGCATTTTTGAAGGAAGCGGGTAAATTTGGAGTGCCAGGGTTGGGGTTTGGAGCAGCGGGGGTGGACGGAGTGGGAAGGGGCGATCGCGTCCAGAGCGGAGGTGAGGGTGTGATTGTAGAGGGAGACCGCCTGGTTGGGGCAGGCCTGGGAGGAAAGGGGAGAAAGGAGGGTATCGAGAGAGGAGGACAGAGAGGCAGGGTCAAGAGCGTCGAGGTTGCGTAGGGACAGAGTAGGTTTGGGCAGGGGGAGGGGAGCAGGAGAAGAGGAGAGAGAGAAGGAGAGGAGATGGTGGTCGGATAGAGGAAAGGGAGAGATGGAGAAGTCGGAGAGATTACATAGGTAGGAGAAGACAAGATCAAGGGAGTGACCAAGGCAGTGGGTAGAGGAGGAGGTCCATTGGGTGAGACCAAGGGAGGAGGAGAGGGTGAGCAGTTTGCTGGAAGCAGGGTAGGTGGGGTTGTCGATGGGGATGTTAAAGTCACCGAGAATGATCGAGGGGAGATCGGAGGAGAGGTAGTGAGGAAGCCAGCTAGCAAAGTTGTCAAGGAAGAGGGAGGTGGGGCCAGGGGGGCGGTAGATGACAGTGACGCGGAGGTGGATGGGGTAAAAGAGGCGGATGGAGTGAGCTTCAAAAGAGGAGAAGGAGAGGGAGGGTACAGGTGGAGGAGAGGAGGAGGCCAACTCCACCGCCTGGGCGGGCACCAGGCCTGGCGGAGTGGGTGAAGGAGAGGCCACCATAGGAGAGGGCAGCGGGGGAAGTAGTATCAGAATCGGAGAGCCAGGTTTCAGTAACGGCAAGAAGGTTAAAGAAGTTGGATAGAAAGAGGTCGTGGATAGCAGTCAGCTTGTTGCGGAGGGATCTGGCATTCCAGAGGGCACAGAAGAAAGGGGGAGAGGAGAGGGGGGAAATGGGGATGAGGTTAGCAAGATGAGCAGCGCGCGGGGGATGGCGGGGAGGAACAGGAGAGGTAGGGCGGGGGGGAGAGTATGGGTATGGAGTGAGAGCTGGGAGGCATAGTAGGGAGAGAGAGTAACAGAACAGTGAGATAGTGGGGACAGTGAAAAACAGGTAAGAACAATGGCAGGAAGACAATGAAAAGGTGGAAGATAGGGCGTGGAGGGCATGGAACAATAGTACAGTGAGATAATAAGGACAATGAAAACAGGTAAGAATGATAGCAGAACAGTAAGATAATAAGGACAGCGGATAACAGGTGAGAATAAGCAGGGAGACAATAGCAAGATGGAGGACAATAACCAATTAGGGCGTGGAAGGCAAGCAATAATAGAAGGAGAGGTAATAAGGACAATGGAAATAGGCAAGAATAATAACAGGTAAAAGTAGTTGCTGGTAAATATAAAATCAGGAAAAACAAGATAAAGGCATATAAATAGTAGAATAATAACAGGTAAAAAGTAGTTACTTGTAAATGTACAATCAGGAAAAACAAAATAATGGCATATAAAATAATGTTTTATATGCAGTTGATGCAGTTAAGCCAGGGATTCATGGTATTAGTTTTATGGATTATAAGATCCCACCATATTTTGGTCCAATAGTAAAGATGAAATGGTGTATACATATCCTTATAGAATGGAACTACAAGTCCCAGACCAATTATACAGTCCTGGGGGTAAATGTATGAAACTGTGATTTTAAATTTCCAGTGATTTTCTCGGGCAAGTTTAAAATTGCTGATTTATTAAACAACGATTTGATGTAAAATCGCCAGAGATGTGGTTCTTTCAAAATCGCCATTCTCAAAATCGCTACCCCGATGTTTTGCCACTCTAGCTATACAAATCACCAAATGTATGAAGCTGCGATTTTGAAAACTTGCCCGAGTTTAAATTCAAAATCACCAAATACAACACGCTGCTTTCTATAGGCGAGATTAGCAAACACATCACTGTTACACTGCAGGGCAATGTTAATATAACAGGAGGCACATTGGGAGTTTCAATAAAGCAGTATTTATGTTTTAGAGGGGCAAAAATATTTATAAATTAGCTTACGGGTAACAAATTATTTTACGAATAAATTACTTGTGTACATTTCTGTTATTTTTTTTAATCAGTCTACAGTATGTGCTACATTATTATTATTATTATCTTTTAGTTATAAAGCACCAACATATTACATATTAATGTACATTGAGGGGATCATAACACAAAACAAACAATTGCAATGAAGTGGAACAGAAGGTAACAATATAATGAGTATATGTATTTTTATTTTCTTTTTTCATTTATTTTACTATATTTGCTTACTATCCAATTAACAGTGGGGCAATATTTTTATTTTTTTCCTCATGATACTAATATTTCCTGACGGGGACATCATTTAAACGACATACTTGTGACACTACAAGTGCTCATGTGCATGCTGACACTTGTAGTGCCAGACGTATGTACTTTTAATGGTGTCACCATCAGGAAATATTAAGTGTTGCCACATCATAAAAATATAAATAATGCCCCACTGGTGATGAAATATTAAGCCACTGTAATATAATACAAAAAAAATACCTTACATATAATCATTAATTATATTTGACCCACTAAATTATTCATAAAATATTTTGTCCCCAGTAAGAAAATGAATAATCATTTTTGCCTCCCTACAACAAAAAACATACTTTCTTTAAACTCCCATTGTGCCTCCTGTTATATTAACTCAAACAACATGCTTTTATTTTTCATACACTCTCATACACTCAGTGGTGCTGATTACTCTTGTATTAAGATATAGATATGCTTTTATTTCTGTTCAATTTTAGGCGGGTTTCAATTTCTGTTTAAACTCGGGCGAGTTTGTGTTTAATCTCGACCGAGTTTGACTACAACATGGGAGAGATAGGAGTTTTAGAATCAACACAAATCACCAGAGATTAGATTTTGGAAACTCAAAATCGCAAGTTATCTCTCACGATTTACAGCAATTTTAAATCATTGGAGAAATTACAGCTTTATACATTTACCCCCTGGGGGGCAAATGTATGAAGCTCCGGGTTCTTCAACACCCGCGAGTTTGGCGTCTTCAGTGCTTAAATTTAAAGCGGCGCTGCCTTGTAAAGGGAAGTACTCAAAATTATTAAAACATCTGATTTAGGACTATGCTTTAGCAAAGAAAAATACTAGCAAGGATGTAGTTCACCTCTTCTCCAGTCCAAAAACGATGGTGTCATATGGGATAGTAATAGAAGATTAGATTAGAAGATACTGTATATCTAGACCAGGTGTTTACAAATAAGACCACAGCAATTGTGGCACTTGTGGAATGTACAGCTTTGGTTGAAGAAACTTGTCACTGCAGCGTTAATTGTGCTTAACGCGTTTCACAGTAAACAAACAACTATCGCCCGTTATCAGCCTATCACTAGCTCCACTACCGTGGGAATATTGAGGGGATATAACCTGTGTTTAGGAGTACTGAAGTGTGTTCATTGATTACTGACTAGGAACCACACTTCCATCACATGCTGTACCTGCAAAGAATCACATCTGTCTGGTGATTGTACATCTGCATATCTGTATTGCCATCTACGGAACAAACTGCGTTTTAGTTGCAACACTCTGCCTAGGTGATTTCAAAGAACCCACTAGGACGTGCAGTCCTTACACCCCTCTTCAGATGAGGCAGTTCACTTTGGAGGGATCCCCGGGTCCCTCTCTACTGTTCCCAGGTTCCAAGTTTGCACATTTATACTTTTACATTTTTGCACACACTTACATGTTTTTGTTGAAATTATATATTACGCCAAACAGTAAATCTAACTCAGATTAACAATGCTCTCCTTCGTCTTAAACAGAAATTGTATACACTAGGCAATAAGATAGATAGCAAACTTCTGGGTCTTAAGCTCAGAGGGATCAGGCTAAACATAGAATCAGAAATATGCTAAGTCCTAAAGGTATCAAAATTTCTAACCCTCTAGAGATAGCGAATGCATTTGCCTCGTATTATAGCTCTATAATCTACAGACCTGCAAGTACCTCAACCCTCTCCCCATTCTAAACACAATTTCCTAACCAGCATACATCTCCCACACATCCTGATCTTGAAGCATCTTTAAACACAAATTGGACAGAAGATGAGGTTAGACTAGCTATTAAATCCTTAGCAAATTATAAAGCCCCCAAATGGCTTTATTAACAATTTATATCTTGTTCTGAAAAAACAGAAAACAGCTGTAGTTGTCCCACTTCAATACTGAGATAACAACACAGTGGAATCTGAATACAATTAGTTGATTAATATAAACACAAAATAAACAAATTGTATAAAAAGTAATATTAAATAGTGAAACACAGTTTGCTGTACTTTTCATATAATCCAACATATAATGATGCCACACATGAACTGACCAAACCTGTATAGTAATGATTGCTTCTTTGTGCTAAAATCATTTATTAGCACTCTTATAAAGACCATATAACAATGGGCAGCTCTTACCCAATGTTATTATTGTATGCAAAACGGATCTTACTCATGGGACTGATGTAAAGACCTTCCTTATGCAGATGAATAGTTAGGGCTGTCCTTCAGGGGTTCGGTATAACCGCATTCAGTGGTGGGATAGAATCCCAGCAGTTTGACAGCAGCTGTTCTTTAACAAGCACGTTCCATGGTCTGTCCCAGAGAGCTCCAGTATTGCAGGGGAAGATTCTTATTTGGGGTTATGCTGCTTAGACAAAGGGCTTAAAGCAGTCCTTTTGCAATGGTAATTGATACATCAAATTCTGGATCTAATCTTTGAGTTAGTTAGAGCAAGAGTGAAGTGTTTCGTTACCAATAAGATAACTTCGTCAAAGGAATATATTCAGTCTTAGTTCAGCAAACAGAATCTTGTTCTGATACTTACCAATGTTTATAATGAGGCATCGGAAAAGGGTTTTTTGTTTTGAAAGATATGTTAGAAGTACAAATAATCACTATCCCTAAAGCTGGCAAAGACCTCTCTATACCCCATGGCCGTCTCTTCGATTGGGCACAATGGGCAGGTGCCCGGGGGCCCTGCGAGCAAGGGGGCCCATCCGAGGCAGCGCTGTTAATGAAAAAAAAAATCTTACAAAAAAAAAGAAAAGAAAAAGAAAATACTTACCTTGCGGTCACGCGGTCACGTCAGCTGGCGATCCGGCTCCCTTCCCGGTCTCCTCCTCCGTTGGGCGCTCGCAGTGAATGTCATCACGCCCGACATCCATTGCGGAGAGCAGCACGGAGGAGTCACCCGCGCGAGAAGAACTATCAGCAGCAGTGAATCGGAGAAAAGAAGAGAAGAGGATCGGAGAACAAGCCGATTAAAAGGTAAGTTAAGGGGGATTTTTTTTTTATTATTTCAAGAGACGCTGACCAGTGCATAAAAGTCACCTGGTCCTGGAGCATCACGGACCTTATCTCCCTGCTACATTACTTCTTGTAATACTAATGGGGCATTATATATTATTCTCTTTGGCCCATTATAAATTGTAATCCCTTAACTAACATAGTGGTGTAATTAGCAAAACAGGTGACAACTTGGGGTCACAGTGATGTATATGCCATGTACCGCAGACCTGGTCAGGGCACCCTGATATACAATGCCTGGATTAAATGCATTTTATTGATATTGCATGGAAACAATACAAAAAGTGATTATAGTATAATAACTAGAGAGGATTTGACTCGAAGAACAGGGCGATTGAAAGGTAAGTATAGGGGGATTTGAAAAAAAAAATGATATATATGTGTGTGTGTATATATATATATATATATATATATATATATATATATACAAATATATATATATATATATATATATATATATATGTATATATTAAAAAAAGTGATTATTATATATATATATATATATATATATAGGGGTCCCAGTGCACTGCTTTGCCCGGGGGCCCGTAAAGTTGTTTAGATGGCCCTGCTATACCCCTACTAAATACAAATCTTAAAAGTTATGCAAAGCTGATTACCAACAGACTAAATACAAACAGCCCTTAACCAGAACCAGATCAGCTTTGTGATCGCGAGATAATACCAGGAGTGTTTTATTTGTCTATCTCACATCAATAAATCAGAACCTTTGTTGCTCCTATCAATTGACGCTGATAAAGCATTTGATTGGCTACACTGGGGATGTATGGAACAGGTTCTGTGTAAATTTGGTCTTTTCTTACAGCAAGGGTCTTTTATAATGGGTTCTTATGACAAGTTTCATATTAGTAACAAAACTGGCCAGGGTTGCACTCTAACCCCCTTGATTTTAGTTTTAGCTACTGAACTGCTGGGCGAGAAGATATGGGTTTCAGGAGCTATCAGGCTATAAGCGCTCAAGTCAAAGATTCTATGCATAAAAATTTATTTGCAGATGATATATTGCTTTTTGTCACAGACCCTGAAACATCATGACCTGCCCTTCATCAAGTGCTGTCAGAGTTTGCTGCAGCATCTTACTGTAAGTTCAATACTTCAAAGTCTGAAGCGTTGCCTATTAATCTTCCACCGTCTACTCTCGAAAACATCAAACAGAAATTTAGATACACCTAGAAGTCAGACTTGAACTATTGATGCATACATGTATCCGCACTATTTGAAGACACAATGGAATGGAATTAAATAAGTTGAAGCAACTCGTAAACTCTTGGATCAATTATGGAATCACCTGGCTATTCTTTAACCCAAAATCTTTTACCTATTCAGAACCATTGTGATTATAATCCCCATTAATATCCTCAACAAATTTTATGCCGTTACCTCAGAATTAATTTTGAGAAACAAAAAAGCCTGCTTAGATAGGGAAGGTATGTCTCTCCCTAAAATACATGAATGGCTTGTCTTCCCAAGTTTGGAAAAATACCAGATGGCCTGCCTTCTAGGCCAATAGAAAGACTAGCATGCACGCCTGCCTTTGAAACCTTGGGTTAAACTGGAAATTGAGTTAATCCCCTCATTTCCCCTAGTGGATCTGCTTTGGGTGCCTCCTAAAGTCAGACTGATCAAATAAGGGCCCTCCTAAGATTGACTCTGACACTCTTTGTGTCTGGGATAAAATTATTGAATGTCATCATCATCATCATCACCATTTATTTATATAGCGCCACTAATTCCGCAGCGCTGTACACAGAACTCACTCACATCAGTCCTTGCCCCATTGGGACTTACAGTCTAAATTCCCTAACACACACACAGAAACAGAGAGATTAGGGTCCATTTGTTAGCAGCCAATTAACCTACCAGTGTCACGAGCCGCGGCGGCTCCAGGCACCGCCGCGACTCACTTCCTCCTCTCTCTTCATGTCCCGGCCGTCGTCATGACGACCGGGACGTCATTTCCGCATTGTCCCGGCCATTGCCAAGGCAACGGTCGGGACGCTACTGAGCTACAGCTGATTATTGTTGCCGACCTTTGCTTGGAAACCTGACTACGTTTGATTGCCTGTGCCCCTTGATCTTTTGCCTGACTCCTACGCTGCTGTTTTGCCTGTGACCTCTGACCTCGGCCCGTTTACTGGTACTCTGTCTGCTGCCGGCCCTTGACCCTTGCCTGAACTTCACTCTGCCATTTGCTCCAATACGATACCGCTGGGTTCTCCCCAGTCAGTGCACAACTCATGACCCTTAGTTGTCTGCGGCCAAGTCTGTCCCCACCACTAGGGGCTCCAGTGAAAACCAGACTACTGAGCAGACTCCAGGTTTTGATGTGCTGGCTGTTGGGGTTCCTAACATTATAACCGGCCTGAAATAAACACTAGGAGTGAGTGAATTGTCTGACACCTGGTCCTATGGAACCAAGTCCAGCTCAAGTGTTGGCGGGACAAATCCAGACCCTGTCCCAAATGGTCCAGGAGCTGTCCCAGCGGCAGGCTGCCCAAGAACAGGCGACAAGAGCCTCACAAGCTGCTCAGTCCGCCGTGGTGGAACCTAAGATGCATTTACCAGACCGCTTTTCGGGAGATCGCAGACTCTTTCGTAACTTCTGTGAAAGCTGCAAGCTTTACTTCAAATTGAGACCACTCTCATCTGGATCTCCACAGCAGAGAGTAGGGATAATTATCTCTCTCCTACAAGGGGAACCGCAATCTTGGGCATTCAGCCTAGATTCCAACAACCCTCAGTTGCAGTCTGTGGATGCCTTTTTTGAAACACTCGGATTGATTTATGATGACCCGGACCGAGTGGCTTCTGCCGAAGCACAGCTTTGATCCTTATTGCAAGGACAACGTTCCGCTTAAGAATATTGTTCCAACTTCAGACGTTGGTCTTCAGACTGTGCATGGAATGACCCAGCCCTTCGTAGTCAGTTCCGTCTGGGCCTCTCTGAACAAATTAAAGACTCCCTGGTCCAGTACCCTACTTTGGGATCTCTCGAGGAACTTATGCAGTTAGTAATCCGGATCCACAAGTGATACAGAGAAAGGAAGGCTGAGAAGGAAAGTTCTTCATCCTTTTCTCCTGCGCTTCCGCAAACAACTCCTATTGATCAAGTCGAGCCTATGTAGCTGGGAGCATATCGACTGTCATCTGAAGAACGTACCCGGAGACGAACCTCGGGTTTCTGCTTATATTGTGGAGAAAAGGGTCATCTGCTTCGTACCTGTCCTGTCAGACCGGGAAAAGATCAGGCCAAGTGAACGTGGAGGGAGTACACTTAGGCCTACAAGCCATCTCTCCAACAAATTCTCTACAAATACCTGCCCAACTCACGTTTGAGGGCCAAGTCGTTTCTGTTTCTGCATTCGTGGACAGTGGAGCTGCAGGAAACTTTTTAGATGTAACCCTGGCCCAGTCCTTGGGGTTCTCAGCCATTCCTCTGGACTCCGTAATTGCTGTATGCGGACTGGATGGAACTCGCCTGAGTCACGGTGAGATTCACCATCGTTCTCCTCTTCTGCAGCTGAAGATTGGCGCCCTTCATTCCGAGACTATTTCTGTGTACTTGATCAATTGCCCTTCAGTACCACTGATCCTGGGTCATCCCTGGCTAGCCCTTCATAATCCCTCTATCGACTGGACTAGGGGTGAGATAGTTCAATGGGGTCCTAAATGCTTTTCTTCCTGTTTGTCTTTGCCTATTAGGATCACTCATGCCAGTTCCGAGCAGTTACCTTTTCCTTACCACGAATTTCAGGATGTTTTTTCGAAAAAGGAAGCAGACACTCTTCCTCCCCAACGGGAGTACGATTGTGCGATTGACATCATCCCTGGTTCAAGATTGCCCAAGGGAAGATTATACGCATTATCTATTCCAGAGACCCAAGCCATGGAATTATATATTAAGGAAAACCTACAGAAAGGGTTCATTAGACCTTCCAAGTCACGTGCCGGGGCAGGTTTCTTCTTTGTGGCCAAAAAGGATGGCGGGCTGAGGCCTTGTATTGATTACAGGGGGTTAAATAAAATAACCATCAAAAATACTTATCCTTTGCCACTTATCTCAGTCATCTTCGACCAACTTAAAGGAGCAAAAATGTACACTAAGATTGATCTGCGTGGTGCATATAATCTGATACGAATCCGAAGTAGCGACGAATGGAAAACGGCCTTTAATACACAATCAGGTCACTATGAATATCTTGTCATGCCCTTCGGCCTCAGCAACGCTCCAGCAGTCTTCCAAGACTTGATTAATGATGTTCTTCGAGTTTGTAGTTGTCTATTTGGATGATATACTGACTTACTCCCGCTCCTTAAAGCAACATCGAGAGCATGTCCGGCAAGTACTTCTGAAACTCCGTCATCATCACCTGTATGCCAAATTAGAAAAATGCGAATTTGAAGTTGTTAAAGTCTCTTTTCTGGGATATGTTATTTCTCCTGAAGGCTTTGCTATGGATCCGGTGAAAGTACAGGCTATCCTCTATTGGGTGCAACCCGCGAATCTGAGGGCCATCCAAAGGTTCCTAGGATTCGCTAACTATTACAGGAAATGTATTAGTTCTTTTTCCATTCTTGTTGCCCCCATTAAGGCTCTGACTCGCAAGGGAGCTGGTCCGAACGTTTGGCCGCCTGCTGCAGTGTCTGCCTTTGAAGCCTTAAAACGTGCTTTCGTGTCTGCTCCTCTTCTGAAACATCCTAACCCTGATCTTCCATTTACCGTTGAAGTTGACGCTTCTGATGTAGGAGTAGGAGCTGTGCTCTCTCAAAAAAAGCCCGGAGGACCATCGCCTTCATCCCTGTGCTTATTTGTCCCGAAGATTTTCTGCCGCTGAGGAACATTATGATGTGGGCAATCGAGAGTTACTGGCCATCAAGTGGACATTGGAAGAGTGGCGCCACTGGCTTGAAGGAGCAAGGCATGTTGTCACAATATACACTGACCATAAAAATTTGTCTTACATCGAATCAGCTAAAAGGTTGAATTCTAGACAAGCACGATGGTCCCTCTTCTTCTCCCATTTCCATTTCGTTATCACTTTCCGACCTGGCTCGAAGAACCTTAGGGCGGATGCCCTATCTCGTAGCTTTGTCTCCTACCAGACTCCTGTCTCAGAGCCGTGTCCTATTGTTCCGGCCTCATCTGTATTAATTGTCTTCACTCAAGATTTGGAAAAGACTCTTCTACAAGCTCAACCACAAGCACCTGCTGAAACCCCTGCAGGCAAACTGTTTGTGCCTATCCACCTCAGGAAAGCAGTTCTATCAGAATGTCATGACAATCAGTCTTCTGGACATCCTGGTATTGCCAAGACCACTGAAATCATTTTCCGGGTTGTATGGTGGCCGTCTATGTCTGCAGATATCAAGGAATACATATTATCTTGTGATCTGTGCGCTATAAACAAGGTTCCTCGGAGATCACCTACCCGGCTATTGTTACCTTTGCCAGTTCCAGTCAGACCTTGGACCCACTTGTCCATGGATTTTATCATTGACTTACCACCTTCCTCCGGCTGCAACACCATATGGGTTACTGTGGATAGGTTCAGTAAAACGGCTCACTTCATTCCGTTGACTAAACTACCTTCAGCACGCACTCTAGCTTCATTATTCATTAAACATATATTCCGAATCCATGGCCTTCCTGAAGATATAGTATCGGATCGAGGCTCTCAGTTCGTAGCAGCCTTCTGGAAGTCATTTTGCTCTCTGTCATCTGTCTACCATCCACAGTCAAACGGACAGACTGAAAGAGTAAACCAATCTCTAGAGCAAAGCTGCGTTTATATATTTCCGAAAGCCACGACAACTGGGTGGACCTTCTTCCATGGGCGGAATTCGCCTACAACAACGCATGCCATTCATCATCCCAACATTCTCCATTCTTCTGTAATCTTGGGTATCACCCCAGAACCAACTCATTGTCCTCCTTGTCTACTGATGAATCGCTTGAACCTAGGTCCACGGTCACCCGGCTCAGAAGAATCTGGAAGATGGTTCATCAATCCTTACTCTGATCCTCTTTTAAGTCCAAGGTCTTTGCCGATCTTCACCGTTCCGCCTGTTCTTTAAGGTGGGGGATTTTGTGTGGTTGTCGACCCGGAACATCAAACTCCGCCAACCGTGTAAAAAGTTGGGGCCCAAGTTTATCGGTCTGTTTTCCATCCTGAAACAAATTAACCCAGTGTTTTTCAGGTTGAAACTTCCAAAATCATTAAAAATACCCAACACGTTCCACTGCTCTTTGTTGAAACCCGTTCTCTCTTCCAAGAAGTTCAGACAACAACGAACTTCTAAACCTCAGCCCGTATCCATTGATGGTCATCAAGAATTTGAAGTCGAGAGAATCTTGGACTCAAAGAAGGTCCAAGGGCAAACTCATTTTCTTGTTCATTGGAAGGTATGGCCCTGAAGAGCGGTCCTGGGTACCACAAAGGAATCTACACTCTGACAAGCTGCTTACTGAATTCTTTAAAAATTCCCCAGAAAACCGGGTTGTCGGGGTTCCTTGACCCCTCCTCAAGGGGGGGGGGGTACTGTCACGAGCCGCCGCGGCTCTGGGCACTGCCGCAACTCGCTTCCTCCTCTCTCTTCATGTCCCGGCCGTCGTCATGACAACCGGGACGTCATTTCCGCCATGGCAACGGTCGGGACACTACTGAGCTACAGGGCCGCGTCCCGGCATGCAGGAGAGCCAGGAGAGCCGGGTGCGCATGCTAATCAAATCCTAGCCAGGTGGCTAATCACTAGGCATGCCCCGAGCCTCCCATCATTGGCCAACTTGCATTTATAAGGCAGGGAGCGGCAATCCTCCCCTGCTGGTTATAGTTCCTGCTTTGCTGCATACTAGCCTGCTGTATTCCTGGTTCTCTGTTACCTTTGGATTTGATTATTGTTGCCGACCTTTGCTTGGATACCTGACTACGTTTGATTGCCTGTGCCCTTTGATCTTTTGCCCGTTTACTGGTACTCTGTCTGCTGCCGGCCGTCGACCCTTGCCTGAACTTCACTCTGCCATTTGCTCCAATACGCTACTGCTGGGTTCTCCCAAGTCAGTACACAATTCACGACCCTTGGTTGTCTGCGGCCAAGTCTGTCCCCACCACTAGGGGCTCCAGTGAAAACCAGACTACTGAGCAAACTCCGGGTTTTGATGTGCTGGCTAGGGGGGTTCCTAACAACCAGTATGTTTTTGGAGTGTGGGAGGAAACCAAAGCACCCGGAGGAGACCCACGCAAACACGGGGAGAACATACAAACTCTTTACAGATAAGGCCGTGGTCGGGAATTAACCTCATGACCCCAGCGCTGTGAGGCAGAAGTGCTAACCACTACGCCACCGTCCAGGTCCCTTTCCTCGTCCAACACTACATTATCACTAAATGCATTATCCCGACTAATCCCTGACCTCAACTTGCCCAGTTGGCAGGAAAACGTCATTACACATATCCATAATCTTTGTGGAAAATCAACTCTGTCGCCCCTTTCGCAAATTCAAAACAGGTTAACCATAAGCGCCTGTGACTTTTATTTACCATATTTGATTACTTTGGCAGAAATGTGCCTAGAAATGTGTAACCTATATAAAGCGAGCCTGGAAGTGTCCTATTGAAAGCATAGGCTGAGGACTGGTTTCTACAATGTCGTCGGTTTTGTGTAAAATCACAAAACCTTTTGAGTGGAGGAAAATGCTCTGCGGCCTCCTGCTAAACAGACAACACTCCCTGAATGCTCTTTCCCAACCTCTTCAGTCTCTTTAAAATAATTATCTCCCACAAAAATAACTTTTTGTGTGTAGGGACAACATTAGGAGCATTCATGCACCTCGATCGTACCTGGTAAGGAACGCCCCAATCCATCCAGTTCTTTCATCAGAAAATGCCAATTTTACAGCCCCTTAAAGGCTGCCAATCTTACATGTAAACTCATTTATTCTGCATAAAAATGGTATTTGTGCAAAAACAACACACATGGCATTTACATAGCTGGAGGTTTATTTTTGCACTTTTGGAAATTACCCTTATTTTGTTAATTTTTAACTCAATTGAACTGTAGACATGAACATTGCTACAATATTATCTAATTAACAATAAAACGACACACAATTGGACAATTGGACCAATAGCGTGAAGACTAGCACAATGCCTTGTATTAGTCTGAACAAACCAGATCATTATCGGACACAAATGCAGTTGGAAGATGTCTGCTATTGGCCTGTGTAATCTGCTGACCTCACTAAGTGGCCCCGTGTGGTCCAGTTCAGTCCCAGTGCCAAACATACAGATGTGATACAATACGGCCAGGGGAGGGCTGGCAAATTTTAGCCCGGGAGCAAGACTTGACTCAGCAGCCTATTAGGAACATTTTAAAGGAAAATAAAGGAAATGCAGGTGGCCCAGTGACCCAGCCCAAGTTAGCCCACTGTGGGACCGGTCCGAGGGGCAGATGCCACCCTGCCCTCAGCCCAACCTGCCCCTGAATATGGCTAACCATACATAACCATGTATAGCCAGCAGGGCCGCCAACAGGGGGGTACGGGGGGTACTGTTGTACCGGGCCCGGGCTCACCAGGGGGCCCGGTACAACAGCTCAGCAAAGACTTACCTGGGGCCCGCCGCTGGTCTCCGCTATTCTGTCTTCAGCCTGCGATCATGTGATCTGTCACAGGCAGAGCACATGATCGCAGGGGGAATGAATCCTCCACCCCTGCGATCGGATCCTGGTGCCTGGCTGTCACGGTGACAGCCAGGCTGAAGACAGAATAGCGGAGACCAGCGGCAGGCCCCAGGTAAGTATGTGTTGCTCATGGGGGGGGTGCTGATGGGGGGGGCCCGCTCATGGGGGGGAGGGGGGCCCGATTTTTTCTGAAGGCGGCCCTGATAGCCAGCATTACATAAATATACCTTACAGTTTTTTATAACAACATTGCAACATTCAAATACACATTTACTATCTATATCTATCAATCTGTGGAACTACTGATGAAGCTATGTATGTCTATGGAACTTACTGTTAGCAAGCGCTTTTCTGCCAGATGTACTATCCTATTTACAAGCAAGGTTTATTTTTATTTTTCATTGTTCTATTGATGATCAGTACAACATATGAATAATTACTAAAATGGCATTATTTATCAATTATTTATCAATTATTAATATTAAAATTGAGCACACAATTTATAATTTATATCCCCCAATTGATAATAAGGGACTTTGGAAATTATAATGATTGGCCAATTGATTTTTGTAGATTTATCATGGAAATAAAGCATATACTGCGGACATTTTTCACGTCTGCCTCAGAAATCGGCTAACCTGTATCAAGTAAACTTTAAAATTACTAGTGTGTAAGTTTCCTTCACCATTCACAAGAGTAGATAGGCAGCCTCAAATTCAGCTTCCCTCCACAAAACAAGAAACACCCTGGAAGATATGCCTTCACAGCCCCTTTATATCATTATAATAATCACACTGCACAAAAGAAAATCTTGTATTTGCAGGGCTCAATAAAAGGTGTATCTGTGTGTGTACTCTGTACTTTACCAGGAACGCGCACAGTCCTCTCTGTTCAGCTAAAATCAAGGCAAATTTGCATAAAGCAAGGTGCAAAACTGAACCAAAGGGGACTTTGCACATGTGTTTTCTCTCTTCCCAAACCTCTCTCACCTCCAGTATTGAGAAGATCCAGAACATATAAACCTAGCTCTGTTAGGTAGCTCTCCAAGTCCTGGCCACTATCTTGTGGGTGGGGATGGAATCAGTGTATGAGGGACAATAGCATATACTATGCCCCCAGCTCTCTACAATAATAATCTTACAAACACATTATAATGTATCTCACAATGGCTCTCACAAGCCTAAAAAGATGACTACAAAATTGGGAGCTAGGGCCAAATTTTTGGAGCCAGCAATTTTATAATATAAACTGTCAAACACATTGGGTGCAGCTACAAAAAATGGCCAACAGTGAGGTCTTGTGTATTACTTACTGTGTTGTACCTCCATGATATACCAGCCATGTGCCCTCACACAAGGTGCCAGTCATATGCTCATACATATTGTGCCCCATACTTAAATCATACGCCTTTCAAAAGGTGTTCTTAAAGTGTAAGTCAGAATCGAACATTTGACTTAATGTTTGACTTGCTTCTCCATGCCCCTACAGCACTGCACTTACGTTTTAACACCCCACCCCCCATCTGGCTCTCCAAGCCCAAGGGGCCACAAGTGTAAGAATGGTGTAAGTTGTGCACATGCACAGTGTAGTAACAACCTGTACACAAATCACATTTGTATGGGAATTATCCAACTCTAAATCAAGCCCATAATATGCCTGACATAGGCCACAGGCACCAGCCTACATCCATATGTGAATAGCCCTGTGTCTCTATGCCCCAACAGAGAATGCACTGAAACAGTGTGCCCTCATGACAGCAGCCAGGGACCATTTAGAACTGGTTTCTCGACATCAATACCTCCCATGCACAGCTCTTGTTAACACTGTACTATTACAGCAGCCGGAGCCAAACTTCAACACAGATACTCAAATTATAATGTGATGGCTTTCAGACGATTGTTGGTACAGCTCTGACTGCTGTGATTACATAGCGGAGTGTTCTGCGTTGGATGTAATAATGCCAAGAAACAGATCTACATAGTTTCCAGCTGATGTATAGAATAGCAGATTGCAGGTGGCTGGAGATCCATTCCCTATGAGTTGCCGAGTGCATGCAGACACCTGGGGATATCTGGGCTACAGTTATACTCTTAAACACACCAGTAATCCCCACACAATATACTATGTCCCACACTAATACCGCTACACTGTTATATCACACACATTGCATTACACCTCACATATGGCTTTCTAACATACACCTAGGATTTTTTTTTTATCCAAACCTTCACCTATACTGCCACAAACATTATGAAGCTGCCTTTCACATTCAGCTCATATGCAAACTGAGGGGGGGGAGTGGTTCCTAGTGGCTGGAAACCCCCCTCCAAGCCTGGGGCACTGTATAATTGAGGTGGCTGGACACTGTCCCCCTTCACACGGCACTGCTTGAAAAGAGACCTAACAGTAGTGCATGCAGCATTGCCCGTGTATATTATGGGGATAGGAATAGTTGGAAAGCAGCCAAGCACTCTCTAAAATTATAGCTACGCCCCCATGCATGCTGGTCACGCCCACTGGCGGCGTGGTGTGGAAGCCCCCCTCTGCAAATCCTGCGTTTGCCCCTGCAACTGTCACAGTTTGTCACTACCCTAATTCTAATACCCCTCTTTTTCACCAAATGCACCATCAATGGCACATATACCCTCATGTAAAAATGGAAAACCACCCTTCATTTCTAGGCTGTTACACCATGAGCAAAGACTGGGCCATTTTTGCTAGTACACACTATTTATTAGAAAGAGGCTATGTTTAGCATACAAGTGTACATATTTAACCTCTAGAAAAAAAACTCTAACAAGGTGGACTTACGCTTTAAAGTTAACCTGCCTGGTTGTAAATGTCCCATCGTATTATATCCTCTGTCTACTGTCTCTTTACATCCTGTACTAGCAGATACAACCACAGCAAGTTATAACCAGCTCATATGGCTATGACGTGTGTATTACACTGCGCAGTTGATAATTTGTAGGTTTGTTCTGTCTGCAGAAGAAGAATCACAATTGAAAGGAAATGAATAAATATCAGTGAACAAGAAGAGGATTCTCAGACGTGTTACAGTCTTACTCTGCACAGCTCAGACATTAAAGGCTGTAAATAGCTTTTTATGTTTTACTGACTGTTTAAAATTCAGAAATGCAAGATATAAAAGAAACCTACTGTGAGACTAATATGCTTGTCATCTTGTGATAGCAGCTTACATGCTTTTTGTTCAGTTTCAGCTTCTTTACCGGTTCATCAAATTGAAGCTGTATAAATTACCAACCAACTTACTGTGTTAATGTTCCATCACCGTCTCCTCTGGCGGGAGCTGTAGTATGTGGTTCCCTGAATGTGACAGTTTGGCACTAATCAATGGCTAAATCAATGTCACAAACGAGGTGACTGAATCAGTTCAAATCAATTTAGGATGACAGATTTTCTGAAAGAGACTGTAAATAAATGTAAAAAGATCCACTAGGTAACCAGTCACAACAATGACACTAGTTACACAATAACCAATGTGGCCATTGGTTCCAGTATTCCAGGCAGCCAATTGAAGACATTCATTCAAATCAGCAAAGAAGTATATGCCCATGTATTCCAATAATCTGATATCCGAGAGGAAGTCCAGTTGCTAGAATGGAAGGAATCAGGAACAAACCAAGGTCAGGAGTGGAGCGTAGTCCTAAATCTGTACACGGTATTCAGCCAGAGATGTTGTATAGGTCCGGTAAGCCAGTAAGTTTTTTAAAATAACTTTGTTGCATATCTTGAAAAAGGCAGCAATCACTTGAGATTCAAATGAAATATGCACAATTCATCATGTAATATTAATAATAATAATAATAATAATAATAATAATAATAATAATAATAATAATAGCATTATCTAATTACAAGCTAAGCAACTGTTTCCATTTATTTGTTTTCTCATTCATAACACATATACAATTTCCCCAGAACCATTTTCTCACAATCTCTCACTTTCTCCTCTTTATTTTTTGATTTTTTTTTCGCAAACTTTTTTATTATATCAGAGAGCAAAATACAGACACATTGTCAAAGTATAGGTCAAAATAAGCCTCATATCCTCTTTCTTAAACACACAGAGATTCCTCAGATCCCACAGTAATTTCATCCTACATGCTATTAAAAGCCAATCATCCACCCAATGTCTTCCATACTTCATATGTATATCCACAATTCCAAAAAATATATAAGACACTCTCTTCCACCACACCCCCCTTCTAGGACACTCATCTGTCTATACAAGATCACTTTTCTTCTGCACCATTCTCGCAGACAATACACAATGCATATCCGTACCACATCTCTCCGTCTATCTGTCATGACACTCTTTTCTATTATGGTGCTGGTTAATCCCAGGATAGAACCATTTGGCTCAAGTAGCTATCAGAAATATATAACGTCCAAAGTCACTTAGCCCTTAGAGGACAGGTTGTGAGGGATAAAGCTTAAGTCGATGAGTTGGAGAAGGAGTGTGGGCCTGCATACAGCTAAGGTCTTCTAGTCTTAATTGAGTTGACTTCTAGCAAAGTGCTGATTGCAGTAAATGAAAAGAAATGTGCAGTTGTCAGTGTTGATGGTACACTGCCACCTGTCATCTCTAGCTGGTACTGCGGACAGGCGCGGGCTGGGAGAGGGAAGCCCGCGGGGCAGACAGGCGGCCGCATCGCATGAAAAGGGATGCGGCCGCGTCCCCTGTCTTGTGATGCGGCCGCCTGTGCGCTGACGCAGCCGCATCTCATGTCATCAGATGGGGCTGCCGGGGAAAAGGTTGTATATTACATTCGGGGGTCGGCCGGCCGGCCTACTCCCCGGCCCTAATAGCGGTCAGACAGAGCGGCTCAGGGGGCAGCCGCCCCCCGGGGCAGCCCGCCCCTGACTGCAGAGGAATCCCCTAATATCCATTTTCTTCCATACCTCAGTCATTTCAACTGCCCTAAGCATATCAATATTACAGCAGACACTCTCACTATAATACATATATAACTTTTTTTTTCATTCTAAAATCTTCCTTGTGTACTCCAATCAAATATTAGTTTCTTGATGAATCTCTCAAACACATCACACCTAACATCCCATCACACATCACATCACACATCACAGTTACACCTCTAAAATGCCACCAAGAATGTCAGATCTGGCTTAGGATGGACGTGAATTGTAGTAATGGTAAAGATAGGTTACAAATGTAACGTCCACATAAGGAGACCTACTAAAATGTTTTCGTAAGTAAGTTAGGTGACGGAAGCCATACTTCTAGAGGCGTTTGCAATAAATCAACTGAAGATTGCGAAACCAAGTAATCTCTGTACTTCTTTTCATTTATTTTGGGGGAGAGACCATTCCAGTAAAGTGTTACCGTACTAACACCTTTTGGGGAAATAATTTATTTGAGAAATTAGAATATTTTTTTCAATTCACATTTATCTATTTTAATATACAGTTGACTTTGGTGTAGATACTCTAAAACAAGTTTTAATTGCTTCTGGTGTTCTTAAAGATTGTCTGAATACGCAGGGATGTCTTCAAGATAGGCCCCCACAAGCTAGTACATAAATCCTATGGGATACATTTCTAGAAAGCTGCAGGGTCATTCACAGTCTAAAATTTAACACTAGATATTCATAGTGCCCTATGAAAAGTTTTCAGGTCCTGAAAGCAGTGTACACAAAATTTCTCCCGATGCGGTATCCTTAACAATTTTAACAACGACTGGAAAAAAAAAGTCCCGATCAGCATGCCGATTCATGTGTACACACCAAATCACATTTTACAAGATTACCTTCATCTGTCATAATCATTGACTGAAATGATTGTAACTTTGCACACTCCATAGAGATCTCTGGACACTGCTGGTCGTGAGTCCAAACACACTGCAGAAACGGCATGACATTGTTCCATCGTTGAACGAGATTTTTAGTCCGGTTTAAAAATCAAATGAAATGATACGATGAGCTTTGGAACGTTAATTGTTCATCTTTGGAGCGTACACACTAATGAGATATCGGGCCGAATGCTCGTTTAAGGTGTGATTGTCCTGATAATCAGCTGAAAACCCTGTAGTGTGTACCCAGCCTAAGTTGTGGACCCTCACATAGATCCAGTTTTATAAAGATCTTTGCCGTTCACAGTCTTTCCAATAACATATACATACATACACAACACTCTATATTACAGATTGCACCAACTGGAACTCTGCAACTCTGATGAAAGTGCAAATCTCATTCAGCCTGCGTCAAGAAAAACAGGAGCACCTTCAAAAATTGTAAGACCTATAAGTGAATCACAAGAACTAAAAGTCTCACAATGGCTTTAGAACCACAGGATGTTTTATTGACCAGGAAACAAGGGTCCCTGAAATCATTTGCATATAAGGTATAAACATGATTTTTTTGGACTTTCTATTGGTTCTCTATGGATAAGAAGTTTGTGCATGTGCAGTAGGCATAGAGACAGTAGCAGAATATGTGAAGATGTCTCTGGTTTGACCTTGATTATATAAGTATTGCAAAATCACTGGTTATATAAGTATTGCAAAATCACTTAGTCATATAAGCATTTAAAGTAATACACACATGTACAGATGTCAAAATGAGGTTTCAGCAGTCATTTTGTTAGACCTGCCACAAATATCCATTTTTGCACCCTATTTTTGGATTGGATTATTTAATTGATGTATAGGGCAAGCCATCCACTTTGCAATGAACTGTACGACATTTATCTGCCCACAAAAGCACTTGCTTTTATTTTTTACCTTTGAAGTAATAGAGGTGGGGTCTTGTCTTATACTTTCAGTGGAACATGTTTTGCAACTTCCAGTTGAACTTTTTTGTAAAAACGCATTTCTAGGCGCTATTTCAACCAATGTAATCACTCTATTTATCCTTTAATCCATATTATACCTCAGTTCATATTTAACTAGCTGCAAGCATTTATATCTGTCCTTTCTCCTGGAAAACAGGAATCTTGCAGCCACAGCTTAAATGAATCTCAGATATGTTTTATTTAGCAAATATTCTGAGGACATCAACCCTTTACCAGGAGTAGGTCACAGACACAGACTGCAGAGAAACAGAACTAAAAGGGCAACTTTTCTGGGCTTTGTAATTCCAAGTGGAGATCAATAACCAGCCTGTCCCCAGCTAGTAGCACAGCGATCTATACAGGAGAACTTCTGTAGCTCAGTCTATAAGGAGCATAACAGCAGCTTTTGTCTGTCTTCCTCATTGTGACACCAACTGAGCTGCTTTATAAAAGGGATTTGAATTTAAAAAAAAGGCCTTAACAAGCATTTGGGTTACAACAACTACTTTCCTACATTTTTATTCAGACAAAACCAACCCATGCATTGTGTGGCTAACATACCTGCCCTGAATAATCCTATCCCATTGCCCCCTCTTCAGCTGGGCACAAATGGTGTGGGTGACTGTTCCTGGCAGAGAGCTTATTCACTATATGCTTGGCTGAGGAGGGAACCCATCTTTTACTATTGAAGAGGTAGCAGAGGGTAGCATGCAGGTTTTTGGTTACTATCTAAGGACTCTGGAGTATCCCAGTCATAGAACATAACAAGAACATATGAGTGTGTGGAATTTGTATGTTCTCCCCGTGTTTGCGTGTTTTTCCTCAGGGTTCTCCAGTTTTCTCCCATAATCCAAAAACATACTGGTAGGTAAATTGGCTGCTATCAAATTGACTCTAGTCTGTGTGTGTGTGTGTGTGTGTGTGTGTGTGTGTGTGTGTGTGTGTGTGTGTGTGTGTGTGTGTGTATGTGTGTGTGTTAGGAAATTTAGACTGTAAGCTCTATTGGGGCAGGGACTGATGTGAGTGAGTTCTCTGTACTATCTTTTAGGGATGTTGCCGAGCCATTTCTTGTGATGGTTGCTGGAAGACCAGATATAGGTGTTTCTAACCACCTGCTGCATAAAGGTTTTAGTCAGAAGTTTTCCTATTTTCTACATATATTTTAAGGTCCAAAAATGTGACTTTCTCTTTACTGATGTTGGCTGTGAAGTGGAGATTTAGATTGGTAGAATTGATGTATAATACAAAGTTATTCAGTTCTTTCTGTGGCCCTTTCCAGATACATAGGATTGTTGATAAGGATTGTTGGCCCAGATAGACATATTCTTCCAGTGTGCCATAAAAAGGTTTGCATGGCTAGGGGCAAATTTACTGCCCATTGCAGTGCCACAAATCTGTCTGTAATATTGCCCTTGGAACCAGAAGTAGTTGTGCTCCAAAGTAAATTGTATGGCTTCTATGATAAAGTTAAAATTATACCTTGTTTTTACTTATGAGGTCATTTAAACCATGTCAGTAAAAAAATTATGGTCCTTTCATTATAATATATAAGCGTCATACAAAATATATTATGTTTTTTAAGAATATATTTTTGTATTTCTTCTAGAGAGGGAGATATGTTAATAAGGAATTTGTATATCAGATCTGTTACATTGGTCTATATATGAAGTTTCTAAACATTAAATTATTGGTAGTTAAACTCTAAAACATGGGATCCCTTTATTTTTGTTTGAAAGATCAATTTATCTCATCAACAGTTAGAAATCATGCTATTTAATAATGAGGCAAATAGGATTGTTGCATAGTGCTATAGACATTATTTAATATCTTCTTTCTGCCAGATTATTTCTTCCCTTCCTTTAAAGTATGTAATATGTACATTTAATTTAATGTTAGATTTATTCACTTGATCAGAATCAATACAACTGTCCCTGATTCCCAGTTATAATGATATCAAGATTCTAAAGAGACTAACCTAGTCAACCCCATTAATGAAGTTGATCGTGCGGATGGCTGCAATGTGGGAAGATGAAGTTTATGACAATGGGATATGTCAGAAACATGAGTAAAAGTAAAAATACTTGTTTACGATAGTTAGGATGTCTAGTATTTTGTGATCCATATTCAGTATCTTTTAAAGTATATCAATATCAAATAATTTTAGAAGTTACTCAAGATTGACATGATGCGGATCCTCTCCAAACTGTTTTATTTTGTTTTATTTTATTTGATGAATTTGGTTTGCTCAAGATCCGTGATGTTAAATAATATATTGCAAGTGACCATGTATCATAGCGCCTATTTAAGCTCAAATGGAGAATACGCCAATCCTCTGATAAAGTTACAACAAGAGTGATGAAACACGTAAGGAAATAAGGGCCTGATTCATTAAGGATCTTAACTTGAGAAACTTCTTATTTCAGTCTCCTGGACAAAACCATGTTACAATGCAAGGGGTGCAAATTAGCATTCTGTTTTGCACATAAGTTAAATACTGACTGTTTTTTCATGTAGCACACATATATCAACTTTAAATTCCAGTGTACAAATAAGCTATCAAATATGTGTGTGCTACATGAAAAAACAGTCAGTATTTAACTTATGTGCAAAACAAAATACTAAATACTAATTTGCACCCCTTGAATTGTAACATGGTTTTGTCCAGGAGACTGAAATAAGAAGTTTCTCAAGTTAAGATCCTTAATGAATCAGGCCCTAAATGTTTAGATTGAATTTAACCAGCAGAACGTACACATGTGTACTCGGCAATCATATTTCTGATTGTGGAACTTCAATGGAACGTAAGCAAAGAGCATCTGAACAGGAGTCTACAACAGGGAATACTCTGAGTACTTAATCAGAAGACGCCTCGCACGAAATACAGCTAGCTTTGGAGGAGATTACCAGCTTCATGGAGACATGGAACTATTACAAGTATACTCCTGACTAAGATGTGTGCTCACAACATGACCTCTTTTCTGGCATGTTGTCACCTATGCACAGCATTACCCCTGTAATTAAAGTTTATCCGTGTCAGCTGTAGATATTTCTACATATTACTTCTGCTGATCACATTTGGAATTCCCACATTTATTTGGAAATAGGTTTTTCTATAAACCATTATTGATACAATTTATATATGTGGTTTTCTTGAGCTCAAGTGTTATTTTGTGTTTTTTATAATATGCATTCATTTTAAACAAATGTGCTTTTTATTTGGCATCAACGGGTCTTGACGTAAAAAGTTTTTTTATATGTATCCAACATATTAGCTACAAGTGGTACTATTTGTTTTAGTGTTAATTGTGGTGTCAGACATACATTTATATGAAACAACATTCATACTTTCATCTTGTGCTGTATCTTCACAGTCTTGTTTAGCTTTTCCCCATAGCCTACTACTTTGATAAAATACAATAAACTACCAGACAGCATATGTGACTGGATCACTTATAAGTAACTTATGGTATAAATTTACTTAAATGAAATAGCGCAGGGTGCTTATTTATATAATTTCAAATGCACTTATATTTGATATTCTGTATATTTTGGTCAAGGAAATCTTTATTTCTGAGACCAGGGAAGAAACTTGTTTGTTTTTACCTTGTTTTTACCTTGCTAGAGGAAATGCATGGTTTCTGAGGTATATATCTGATACAATAAGCCTTTGTGGAGGATGTCTTTTGTGTATCGTGGTGTGCGGAAATGACTTGTTTGGGGTTTTGTAACTTTCTTTGGGAATGTGTTTTCTGCAGCTGTCTGAACAAAGAACCCATGTTAATATCATGTTAATTAGACCTTTTGATGTGTGAGGGTCCAGCACGGAAGGTTTAATTAAGACTTGATACTAGATTTCCTGTATCTAAAAACTAGACGCAGGAAATCACAGCAAGTTCTAGAATATCACAGATAAGAGCAACTATTGTTAGCTTTGCATTGCATGTAAATCTACGTTTGGGTAAACAAACTGCATCCTGAGTCTAAAACTAGCTCAGACCTTAAGGGGGCTGGCTTACCATGTGAAGCTGTGTTCAAATCTATATAAAGAGCACTGTCTTGTATTGAAAATGGTTCTTCTTGTTCCATCTGACCTGATACCTTCAATCAGTGTGACTGCAAATAAACATCACTTGCTTCAAAGACCTGCTTGGAAACTTCTCTACCCCTGTGACCTACAAATTAGACCCAAAATCGAATCTGTTCCCCGCTGTTTCTGAGGTTTGGACCCAGCATCCAGTACCACAGCTCTACCTGCTACCCAGCAGCTCTGGCCATTGTATTCATATACTTTAATATGGAGTTGGTCACCCTCTTGCAGCGATAACAGATTCCACTCTTCTTAGAAGACTTTCCACAAGATATTAGAGTGTTTCTGTGGGAATTTGTGTCCATTCATTCTGTAGAGCATTTATGAGGTCAGACACTGATATTGATGAGAAAGCTTGGCTCGCAATCTCCATTCCAGTTCATTCCAATGGTGTTCGATGGGATTGAGGTCAGCGCTCTGTGCAGGCCAGTCAAGCACTGGGGCACAGTCATGTTGGAATAGAAATGGGCCTTCCACAAACTGTTGCCACAAAGTTGGAAGCATAGCATTGTCCAAATGACTTGGTATGCTGTAGTATTAAGATTGCCATTCACTAAAGATAAGGGGTCTAGCCCAAACCCTGAAAAACAGCCACATACCATTATCCATCCTCCACCAAACTTTATAGTTGGTATAATGCAGTCAGGCAGGTAATGTTCTCCCGGCATCCACCAAACCCAGACTCGCCCATCTGACTGCCAAACAGAGAAGCGTGATTCGTCACTCCACAGAACACGTTTCCACTGCTCCACAGTCCAGTCTCAGTATGCTTTACACTACTCCATCTGATGCTTGGCATTGGTCTCGCTGATGTGAGGCTTTAATTAAGCTCCCGCCGCAAAGTTTTTGTGCTTACATCAATTCCAGTGGAAGTTCGGAACTCTTCAGCTATAGAATCAGCAGAGCTTTGACGACTTTTACGCACCATGCGCCTTAGCAGTGGTTGAACCCACTCTGTGATTTTATGTGGTCTTCCGCTTCGTGGCTGCTGTTGTTCCTAAACGCTTTCACTTTCTAATAATATCACTTACAGTTGACTGCAGAATATCCAGCAGGGATGAAATTTCACAAACCGTCTTATTACAAAGGTGGCATCCTATCACAGTACCACACAAAGGTGGCATCCTATCACAGTACCACACAAAGGTGGCATCCTATCACAGTACCACACTCAAAGTCACTGAGCTTTTCAGAACCACCCATTTTGTACCACAGATGTTTGCAAATGGAGACTGCATGGCTAGGTGCTTGATTTTATACACCTCTGGCAATGGGGCTGATTGAAACAACTCAATTCAATAATTAACAGGTGTGGCCAAACACTTTTGCCCATATAGTGTGTGTATATATATATATATATATATATATATATATAAAGGATTATTTTATACGTGACAGGTAGCAATTATTTTGGCCTGACATTGCCACCCTGTTGCTGAACTCCACTGACACATCCATTACAGCTATATCAATCGTTGGACCAGCACATCTTCTGGTTGTGGTCCTGTAACACCTGAGGCTGCTCCAGACCTATATAGGAGGCTTTATGTAGCTTATTTGTTATTGAAGTACCTCCACAGAGCTGTATGTCAGGCCATTACAATGAATAAATAAGAAATAAATAAAAATCCCACTTTCTATGTTGGTTTGTCATTACCTCTTGCCTTGATTAAAAGTCTTGGAAAGTGTGTTGGCAAACTGAAGGTCCATTGCAGATGCCATAAATAAGACATCATTTCAGAGCAGTGGGCTGGAAAATATTAGTGGTGTCAGAAGGTATTTGGGGAATAGGACACTTAAAACTACATGAGAGATCATCCAAGCAAAAGTACTCTTTGAACACTGAGATTATTGTGCCTTTGAAGAAAAAGATCACGGGATTTCTAAACCATTTCCAAGGAAATACTGACATTGGAAATGTTAGGTGACAACTCCATTAAGGATGAATAGGAGTAAATTCACAGGACACCTCTGAAAGGTGGAGGAAGTCACAGTAGAGAGCAAATCAATGTTTTAAATTAAATTTTCTGAAATGGAATCAATTCTAAAACAGATGAGAGGCCGCAGTCACCACTTTTGAAGAACTATAGCTTATTTTTCTTGGTTGAAAAACCAACATTTACTGGATTCTAAATAATTCAGACATTTCATTCATGGTCTATAAGGCACAGAAATAACATGACTCATTGTTCAGAAATGAAATGTTATAGAAATCTTTATCCTGATGAATTGTTAGCAACATTGAAGGTTTATATTATTCATTATGTTGTGTACAATGAAATATGTAGATGTTGAGGTTTTAAGGAATTTGACGATAGAATAACTATAGAATTTGCAATGAAAATCTATACAGTAAAGAGTCAATGACTACAGTTCTCTGAAAGGTCCACTAAGTCTAGAACACAAAATGATCCAGTATGAAATATATCTTGTTACCTCATATACAGAAAATTCCTTTGCCCTTCTTTGTTTGTTCTCAATCTCTGCAGCTGCTTCCACTTGCACTGATAATACTCAATGCAAAATTTCTGGAATATGACAAAGCTGATTAAGGCTTTGGGGGGCCTGGAGCACATAAGACGGGAACCCCTATGGCCTATTAATATATATTTTATATATTGATTGAAGGTTCACCTGTTGTACATGTACACAAGGTACCTTGTGTTTTATAGCAATGTAATTTTTCTAATACTAGTGTGACAAAAACTTTGATATAGTTTTTTTTGGCAGGTATGTTTGTCCCAGGTTCCTGACCTACATGTTTTAAAAACTCCAGGGAGATTGCTATGTGTGGGAAGGAGCTTCCCAAAGAGTGTGTTCAGCTTTAGGAAAATGCTGGTAAGGGACCCTGGGGTATAAATGTGTAACGATCTGCTTACAGCTTACTGCTTTGCCTGGCAGCTCCTGCCTCCTGGACTTTTGGACTTTATTATTTGTTCATTTTGTGTGTTGCAGCAGTACCTTCATTCACCAGAGGTGCTGCTATTGTGCCCTACTTGTTTGTATCAGGGGTTAACCTGCCCTGTAATTATTTCTTGCACCTGGGTGTGTCCCTTCTTAAACCTGTCACTCCCAGCATACATGGCTGGTTATTGTTGTCCTATCCTGATGTCAGATCCTGTTGTTGCACCCTGTGGAATCTTTCTCCTGCCTTGCTCCTGTGATTATGCTGCATTGGGATCTATCTCAGCATACAATCTGCTGACCTGTTCCTTATTTGTACCTGGGACTTATCTGTGCATTTCCCTGTGCATGCTGCCTGGAATATTTCCTCACCTCCCATTTACCTGCATCAGCTGTATATCTGGTAAACTCTGCAAGATATTATGTCATCAACTGTTCTCCAGCAATAAACATTGTTTGTTTTTCACCTATCCATGACTCCTCAGCTGTATTTATACTCTGATCCGTGACAGTATAACCAGCCCACAAAACAGCTTTGGGGTCAGGTGAAAGTTTGTTTTATTCTGGGACCTTTTTTCTGCAATCAAGTTTTCATTTGTTTTTTGCAACATGTCTGTTTCACCAATCATGGAATTGCCACTGTTACAAACTTTACAGATGGACATTATCTTGCTACGCTCCCAGCTGGCTAAATTTTCTACCTTACTTTTGGACCCACTCAGGAGACTGTCAGATTCTGTCTCTCCTAATTCAGAAGCTGCTGAGCTGTCTCAATCCACCTTCTCTGCTGATGAACCTGTGCAAACAGCACCTCTTAAAAGTGCTTCTACAAATTTGCTGTTTTCTATGAACTATGGGGTAACAAATTCCCAGTACACAGGTGGTCCACGCCCCCATCTGACTGAAGAGGAACGGCGGCGCAGGATAACATACAAGTTGTGTCACATTTCTTGCAGGACTGTCCTATCCGTAGACCACGTCGGCCTACTGATCCATCCCCTGTTGTTTTCCCTCTGTATTCCAAAATTGGTTATGCTCCACCATTTCTATTCTCTGGGAAGAGACCCAATCTGCCAGCTCCAGCCGCCTGTCCTGAGGCGCCAGTTCCAGCCGCCTGTCCTGAGGCGCCAGCTCCAGCCGCCTGTCCTGAAGCGCCAGCACCAGCCGCCTGTGCCGAGGTCCCAGCCTCTGTCTCCTGTGTCGAGGTCCCAGCCTCTGTCTCCTGTGTCGAGGTCCCAGCCTCTGTCTCCTGTGTCGAGGTCCCAGCCTCTGTCTCCTGTGTCGAGGTGCCAGCCTCTGTCTCCTGTGTCGAGGTGCCAGCCTCTGTCTCCTGTGTCGAGGTGCCAGCCTCTGTCTCCTGTGTCGAGGTGCCAGCCTCTGTCTCCTGTGCCGAGGTGCCAGCCTCTGTCTCCTGTGCCGAGGTGCCAGCCTCTGTCTCCTGTGCCGAGGTGCCAGCCTCTGTCTCCTGTGCCGAGGTGCCAGCCTCTGTCTCCTGTGCCGAGGTGCCAGCCTCTGTCTCCTGTGCCGAGGTGCCAGCCTCTGTCTCCTGTGCCGAGGTGCCAGCCTCTGTCTCCTGTGCCGAGGTGTCAGCATCTGCCTCCAGCTCTGAGGTCACATCATCTGCCTCCAGCTCTGAGGTCACATCATCTGCCTCCAGCTCTGAGGTCACATCATCTGCATCCAGCTCTGAGGTCACATCATCTGTCTCCAGTTCCGAGTCTTCAGCCGCTGTCTCCAGTTCCGAGTCTTCAGCCGCTGTCTCCAGTTCCGAGTCTTCAGCCGCTGTCTCCAGTTCCGAGTCTTCAGCCGCTGTCTCCAGTTCCGAGTCTTCAGCCGCTGTCTCCAGTTCCGAGTCTTCAGCCGCTGTCTCTGTTCCTGAACTTCAGCCTGCTCCAGAGGGGGCGCTGCCCTTAAAGTCTGCTTCAGAGGGGGCGTTGCCCTTAAAGACTCGTCCAGAGGGGGCGCTGCCCTTAAAGACTCCTCCAGAGGGGGCGCTGTCCTTAAAGACTTCTCCAGAGGTGGCGCTGCCCTTACAGTCTTCTCCAGAGAGGGCGCTGCCCTTACAGTCTTCTCCAGAGGGGGCGCTGCCCTTACAGTCTTCTCCAGAGAGGGCGCTGCCCTTACAGTCTTCTCCAGAGAGGGCGCTGCCCTTACAGTCTGCTCCAGAGGGGGCGCTGCCCTTACAGTCTGCTCCAGAAGAGTTGCCAGTCCATGCGGTCCAGCGCGAGTTGCCAGTCCATGCGCTCCAGCCCGAGTTGCCAGTCCATGCGCTCCAGCCCGAGTTGCCAGTCCATGCGGTCCAGCCCGAGTTGCCAGTCCATGCGGTCCAGCCCGAGTTGCCAGTCCATGTGGTCCAGCCCGAGTTGCCAGTCCATGCGGTCCAGCCCGAGTTGCCAGTCCATGCGGTTCAGCCCGAGTTACCACTTGGTGCTGTCTGCCCTCAGGCTTCTCAAAGTGCTGTCTGCCCTCAGGCTTCTCAAAGCGCTGTCTGCCCTCAGGCTTCTCAAAGTGCTGTCTGCCCTCAGGCTTCTCAAAGTGCTGTCTGCCCTCAGGCTTCTCAAAGTGCTGTCTGCCCTCAGGCTTCTCAAAGCGCTGTCTGCCCTCAGGCTTCTCAAAGCGCTGTCTGCCCTCAGGCTTCTCAAAGTGCTGTCCCTGCCAAGCCTGCCGCCCAGTCCGGGCCTGCTGGCAAGCCTTCTGCCCAGTCCGGGCCTGCTGCCCAGCCTTCTGCCCAGTCCGGGCCTGCTCCCAAGTCTGCCGCCCAGTCCGGGCCTGCTCCCAAGTCTGCCGCCCAGTCCGGGCCTGCTCCCAAGTCTGCCGCCCAGTCCGGGCCTGCTCCCAAGTCTGCCACCCAGTCCGGGCCTGCTCCCAAGTCTGCCGCCCAGTCCGGGCCTGCTGCCAAGCCTGCCGCCTATTCCAGGTCTCCTGTCAAGCCTGCTGCCCAGTCCGGGCCTGCCACCAAGTCTGAGCTACCACCTACCTTCAATGGGGATATACAGCAATTTAATGCTCTGATTAAATTTTTTATATCCTTTTTACCATCAGTACCTGACCTCCTAGATAACCAACGGAAGCAAGTATATTACCTGTTATCCAACTTTACAGGAAAAGCTTTGGAATGGGCCAGCCCCTTTATTGAGATCAGAGATCCCATCCTTTCCGATTTACAGCTTTTTTGTGAGGCAGTGTTCGAAGAATTTGCTCCAACACTTGTCAGCCGTACTCCCTGCATGTCTTCTGTGCCAACTTCATTGTCTCCAATTGCCCAACCCTTGAGGCTACCTGCATGTGCTATTCAGTTTGAGCAATCCTGTGTCCCTAAAAAGAAAGCAAAGAAAGGTAAAAAGAAGAGAGGTGAGACTTTGGGATTCCTGCATGCCTTGGACATGGTTCCCGTACCTTCGTTGTCCATGGATGAGGATTTCTCCACTACATGCCCGATAGTGGACTATGACTCTGACACTTTCAAACACTTTTGGTAATGTGGGCGTCTGGAATCCGCCCTTAAGGGAGGGGGTACTGTAACGATCTGCTTACAGCTTACTGCTTTGCCTGGCAGCTCCTGCCTCCTGGACTTTTGGACTTTATTATTTGTTCATTTTGTGTGTTGCAGCAGTACCTTCATTCACCAGAGGTGCTGCTATTGTGCCCTACTTGTTTTTATCAGGGGTTAACCTGCCCTGTAATTATTCCTTGCACCTGGGTGTGTCCCTTCTTAAATCTGTCACTCCCAGCATACATGGCTGGTTATTGTTGTCCTATCCTGATGTCAGATCTTGTTGTTGCACCCTGTGGAATCTTTCTCCTGCCTTGCTCCTGTGATTATGCTGCATTGGGATCTATCTCAGCATACAATCTGCTGACCTGTTCCTTATTTGTACCTGGGACTTATCTGTGCATTTCCCTGTGCATGCTGCCTGGAATATTTCCTCACCTCCCATTTACCTACATTAGCTGTATATCTGGTAAACTCTGCAAGATATTATGTCATCAACTGTTCTCCAGCAATAAACATTGTTTGTTTTTTACCTATCCATGACTCCTCAGCTGTATTTCTACTCTGATCCGTGACAAAATGGAGAGAGAAGGCTGGGCTCCATTTATAAGGCCTAGTCCGGGTCTTCTGATCTTCCAGTGTGACAGCAAACTGATTAGTGGTTTCACTTGTAAGGTGTGTTTAAAAGGATGTCCGATCAGTCTCCATTTCTGCTCTGCCTGGGGAAAGGGACTGCAGAGTCTATAGAGAAAGCCTGATATTGTTTGTGGGTAAAATATACGTGCTGGAACTTCTTATGTTTTCTTTTATAGTTTGACAATCCGGAATGACTTGTGTTTAGTTAGTACCGCACAGGCAAGGTGCTTGTTTTGAAATTTTTATTTATTTTATCTGCTTAATAAAACTGTCTGAGACCAGTTGTACCAAAACCTTGGACTTGTGTGATTTCTCGACTGCTGTACATTACCATCTACCCCTGTTCCCCTAACCCGGCTACACTGGTCTAAATTAATGTTATCAAAATGGCCAGGGAGGTTGATTGATTTTATTTTTGTTAAAAGCAATAGAGAAGGGTTCAAAAATATAGGGGCCTATTAATCATGTACAGACCATTTGTAGAGATGTTAGATCTTGTTTTATCTCCGTTTAGTGCATGAGACATGTTTGAAAGTTCATACACTAAAGCGGCGGTTCCCAAACTGTGCGCCGCGGCTCACTGGGGTGCCGCGGGCCAGACATAAAAAAAAAAGAAATAGCACATAAACTTACCCATCCGCCAGGCGCCGGAACCCAGCAGCCTCCTCTCTCCCGCAGCTGTCACTAAATATCGACTTCAGTGACAGCTGCGGGAGAGGAGGCTGCTGGGTCCCGGCGCCCGGCGGATGGGTAAGTTTACGTGCTATTTCTTTTTTTTATGGCTGGGAGAAGCGGAGGAGGACAGCGGGCAGCGGAGGAGGACAGCGGGCAGCGGAGGAGGACAGAGGACAGCGGGAAGCGGAGGAGGACAGTGGGCAGCGGAGGAGGACAGCGGGCAGCGGAGGAGGACAGCGGAAAGCAGAGGAGGACAGAGGACAGCGGGAAGCGGAGGAGGACAGCGGGCAGCGGAGGAGGACAGCGGGAAGCGGAGGAGGACAGCGGGCAGCGGAGGAGGACAGCGGGCAGCGGAGGGGGACAGAGGGCAGCAGAGGAGGACAGAGGGCAGCAGAGGAGGACAGCGGGGCAGCAGAGGAGGACAGCGGGCAGCAGAGGAGGACAGAGGACAGCGTGAAGCAGAGGAGGACAGAGGGCAGCAGAGGAGGACAGCGGGAAGCAGAGGAGGACAGAGGGCAGCAGAGGAGGACAGAGGGCAGCAGAGGGGGACAGCGGGCAGCAGAGGAGGACAGCGGGTAGCAGAGGAGGACAGCGGGCGGCAGAGGGGGACAGCGGGCAGCAGAGGAGGACAGCGGGCAGCAGAGGAGGACAGCGGGGCAGCAGAGGAGGACAGCGGGCAGCAGAGGGGGACAGCGGGCAGCAGAGGAGGACAGAGGACAGCGTGAAGCAGAGGAGGACAAAGGGCAGCAGAGGAGGACAGCGGGAAGCAGAGGAGGACAGCGGGCAGCAGAGGGGGACAGCGGGCAGCAGAGGGGGACAGCGGGCAGCAGAGGGGGGCAGCGGGCAGCAGAGTGACAGAGGGGGGCAGCGTGACGGAGGGCTGCAGAGGGGACAGAGTGCCTGGATGCAGAGGGGGCAGTGTGACAGAGGGCAGAGGAGAGGGACAGAGGGCAGAGGAGGGGTACAGCGTGACAGAGGGCAGAGGAGGGGGACAGCGTGACAGAGGAGGGGGAAAGCGTGACAGAGGGCAGTGAGAGGTGACAGAGGGCAGAGGGGGCAGAGTGACTGGATGCAGAGGGGGAAGTGTGACAGAGGGCAGAGGAGGGGGAAAGTGTGACAGAGGGCAGAGGAGGGGGAAAGTGTGACAGAGGAGGGGGAAAATGTGACAGAGGAGGGGGACAGTGTGACAGAGGGCAGAGGAGGGGGACAGAGGGCAGATGAGGGGTGCAACGTGACAGAGGGCAGAGGAGGAGGACAGCGTGACAGAGGAGGGGGACAGCGTGACAGAGGGCAGTGAGAGGGGGCAGCATCAGAGGGGGCAGCGTGAGAGGGGGCAGAGTGACTGGATGCAGAGAGGGCACTTTTGCATACAACTAAATAAGTATTTTTGTCCTGACCTAAATACTTATTACATTTTTTTGACCCAACTACTTCTAAAACAGGACTGCTCAGTAATTATTTTGGAGGGGTGCCTTGAAAAAATTTGGAGACTCTAAGGGTGCCGTGAACTGCAAAAGTTTGGGAACCACTGCACTAAAGTGTAATAGTAATTTATCAAGATCATTCATTCAGGTGGACAGCGTGAAGCAGAGGAGGACAGAGGGCAGCAGAGGAGGACAGCGGGAAGCAGAGGAGGACAGAGGGCAGCAGAGGGGGACAGCGGGCAGCAGAGGAGGACAGCGGGTAGCAGAGGAGGACAGCGGGTAGCAGAGGAGGACAGAGGGCAGCAGAGGAGGACAGCGGGCAGCAGAGGGGGACAGCGGGGCAGCAGAGGAGGACAGTGGGGCAGCAGAGGAGGACAGCGGGCAGCAGAGGGGGACAGCGGGCAGCAGAGGAGGACAGAGGACAGCGTGAGGCAGAGGAGGACAAAGGGCAGCAGAGGAGGACAGCGGGAAGCAGAGGAGGACAGAGGGCAGCAGAGGAGGATAGAGAGCAGCAGAGGGGGACAGCGGGCAGCAGAGGGGGGCAGCGGGCAGCAGAATGACAGAGGGCGGCAGAGTGACAGAGGGGGGCAGCGTGACGGAGGGCTGCAGAGGGGACAGAGTGCCTGGATGCAGAGGGGGCAGTGTGACAGAGGACAGAGGAGAGGGACAGAGGGCAGAGGAGGGGAACAGCGTGACAGAGGGCAGAGGAGGGGGACAGCGTTACAGAGGAGGGGGAAAGCGTGACAGAGGGCAGTGAGAGGTGACAGAGGGCAGAGGGGGCAGAGTGACTGGATGCAGAGGGGGAAGTGTGACAGAGGGCAGAGGAGGGGGAAAGTGTGACAGAGGAGGGGGAAAATGTGACAGAGGAGGGGGACAGTGTGACAGAGGGCAGAGGAGGGGGACAGAGGGCAGATGAGGGGTACAGCGTGACAGAGGGCAGAGGAGGAGGACAGCGTGACAGAGGAGGGGGACAGCGTGACAGAGGGCAGTGAGAGGGGGCAGCGTGAGAGGGGGCAGAGTGACTGGATGCAGAGAGGGCATTTTTGCATACAACTAAATAAGTATTTTTGTCCTGACCTAAATACTTATTACATTTTTTTGACCCAACTACTTCTAAAACAGGACTGCTCAGTAATTATTTTGGAGGGGTGCCTTGAAAAAATTTGGAGACTCTAAGGGTGCCGTGAACTGCAAAAGTTTGGGAACCACTGCACTAAAGTGTAATAGTAATTTATCAAGATCATTCATTCAGGTGGGCAGCCAAGGCCATATGTTGCTTTATCCCTGAAGGTGGCAGCTATAGGCCAGTTCCTCTGCAGGACATTATTGGGCAATCTAGGCCTATCTTGCCTCTATGTGTTCCTTATAGCTATGAAATGTTCAGGCCTCTCAGTGTGTAAGAAGATATCTGAACTAGTCCTGATGTTTCCTGAGCAAGAGTAACCAATTCGGAGGGTCCATTCTCCATAGACTGATAAATGAGGTGCATGGTCAGTCAATTGTTCAGATGTGATGAGATTTCATAAGTTGCTCTAGGCTAGGTGTCTTCAGACAGAGCTCAATTTAAAAAGTATGGGACTCAGGAAGTATCTGCTGGAAGAGTTTATGTGTTTTAGAGAAACCTTCATTTGGAGTAATGAATGACGTACCATTCAGTTAGGCACTGAAACTTACACCAATCAGCTACAACAGTAAAACCACCTGCCTAATGTTGTGTAGGTCTCCCTTGTGCTGCCACAACAGCTGTGACCCATTGAGGCATGGACGCCACAAAACCTCTAAAGGTGTCCTGTGGTATCTGGCACTAAGCTGTTAGCAGCAGATCCTTTAAGTCCTGTAAGTTGCGAGGTGGCTCAGATCCCACATATGGTCGATCAGATTAAGATCTGTGGAATTTGGAAGCCGAGTCAACATCTTAAACTCTTTGTTATGTTCCGCGAACCATTCCTGAACAAGTGTGGCAGGTTCATTATCCTGCTGAAGGAGGCCGCTGACATCGGGGAATACCATTGCCATGAAAGGGGCGTGCTTCTGCAACAATGTTTAGGTAGGTGGTATGTGTCAATGTAACATCCACAAGAATGCCTGGACCTAAGGTTTTGAAGCAGAATGGACATTGCTGCTAGTAATGGTCTGACAAATTACAAAAAAAGCAACGTTTTCAATTGTTTTCCTTTTTTTAATATTCAAATTGAAGGACCTGTGTATTTTGTCAGCTTTACTCACCTTAAAATACCTGATAATTTTTTTTTCTGAAAAATAAACAATTTTGAATATTTTGTAAAAATAACATAATGTAATAATTATAATTCTATTAATACATTTTTATATTATTATGTTATAATAATAAAAAATATCAACAAACATGTAGTATGAATTAGGATCTATGAAAAAAAACCTGTCATGAATTTAGAGTGTTCTCTATACAGAACCAGCATGTCGCCTTTTGTGAATGGCATTAGCAATTAGAGGATGCAGATTATAAACACAGTTCTACAGAGGATGGGTGCAGAGATTCAACTTAAGGAGATGTGCTATAATTTGAATTATAAGCAGTGCATCCTTAATGTTACTGCAGGACACAACATCAAAACGATTGAATAATTAGCACAGATCAGATGATTTCAGGCTTCCCAGGGGAAAACACACTGAGACCTAAGGGATTAGGATTTGACAGTTTGCAGGGTGATGAAAAAGTTGTAATGGATACATTACTTGCATGTTACTGTTTGTTGTTTATAATGAAATAGGAATGCCTGGGATGACTAAAGACAAATCTACTATGACTTATAAGACAAAAACATGTCTTACTTCTAAAATGTATAGAACTTGGACATTTATGTTTGAAGTTATTTTATATTTACTTGGTAAACTGTGCACTGTTTTCTTTTGCATTTACTCATTATAACATTATTATTATGGACTATTTATGAAGGCTCAAAGTGGTGATCCTACATACTCTACTCCTTGCAAAATCATATTGCCGTTATTCCCCTATATAACATAGCCTGTTGTTGGATATTTTGCAAACATCAACAAGGTTTATTGCTGTTTTCACCCAAATAACTGCATCAACATTTATTCTTCAGTTAAACGTCACCCATTTTTGACCGATTATGGAAAAAACAATGCATGTCAACCAGCTATTTTCCCTCAGAAAAATGTAGCCTCCTCTTCCAGTCATTGAGTGTCAGGTGCCCTCCCTCTTCTCTTTGGGCTCTTAGCCACATATAACCCATGAAATAACAAAACCCGCAAAATATATGTGGCAAAAATAAGGTAAAATATCAAGAGAAGGGAAAAGGTTGGTCCGACTGGCATGGGTATACCACCAATCTCCCTGTACACTACTGAAGGGAGACGGATAATTCCACTTTTATGTATGGGACATGAGGCTTGCTGAAAACCAAGGGGAGCTGAGAGACATAAATATGGTCCTGCTCAGGCTCGGGCTGGGAGAGGGAAGCCCGGGGGGCACACAGGCGGCCGCATCACATGACAGGGGATGCTGCCGCGTCATTGATGATGCGGCCGCATCCCCTGTCATGTGATGCGGCCGCCTGTGCGCTGAGACGCGGCTGCATCTGATGTCATCAAATGCGGCCGCGGGGGAAAGTGTTGAATTTTGCATCCGGGGGACGGCCGGCCGGCATACCCCCCCCGGCCCGAATAGCGGTCTGACCGAGCGGCCCCCTGCCCCCCGGGCCAGCACGCCCCTGGTCCTGCTTGCGCCAAAGAAAAAGACATCCTCTTGGATTGCCACTGGCCTTAAATAATGTCCCCGAATATGCCCCATTCTCCTTGTTCCTCCCTTGTAGTGCAGTCTGTCTTGTCTGAATGAGAAAAAGAGAAGGGGAATATAGCCCGTGGGCTGAAGGCCTCTCTGTGGGTCTCCCAGCTACCATACATTATCGTCCTTCAGGCCTAGGGAGGGTCGCATGCCCCCGTTATTAGCAGCTCACACATACACCCACATTCATAGGTGCTTCTAAGTATTGTTAGCAGATTATAAAGGTTGCAGACATATGGGGGCATATTCAATAGTTGTTTTTCCATGCCGCGAGACCACGAGATTTTCGCCGAGAATTGAATATGCCCCATGAAGTCTTAAATATTATGTAAGTAGGTGTGGAAGGCAAATAATTGAAGTAAGCTAAATTGATTAGTATTGTTTTACTGTGCGATTGTCATGATTTGCCTACAGCTTATGTATTACATGCTGCTTTGCATGGCAGCTCCTGCCTTTTTGTCATTCTATTATTTGTATTTCTATTTTGTGTTCCAGCAGTACCTCTTTTCACCAGAGGTGCTGCTATTGTGCTTTATTCTTGTGATTAAGGAGTTAACCTGTATGTTCACTAATTATCTCATGCACCTGGGTGTGTCTCATTCCCCTTATATATACCTGTTCCTCCCAGCAGTCATTGCTGGTTATTGTTGTCATCCTGATGTCATATCCTGTGATTGTATGCTGCATTGGGATCTATCTCAGCATACTAGCATACCTGTTCCTTATTTGTACCTGGGACTTATCCGTGCATTTCCCTGTGCATGCTGTCTGGAATATTACCTCACCTCCTATTTACCTGCATCAGCTGTATATCTGGTAAACTCTCTAAGATATTATCTCATCAACTGTTCACCAGCAATAAACATTGTTTTTTCACCTATCCATGACTCCTCAGCTGTATTTCTACTCTGATTTGTGACAGCGATTGGATTAGTACGCCACGTGTAATGACACAATCGCACAGATTAATAACACATTTACATTCGCATTTACACTTGTAAATAATACACATTTATTAAGGTTCCAATCCACATTTATTTATTAGTAAAATATATTAGAGATTATTTATACATAGATAATATTAAAGTTAAGGTATTTATGGGGTTAGGTCCCCTAAAAGGTAAAGTTTGGTCTCATGTTAAAGATTATTTCACCAGCATTAACCCGGTTTCGACAGAGAAGCGGTCGCATCTAGCGGTCGCAAGTTATCTGCAATATGAGATTAATACTCAAAAGTACTTTGTTTATGGGTCAGTTTAAACTGGTTATTCGGCGGGAAGAGACATAGAGAACAGTTGGAGTGAGTGCCCCCACCATTGGAGAAGAGATCAAATGAACTGTCCTATGACCAGCAGTCTACTGGAACATCGTTAACCCTGGGCCAATGAAGACCCCTCTTAGTATTATCTGTGTATATTTGTGACATCATCACTGATTATGTTAATTAAAACTGCATATAAGCAAGTCCTGGGCCATTGTTAAATCTCTCTCTTCCTGACTACAAGGCTGAACATAGACTTGGGCCCAGGACGTATTTGCGAAAATGTAATGTATTTGGTTTTATACTTTCCTGTTTATTGTTATACCTTTTATGATTCTTCATGGCTTGTTGTAAATTCTGTTATCTTTTGCTATTAAATCTCTTTGTGCGTTGGAACCACAATAATCGCATTGGACAATATTTATTTGGCAGCAATAAAACGAACATTACAAAGGATTCCTGAAAAGTGGAGAAGAAAGTAATTATAAACAGTACATACAAACAATACTTCATGCCCCCTGCCACCATTCCCTGGAGGCCAATGTTGGGAGTTATGTACATATGGACATTTTTATATAATAGTTCTGTAAACCAGTGAATAATTTGTCAATCAATGACCTCATCAGTGACCTCTCAACGTCCACGTCTTTATGTTAATCTGCTAAGTGAGATAAAATAGTTATATTAGTGATGGTACTCTTTCAGCTAATTATCAGATAATAACATAACAGTTAAAGCTGCCCTTCTAGCACTCAGGTGATTTGGCAACTGAGAAGCACAAGTCCCACCCTCTGTGAGTTGACCACACCGCCCGAGATTGGACACACAGCCCAACTATTTGTCCCTGGATTTCATTCAACAAATGGAAAAGTTATTGTATGTAGTGCAGACAATTACAGCAACATGCTGAGACCTGAGTGGAGACAGAAGCTACAGGGCCTGATTATCCAATAGGCGGAATAGGCTACAGACTAGGGTGCAAGGCATTTGGGCTTTTGGAGGCGCAACATTGTGACAAGTGAGAGGTAGAAACTGAAATTCATTTTAAAATATGACAGAATAGTTATTCACCAAAGTAAAAAGAAAACATGGAATAAAATTTTAACAAATCTTGACGTATTCCCATGATAAAGGCTGAAGGCAATGAGTTATCTTTGGGCGGGCGCTTGACGATAAGCAATTAGGAGAGACAAGGATGGCGACAGGCGCAGGCGTGACAGCCCCCTCCACATCTCCACCTTAAGTAGCTCTTGTTTATGTCTTCGTTCTGCTATACAGTTCTGTTTTAAATGAAAACTAAATGAGTGACAAAGATCGCCGAGACCTTTTTAAAAAGCAAAGTGGAGATGAGTTTTAAAAACAGGGGAACATAAACATGTCAAAAGATGTTAAATTAAGGACAAGTTCGTTTTTACCTACTGCCATGGAAGGTGAGGTGCCAGTACAAGCGTATTAGCCTAGGGCGACCTGAACCCTTAATCAGGCCCTGAGAAGCTGAGCACGTGTCAGGTGAACAGAATCAATATTAGACATTCTATATAGAACTCTCTGGTACTTGTTGGGGAGGAGGACCAGGCAAGGGTGAAATGGTGTATGACCATAGGTGGACCTCGCTCTACTCTACAGAGACTATAGCAGGGGCCCAGGAGGCTGGAACAGCACCGCTAAAAAATAAATAATCTGACATCTTCCTGGCATTTTAATACAGGTATTGGATCTGTCATCTGGAAACTAGATAGAGTAAAGAATTGATCATTGCTGCTTTTCTATAATAATGTCATACACATCATCATTGAACCTAGCACACACTGTGAGGAACACTGCTGATTTAATATTGAAGGAAATGCCAGGGGAAGTTGGGAATAATACAGATAATTCTTAAATGTAAATTGGTATAATTAAGGCATTCCTCCATACCTGTACTACACACGTCATATGGTGAATAAACAGTTTGGGGACATTTTACGTTTGTGAATCCCACAGATGATAACCCATGAGCCACTTTCTAGTTATTCATTAAGTATGGCAAAATTACATTTTCCCAAAAAATGTGTCAATAAGAAGTTGCCAATGATGTATGAAACAAAGGTAGATTTAGTTCTTAAATATCTTAGGTTGAAAGTGGAACAGAAGCACAATTAGATAGGAGCACAATATCATGGTTTAGGGTACACCACCAAATACTGAACAGCAGGTGGCAGTCTAACAATGGGACATTGCAAAGGGAAACTGCATAAAAAGCTTCATACAGAGAAGAAAAACGTGTGTGTGTGTGTGTGTGTGTGTGTGTGTGTGTGTGTGTGTATACGGGTTAAAGGCTAACTCCTCCTTAATCTAATTGTCGTGCTGAGAAATGAGAGACATAAGGTTTATGACACATGCAGGGCAGTATACAGGGAGGAGGCCACGATACCCCTAGATATGATAACAGTTTGCAGATAATGGACCATTACATTTACATTTAGAGTAGAGCGCAATTTGTGGTGTGAATGTACATGTAAAATACGGGCTGCAAAAATGTGCTCTTACTCTATTTTGCATTGTGCATACCCTAGAAACGTGCGTTAGAGAATGTAGCTGAATCACATTTAAAGCACATCCAGAAACGCTTTAAGTGTATATTGAGGCGGCCACATACTAGATACGCTAGTCATCACCATTAGCTTGACTGGTATCTTAAATGGGTGTAAAAATAAATAAATAAATAAATAAATAAAACCCTCGGCATTGCCCCTTCAAAAGTAAACCAAGCACCAGCTCTCTTAGCCTGGACTTTTTACTACTAAAGGGGGTGGATGAAAAGCGCAAGGTTCCCCTGGGAAACCTGCAGTAAGCACCATGCTCTGAGCACTGACAAGGATGTACTCATAAACATGCGTGACTGGAGATGCGACCTATTCAAAGATGGCTGCATCTCCAGGGGGTGTGCGCCCCCATACCTTACTTCAGTTGCTCTTGCATGCCTGGATCTTCCTCTCTAGGCGTAGAGGGACACAAATGCAATGTAAAACCTCTGTTTGGATATTGGGCCTTGACTCTATTGAGTGCAGCCTGCCCTGCCTTCATCTATTACAGTCCTTAATGCGTGTTTTACCGAACCACTAACCATGCTGAATACTGAGCTACTTTCTGCCATTTTTGTCTCCAACCTCTTCCTGCACCAGCACTAATCCCGTATTTGCCGACTTTTCATTTATTACGTCCGGGAGATCTTGGAGGAGGGGGTGTGGCTGGAGGGTGGAAAAGAGCGGAGATGGGGCAATTGCATCATTTGGCCCCGCCACCTCGCAACTAAATTGACTTTACTAGGAAGTGAGCAGGATGCGGGAGAATTGCCTGCTCCTACCCGGAATTCTGGAGTCTCCCAGACATTCTGGGAGAGTAGGCAGGATAAACCTCTAAAACTACACATATAAGGTCAGGGGGAAACTGAGTACCGGTGAGCACGTTTATCTCTATGGGAAACAGGGGCTGCAAACGGTGAAAACCCGACTTGAGATTTATCATCATATTTTCATGATTGCAGTAGAGTTTATATGAATTGAAAGTGATAAAAGAATTACAACAGTAATTATACAGAACACACTTCTGGTATTATTAGATACAAGAAATAATTACCAGACTCTTCAGATCCATTTGTCTATTCATACATATGTACTAGGCTGTTCAAACACTTTTGCGGTATGACATGGAATAACAGACAGATATTTTTTGTATAAAAACATTCATATTTATTGAACATGTTGTAATTTTCTTTAACTGGAAATTTCTAAAAGCCAGAAAGGAAAAAGGTAAATAATTTTTACTGCTCATTCATAAGGTAATGATGATTACATTCACTATGAGGGGCACCACTAAACTCTTTAATAAGGAGGGCAGTGATAGGAGCAGTTTGGAATAAGATGGGAGTAATAAAGTGTAATTTTATATATTATGCATGAGCTTTAATTTATGGGCATAAATCTTATCTGGAAAACCTAAGCAGTCTATTGATGACCAACTGCGAATTGCTCACGTTAATTATCATTTCTTATCCCAATGATAAGACACTAATAGATAATGTGTGCAATTTATTAATAAAATTTAGTAGACGGGACAGTGGCTTCGATAGGACCCTGTGCCGGTGAATAATCGGTAGTAAAGCAATCACTTTACTAACAGGATCTTATTGCCTAAGTGAATTTGAGATGGGGCACCACAAATCCTCCCAGGGAGGGATCCTAAGATCCCTCTCCTGCTATGCTCTCACCATAGGATATAATGGCTAACGCCACCTTCAAATGGCGTTAGCTGTCATGGTCAAGCTCCGAATTTTGGAGCTTGATAAATAGGACAAAATTGCAGTCCCTGTAGACTGGATTTGCGATTGAAGAGGCAGCAAATCTCTCTGATATCTGCTGCGACCCTCTAATGACAAATATCCTTGAAACTTGAAAATACGTCATTCCCCCCAAAACAGCAGTTTGGAAGGTTTAAACCCCTTTGGTAGGTTAGTAAATTGGCCCAAGCATCCTGGATAATATATCCCAGACCTGTATTCCACATTAGACTGTATGACACAATCAGTCAAACATACCAAAATTAGGGATGTGCACCGGCGACTTTTGAGGTCTCGTGTTTTGTGTTTTGGATCCGGATTTTCATTAGTTTTGGGGTTCGGATTTGTCTCGCAAAACTCTTGACGAAAGGTCTTGGTTCGGATTTAAGGTTTTGGATTCGGATTTTTTTTGAAAAAAACATAAAAAGTTGAAAAATCAAGTTTTTGGGCTTATTTTCACTCCTACGCTATTATTAACCTCAATAACATTCAATAACAAGCATTTCCACTATTTTACAGTGTATTCTGAACACCTCACAATATAGTTATTAGTCCAAAACGTTGCAACGAGGTATCTTTCTGGACTGCGTAGAGGAGTGGGTCACCACAATATATATAATAAGAAAACCATCAACTTGTATGATTCGCACCAATAAATGTACCTGGACTGCGTAGAGGAGTGGGTCACCACAATATATATTAAAAACCCTGAACTTGTATGATTCGCACCAATAAATGTATCTGGACTGCGTAGAGGAGTGGGTCACCACAATATATATAATAAGAAAACCATCAACTTGTATGATTCGCACCAATAATGTACCTGGACTGCGTAGAGGAGTGGGTCACCACAATATAAATTAAAAACCCTGAACTTGTATGATTCGCACCAATAATGTACCTGGACTGCGTAGAGGAGTGGGTCACCACAATATAAATTAAAAACCCTGAACTTGTATGATTCGCACCAATAAATGTATCTGGACTGCGTAGAGGAGTGGGTCACCACAATATATATAATAAGAAAACCATCAACTTGTATGATTCGCACCAATAAATGTACCTGGACTGCGTAGAGGAGTGGGTCACCACAATATATATTAAAAACCCTGACATTGTATGATTCGCACCAATAATGTACCTGGACTGCGTAGAGGAGTGGGTCACCACAATATAAATTAAAAACCCTGAACTTGTATGATTCGCACCAATAATGTACCTGGACTGCGTAGAGGAGTGGGTCACCACAATATAAATTAAAAACCCTGAACTTGTATGATTTGCACCAATAATGTACCTGGACTGCGTAGAGGAGTGGGTCACCACAATATAAATTAAAAACCCTGAACTTGTATGATTCGCACCAATAATGTACCTGGACTGCGTAGAGGAGTGGGTCACCACAATATTATTAAAAAACCCTACACAGGTCTGAATTCCACCCAAAAAGTTTATGTACTGCGTAGTGTAGTGTTCCCCACAATATTATTTAAAATTTTTGCAGCAACAGTCAACGTTGTTTAATATCTGATACACCTCTATCTGGACTGCATAGTGGAGTGGCCCCGGTACCCAATTTGGTACCAGGGCCACAATACCTCCTCCAAACATGGTACAGACCATTCGTCATTGAGATCCCATCAAGTATGTTAAAGACAGACAGGGTCGAAGTGTTATTGGTTGACTTTGTAAACCAAAAAACTGTCCCTGTTGCACATAGTCGTGCAATGAAGACTGACTTTTTCATTTAAAGGCACCATCTTTCAAGTGTAGTGTTTGTAAGTCATATTATACTTTTGGTAAAATTGGTTTATTTTGTTCCTCTTTATGGTAACTACTAATAGAATTAAAGTATTAAATAGAAGCTGCAGTTCCTCTTTATGGGAATTAGTAATATAATTAAAGTATTAAATAGAATTAAAGTATTAAATAGAGTGGTATAGAGTGGTAGTGTGGTATAGAGTGGTCCCCACAATATAATAATAAAACCCTCAACTGGTCTGAATTCCACCAAACAAGTATTTGGACTGCGTAGTGGGGTGGCCCCGGTACCCAATTTGATACCGGGGCCACAATAAAATAAATACACCCTCAACTGGTCTGAATTCCACCAAACAAGTATCTGGACTGCATAGAGGACTGGCCACTGGCCACCCCAATATAATATATAGAAAACCTTCAACAGGTCAGAATTACATCCAAAAATAGTATCTGGACTGCGTAGAGTAGTGGGCATTGGGCACCACAATAAAAAATATATAGAAAACCTTCAACAGGTCTGAATTAAACCCAAAAATAGTATCTGGACTGCGTAGAGTAGTGGGCACTGGGCACCACAATAAAAAATATATAGAAAACCTTCAACATGTCTGAATTAAACCCAAAAATAGTATCTGGACTGCGTAGAGTAGTGGGCACTGGGCACCACAATAAAAAATATATAGAAAACCTTCAACAGGTCAGAATTACACCCAAAAATAGTATCTGGACTGCGTAGAGTAGTGGGCACTGGGCACCACAATAAAATATATAAAAAAAACCTTCAACAGGTCTACATTACACTGCACATACGGCTGCTCCTCCCTCCTCTCCATCATATACATGTTGGAGTTTCAGCGTGTGAAAACCTCTTGTTTTTGATAATGACAGTGCATTTTGAATATTTTTCAATTTGCCCCACACCACTGAATGTACTTTATCTATGATACGCATCTATCTATCTTGACTGCGTAGTGTGGTGGCCCCGGTACACAATTTGGTACCGAGGCCACAATATAATTAAAAAATTGGGCATCAACTGTCACCGTTGTTTAATATTTGATACACCTAAATATGGACTGCACAGTGGAGTGGCCCCGGTAGTAAATTTGGTGCCGGGGCCACAATACCTCCTCCAACTTCCAAGTGTAGTGTTTATAAAGACAGACAGCGTCGAAGTGTTATTAGTTGACTTTCTTAACCCTAAAATTGTCCCTGTTGCAAATATTCGTGCAATGGACAGTTACTTTTTTATTGAAAGACTCAAGCTTTCAAGTGTAGTGTTTATAAAATATAAACAACAATACAGTAGTTTTAGAGCACGTCAATACCTCTTGTTTTAAATTATGACAGGGCATTTTACTTTTGGTTTAATTTCTTGAATTTGTTTAAATTTGGTTTTACTTTTTGAACATGGCAAACGACTGTTGATTGGTCATATAATGCAAAAAAAAAGTTCCAAGATGGAATTGTCCTTGGGCCCTCACACCCACCCTTATGTTGTTGAAATAGGACATGCACACTTTAACAAACCAATCATTTCAGCGACAGGGCCTACCAAACAACTTTGGCTGAAATGATTGGTTTGTTTGGGCCCCCACACCAAAAAAGCTATTCATCTCTCCCTGTACAGACTAAACAGGCTCTACTGAGGCAAGATGTCGTCCTCATCCTCAACCTCTGATTCCTCTCCCCCTACAGTGTGTACTTCCTCTTCATCACACATTATCAATTCGTCCCCGCTGGACTCCACAACCACAGGTCCCTCTGTAGTATCTGGAGGGCAGTGCTGTACTTCATTGAGGAATTGATTATTCATTTTTATAAACATCATTTTTTCAACGTTATGAGGAAGCAACCTCCTTCGCCGCTCACTGACCAGGTTCCCCGCTGCACTAAAAACTCTTTCCGAGTACACACTGGAGGGGGAACAACTCAGGTAAAATAGAGCCAGTTTGTACAGGGGCTTCCAAACTGCCTTTTTTTCCTGCCAGTAACAATATGGACTGTCTGACATGTCTATTTGGATGGTGTCAGCAAAATAATCCTCCACCATTTTTTCTATTGTGACAGCATCCAATGCAGCGAGAGTAGACATGTCTGCAATGGTTGGCAGGTCCTTCAGTCCGGACCAGATGTTACTAGCGCCTCTTTTGGGAAAACTGAGCTTTTTCCTCGCAGCCATAGATGTGGAAGAAAATGAGGGTGGAGCTGTTGGCATGTCACGGTCCTCTTCAGAGGACAATCTCCTGACCAGCAGGTCTTTGCACCGCTGTAGACTTGTGTCCGCCGGAAACAGAGACACAACATACACTTTAAACCGAGGATCGAGCACGGTGGCCAGAATGTATTCCTCTGACTTTAAAAGAGTGACCACCCTCGGATCCTGGCAAAGCGTACGAAGGGCTACATCCACAAGAGCTACATGCTTGGTGTAATCGCAATGGCTTACCAGCTCCTCCCTCACTTTCTCCAGCTGCTTCTGCAACAGCCTGATCAGGGGAATGACCTGACTCAAGCTGGCAGTGTCGGAACTGACTTCTCGTGTGGCAAGTTCAAATGGCTGCAGAACCTTGCACAACACGGAAATCAGTCTCCACTGCGCTTGACTGAGGCGCATCCCCACTCCTTTGCCTATGTCGTAGGTGGCTGTGTAGGCCTGAATGGCCTTTTGCTGCTCCTCCATCCTCTGCAGCATATAGAGGGTGGAGTTCCAGCGCGTCACAACCTCTTGTTTGAGGTGATGGCAGGGCAGGTTAATGCTTTTTTGATGTGCCTCTAGTCTGCGGTAGGCACTGGCTGAATGCCGAAAGTGTCCAGCAATTTTGCGCGCCACCGCAAGCATCTCCTGCACACCCCTATCACTCTTGAGGTAATGCTGCACCACCAAATTAATGGTGTGGGCAAAACATGGCACGTGCTGGAAATTGCCCATATTTAATGCCCGCACAATGTTACTGGCATTGTCTGACACCACAAATCCCCATGAGAGTCTAAGTGGGGTAAGCCACTGGGAGATAATTTCCCTCAGTTTCTCTAATATGTTGTCAGCGTTGTGCCTCTTATTAAAGCCTGTAATACACAATGTTGCCTGCCTTTGCACGAGCAGCCATTTTGTAGATGCTGCTACTGATGCAGCTGTTGCTGTTGCTGCGGAAGGGGATGCATCTACCCAGTGGGCTGTCACAGTCATATAGTCCTTCGTTTGCCCAGAACCACTTGTCCACATGTCCGTGGTTAAGTGGACAGTGGGTACAACCGCATTTTTTAGAGCACTGAGGACACTTGATCGTACTTCTCTGTACATTTTTGGTATCGCCTGCCTAGTGAAGTGGAATCTCGACGGGATTTGGTACCGGGGACACAATACCTCCATCAACCCTCTAAATCCCACTCCACTGATGGCGGACACCGGGCACACGTCTAACACCAACATTGCAGTTACAGCCGCAGTTATACGCTTTGCAATAGGGTGACTACTTTCGTATTTGGTGGTCATGGCAAACGACTGTTGGACGGTCAATTGTTTTGTGAAAGACTTAGCGGTCTTACGACTTCCCCTCTGGGAAGATGACCGACTAACAGCAGCAACAGCAGCAGTGGCAGTAGTAGGCGTACCGCTGCAATATTCCTCGGATGAATCCCGTATTGAGGAGGACTCAGTCTGGCTGCTGACTTGGGCTGCAGGACTGAATCTGATGGAGATTGTGGAGGAAGTTGACGAGGAGGGTGTTGCTGGTGTGTTTCCAACTGGACCACAGGATTTAGGTGTCCCTGTACCGATGAGGGTCCTAGCCCCAGTTCCTGAACTAACCACTGAACTATGAAAGTTATTCGGGTGACGTATAAGGGAGGATGTTCCTAGGTGGGCAAGATCCTTACCCCTGCTTATTTGAGCTTTACATAAGCTACATATGGCCATACATTGGTTGTCTGGATTTGGATAAAAATAACTCCAGACCGAAGAGGTGCATTTTTTGGTCTTCTGACCAGGCATGACGATGGGCTTTTTCATCCCATGGACATCAGCTGTTTCCCCCCCTGGTGCCTCATTTACAATAACCACATCACCATCCTCATCATCAAGTTCCTCCACAGCGCCAGCTACATCATCAATAGGCTCCTCCCGAGCCACCTCTTCCCGTACAGTGATGGGAAGGTCAGGCTTGACAACCACCAACACCCTTGGACTCGCCTTGAGGATTTGTGATAATTTCTCTTTAGAAGGCAGAGTTGTTTGCTGTTTTGTTGCTGACAGCATAACTCTCTTCAATTTTTTGGAGGGGGGGAGGAGGAGGAGGGATAAGATCCGTGGGTGAAGCTAAACCACTAGTCATGAACACGGGCCAGGGCCTAAGCCGTTCCTTGCCACTCCGTGTCGTAAATGGCATATTGGCAACTTTACGTTTCTCCTCAGATGATTTTAAGTTTCTTTTTTTGCTACTTTTTCTTAACTTGGGCTTTTTGGATTTTACATGCCCGGTACTACGAGATTGGGCATCGGGCTTGGAAGACGACGTTGATGGCATTTCATCGTCTATGTCATGACTAGTGGCAGCAGCTTCAGCATTAGGAGGAAGTGGGTCTTGATCTTTCCCTACTTTATCCTCCAAATTTTTGGTCTCCATTATATGTAGCACAAGATACTGCAGAATGTGTGAACTTGGTAATATTGCAGTACCAATGGGCTTATACTGCTGGATTGGTTTTGTAAATTTGGTTATAATTATATATTTTTTTTTTTAATTTTTAATTTTTTATTTTTTTTTACTTTTTTTTTATTTTTTAAAAACTTGGGAATAATGGGGAAATAACTATGCCCTTAGAAGCACAGAGCACAGGACACAGCACCACTGGACTGAACAGGACACAGCACAGGACCCAGCAGCACTACAGAACTCAGCAGGACAGAGCACAGGACACAGCACCACTGGACTGATACTGCAGAATGTGTGAACTTTGTAATATTGCAGTACCACTGGACTTTTACTGCTGAATGTGTGAACTTGGTAATATTGCAGTACCAATGGGCTTATACTGCAGGATTGGTTGTGCAAATTTTGTGGTAATTAAAAAAAAATTAAATCAGTTTTTGGTATTTTTTTAAATAACTTTTATTTATTTTTTTAAACACAGGGGAATATTGGGGAAATAACTATGCCCTTAGAAGCACAGAGCACAGGACACAGCACCACTGGACTGAACAGGACACAGCACAGGACCCAGCAGCACCACTGACCTCAGAAGGACAGAGCACAGCACACAGCACCACTGGACTGATACTGCAGAACACAGCACAGCACAGCACAGCACAGAACTAAACAGCACAGCACAGAACTAAACAGCACAGCACGAGATCTACCAGGACAGAGGACCACCTAACACACCCTCCCTCTACCCTGATCAATTTATAGGATCCGAGTATCGCGAGATCCGACAACGGGATTATGAGTCAGAGCCTCAGTTTCAGATTTGAATTTGGCGCCAATACCTGGATCTGTCTCGGATCCGACTCGGATCGGCAACGTTCGGGTGGGCTCGGATTTCAGAAATCCGAGTGCGCTCATCTCTAACCAAAATATGAGAGGAAAATTGACCATTCTTTTTAAAAATTATTATAGTTATGCTGTAGATTAAAATCAAAGAAGTAAATAATTTAATGCCCTTAGTTAAACTTTGTTGGCTCTCCTGGAATGTCCAGGATAGTCTGAGATTAGGACAAGACTTCCTGGAATCCCGGGAGACCAGGCGATTCACTTGCCTGCAAATCACCTCTTCAAGCCTTGCTCACCTCAGGGAACATTGGATGTGTAGGGTCGTGAAGACAAAATTATTGTCATCATACTCCTTGTCCAGCCCACTTGATGACACAAATGGCATAAAGTCATGCCTACCTCTTTCTTTTTCTACCTCATCTCCTGAACGTGAAGTAGACAAGTACGGTAAAGCTCAACAGGTCTATCAGCAGGGCTGACAATAATAAGACATAATTGGCCTGATTCATCTACGAATGTAAGTCCCGTTTCATGCCGTATTTTGGATGAAATTGCTCTGTGCATACTCAAAAACGTACTTTACGCCAGTGAACGCAATTGCACACAATTCAGGTTCAAACGCAAAAGACACTTACTACTGCCTCCAATTTGAAGGGCAGAATGGGGGAAGGAAAGGGCATAAGCAGGTAGACAATGTACAGTAAGGTGTGCTGAGGTCGAGCACACACACATTCGTCCGATTCAAGCTTTAGGCATCTCTTAGGTACGTGTTTTTAGCCGTATCACTTGCACCAGCTACAAGGCAGGTGTAAGTGCCAACTTATAGTGATGACAGATGCTTATGCATGGCAGAACATCACGTGGTCATTATACTCAATATACATGTCACTGGCTGTATACACTGGAAGTTTACTTATGTGGTATGACAAATGTCATATGCTTTATTCACCGATTGTGTATATTAAGTGTGTTTTATGGTGAATGTGCAATAGAACAACACGGATTATAACAAGGAAAAACAAGGTTACAAGTTTCTTCAGAGGGATTAAAAAGGTACACATCATATATTTTCTAATATACCTAACAATCCATGTCCACATTTGACCGTAATTAAAACGCTTAATGTATATATTTACATGCCTGAACATGTGTATGCAATTAAGAGCAACTGTAGAAAATGCATTTCATTTACAGAACACATTAAGAACAGCCTGATATATGTATTTCATGTTAAAAAATTATATATATATATATATATATATATCTATAATATAAATGCTTAGTGGCATGTGTTAGTCTGTCTGTGTGTGTGTGTGGAAAAAATAAAACCAAGCTGCAGCGCCACCTGCTGGGCGGAGTTATACACTGACCTACTAAATTCTTAGTGTGTGTGTAAAAAAAATTCAGAAAGGGCTGAAATTTGGTATACTAAGATGTTTTTAATTTGTTAATTTAATTTGTTAATTGTTAAAAGTGTTTATAAAGATTTTAAAAATATATATATATATTTCTTGAAGGAGAAGTGACAGTTGGGAGTGGTTGGTGGTTGCCGGGGGTGACAACGGGGAGTGGTTGGTGGTTGCCGGGGGTGACAGAGCGAGGGGAGTGTGATACTCAGGACCGCTGAGAGAGATCCCTGTCACTCACCGGACTGTGAGTGCTACTTCTCGTGTGTTTAGGAACCGTGGCCGTCCACCATCCTGAGGGTCTGCGCATGTGCAGCCCTTTCAAACCTTCAGTACATGTTCCTTTTAGTTAATTGGCTGATCAGGCAACACTCCCTATTTAAAGCACCTGTGGTCAATACATCGTGGCCTGATCTTGGAGTCTCATTCCCCATGAGCCTCTGAAGGTGTTCCTCGTGTATTCAGCTCCTGCTGATTCCTGTTGTTCGTTTGTGGTTTCCAGACCACTTCAACTCTCCTGTGTTTCATCGGGACTGCACCAGCTGATTCCTATCCGCTGCCTCCGTGCTTCTACAGTTTCCAAACCACTTCAACTCTCCTGTGTTTCATCGGGACTGCACCAGCTGATTCCTATTCGCTGCCTCCGTGCTTCTACAGTTTCCAAACCACTTCAACTCTCCTGTGTTTCATCGGGACTGCACCAGCTGATTCCTATCCGCTGCCTCCGTGCTTCTACAGTTTCCAAACCACTTCAACTCTCCTGTGTTTCATCGGGACTGCACCAGCTGATTCCTATCCGCTGCCTCCGTGCTTCTACAGTTTCCAAACCACTTCAACTCTCCTGTGTTTCATCGTGACTGCACCAGCTGATTCCTATCCGCTGCCTCCGTGCTTCTACAGTTTCCAAACCACTTCAACTCTCCAGTGTTTCATCGTGACTACACCAGCTGATTCCTATCCGCTGCCTCCGTGCTTCTACAGTATCCTGCTCACCTCAACTCTCCCGTGTTTCATCGTGACTGCACCAGCTGATTCCTATCCGCTGCCTCCGTGTATCTGCAGTGTCCTGCTCATCGCAACCCTCCAGTACTCATCGTGTCTGCAGCCAGCCGATCCGCTGTCTCCGTGCTTCTACAGTGTTCCTGCTTGTGTCAACTCCCCTGTCTGCATCGGATCAACGCTCCGCTGCTTTCATCTCAGCTAGACCGCCTCAACTCTCCCGTGTTCTCCAGGTGTCCAGTTCTATATACTACTGCTTCCTGAGTATTGTTTACATCCTTGCTGGTCTACCTACCGTGCGCTGCACCTACTTGGTTACCGCTTCCACCCTCCTGGGACTTCGCATCCTGCCGGCCTCCAGCCGTTCAGGTATCCCTGCACCTCTCTCTGACAGCCTGCTCTCCTGAACCACGGTATGCATACTTCTCATTGACTGTGCTGGTGTATTGCATATCTAGCTGGACTGAGTTGTTCTCCTCCGGAGTTTCCTATCCACTGAGACTATTGCTATCATTTGACTGTGTTACCTTTTAGCCTGGATAGTTCTTGTGACTTTGTATATTTGTGCAGTGCTGCTCAGTTATTATTATTTTGTGCATATCATCGTGGGATCAAGTTCAGTGTGCCCGTGTATACTCTGCATTGCATTTATCTCCCCGTGCTCCTCCTCACTTATATCTTTCAGTGGTACAACTTGCTAGAGGCAGACCACTGTTCCCTGTTTCCTGAGTCACCAGTTTCCAGTCTCCTTTCACATAGCAGTGGTACAACTTGCTAACGCAGACCACTGACTCCCCGGATACCTTCACCTGGATTCCATTCCTTCACCCAGACAGCGGTACAACTTGCTATACGCAGACCGCTGACTCTCATCACCTCCTCGTTACTCCTGGACATTCCTCCTCACTATAGCAGTGGTACAACTTGCTAGAGGCAGACCACTGTTCCCTGTTTCCTGAGTCACCAGTTTCCAGTCTCCTTTCACATAGCAGTGGTACAACTTGCTAACGCAGACCACTGACTCCCCGGATACCTTCACCTGGATTCCATTCCTTCACCCAGACAGCGGTACAACTTGCTATACGCAGACCGCTGACTCTCATCACCTCCTCGTTACTCCTGGACATTCCTCCTCACTATAGCAGTGGTACAACTTGCTATACGCAGACCACTGACTACCCTCACGTTTCCTTGTCCATCCAGTTCCTCGTGTACAGTTATCTACCTATTACCAGTGCTGCTAGTCATAGACTTTCCTCGAGCATTCTCTTACCATCTGCTGTCTCCTGTTCCGTGATCACCCCGCTACCAGAGTACCATATTACCAACTATACTGCTCTGGTAAGTCTATCATCTGGTGATACCTGGGTAAAGACTCCTAGTGCCCGTGACAATCCCTGTGTCTGGATAGACATCTGGATAGATGTGGCGATGAAAATGAAGGATGAGGTGATGGAGAAGAATGATGAGGTGGTGACATGTTGACAAAACCACGGTAAAAAAGGGCGCTTACATCGGGAAGTAACGCTCTTCCCCTGAGGAGGCCTGGCCTAGCCCCAAATGCATGACAAGAACCTTTTTAAAACCTTAAGTAGCTTGATTTGACTAGAATGCATGAGTATCATGCACGGGTTAACTTGTATATATATATATATATATATATATATATATATTAAATGTATTTTTATTATTGATTACAGTATTTACAAATGTTAATGTATTTTTTCCTTCATACATTCTGATGGGACTTTATTTTGCACATATGCATAGTGTGTATCTTGCAGTGTGTTCTGTCTGTCCATGTGGCGAGTACCATAAAGCCAGAGTGTACTTATACCCATATACCAATGCAAAAGATCCTCTTGTACTTGAACACTGGCGCACTTACATGCAATTTACGTCCAATTTTATAAAACACAAATTGCTTTCACTTTGCGTTCCTTGATGAATCAGGTCCAATGTGAAATGGAATTATTGGGATCACTAAAAAATAGCTCTCTTAACTTTCACTTGCAACGTTAGAGACTACAATCCATACCACCAAATATAACATCTTAAATAGCTTACAAAATGCTGAATATATTGAACATACAGAATTTTATTTAAGGTTCTAAACTTTCTTTTTGCCAATGTTATTCTAACTGCTTATTATAGTAACCTTATAAGTTTTAGAGTATCGCGTGTCACTAATTAGTTTAACTAAATATAAAAAACAAGTTTCACATGCTAAAACTTAATGTAATTGATGTAAACAATGGGTCCACTATGACTCATTGCTCTTCATGTAGCAAATGTATGTACATGAGCTCATCAATACAAATATCCGTGAAGTCAGCAGTTTTGAGTCAGTCTTGATAGAGGTTAGCTGGGTACACACCTATGCAATTATCGTGCAGATCACAAGATTCACGACCGTTTGGTTAAATAGTGCAAGAGCGTGTACACTCCCACGATCATGTATTATCATACCAAAACACATCGTATCTGTTGATTTGCTTTTAATAACTTACAAAAAATCACGATCAACGATGGAACAATGTGTACACACTAATGACCATAAGTATAGACAGATATCTGTAGAGTGTGTACAGAGTCACAATCTTTTCAGCAGATGGTTATGAGAGATGAAGGTCACACATCTAAATGTAGGCGTACACACTTACATCTATAGTGTAGGCGTATACGCGTGAATCGGCATGCTCATCAGGACTTTCAATCATTGGTGAAATTGTTATAGAAGTTCTAAAGTGAGATTGAGTAGGTGTATTCCCAGCTTTAGACATTGTCTATAATTACTCATCATCCAGAAGTCTCAAAGATCACACAATTCCATATCCTTGTACATCCATATCATTCAGGTGATCAGGTTATTACATAATTTTCTCACTTCAGAAAGTTTGATTAGGGGAAGCTCATATAGGTGGGTGGTTTATCATACATTTGCAAATATATGTAACTGATAATTCTGCATTTTTATGTAGTACAAATAGCAGCTCCCTTGCTGGTTATAGCAGTGTGCTGGGGGATTTTTCTCTGTAGTTGTTCCTTTCTGGATAACCCCACCCTTTCAAGCACCTGCTATGAAGCTATAAATGGATTGAGCAACTTCCATTTCTGTACAATTTAGAACAAAGCAATATTCTCACCTGGAAGTTCTACCATTCTCGAGCAAGGATACATACACATTAGGACATATTTCTAAGGGTGCAGTTAATGCTTGAAAATAGTCATGAGTATAATTACCATCATGTCCATCTAATTGCGCTTGTATAACCATATAAATAAGACTATTTATTTAAAAACACTACCAAAAAGAAAGCTTGATCTGTAAAAAATATATATATAAAAGTCACTTGGATACCCTAAAAAGTATGTTATTATTAATATTTAAACAACACATAGCAAATCTGCTAAAATGTCTGACCATGAAGTTACAAAGTACCTCTATCAATAAGGGGTTAAAGGTGTTTTCCATTTTCAGATAACTTTTATGACTTGTATAGGAACTCCTTCAGCTTTTTTCTAAAAGCAGCTTCCTGCTGTGTCTTTTACTCATCTTGTTATATCAAGAGGGAGTTGCTTATGGGATATAATGCATATATTATTATATGAAGCTTATATCAGGATACAACTGTATTCTTCTAACTTATAGTAAGACGTGGCTGAAAGGTACAGAAGGTAAAATTGGGGGGCACGTATTTGAGAGGCTGAGCAGAATTGTTCTATTCATCAGACCCATAAAGAGAGAAGCAGAAGAGTGGATTTGGGTACAAAAGTGGGAAAGATCAGCACTCTGTTCACAGTAATGTTTGGACTTACAGGAAGTAAGAAAGAAAAACATTTGTGCATGACTCTCCTAGTTTAATTGTCTTGGTCTACATGATAAAACATAGTTCACTATAGTGTGGAACACCAAACACTTTTCTATCCCAATCACAATGTAAACCAGGTATGTATTGAATATTTGTTCAGAGAGAAGTATTATTATATTACCCACTTTATATGAAGAAACATAATAAACTTAGACGACTGAGAGGTGGTTGAACAGGCTTATCAGTCTTTCACTTTAGAAATGACGTTCTCACATGTTTGAATGAAAGGAATTTGCCATAAAGTGCCTCTACATAACAAAGAAAGGTAAACAGAAATATGCCATAGCTTTCACACCCTCCCCGTAAGTGTAAAGTCTGTTGTACAGAGCGGGCTATAGTGCAGAACAACGTCATGGTATGGAGAATGGCAGATAACATCCACTCTGCACACACTCCAAGTGGAACAGCATGTGGTGCTCACAAGAATGTTTCATGAAAGTTCAATAGTCTATACCATGGACTCTCAATCAGTAGCCCTTAAGTATGTCAATGTTTACCCAGTCCTAACCTATGTATATAGAAAAATGTACCAAGTGCACTGAACGTCTGTAAATATTAATAAGTAAATGTTCATATATATATATATATATATATATATATATATAGCTGAGGGCCACAACCAGTGCAGGATCTGCTGTTGACCGCCAGTAATACACTGGGTCAGTAGAGGTATAATTGTCTAGTGAGCCGTCCAGTGAATGATAGAGTCTTCAGTGACATCATTAGGATAAGCAAAGCTTTTTGGGCTCTGGGTGCATACACTAATGTGAGTTTGGGTGCTTTATATGTCAGGACTGTTTTTATGGGAAATAAGCTATGTTTGATGCTTTCCTGTATTGGAAAGTGTGTGGATATATGTGCACACACAAATATAACTGTAAAACAAACAGTGTATATCAGCCTTAACCTTTAAGTGCCATCAACGTAAGACTTACGGCAATGCCTGCCCCATAATCACTGTATATCCTACATCATATGACATTGCTTTAACATTCTAAGCTTCAACAAACATAGGCACACGTAAAAAGTGATTGGATACCTTTCTCAACAACTTATTTCTAATTAGACAATGTGTCCCCTGGTGACATGCAGAAAGCATCAGGGCCATACTCACCAATGTTTCAAGCATGAAAGAGGTGATCTGGCTTTAGTAAGTCCCAGATCATCTCAGCCATAGCCCTCCTAAGGGTAAATGTGTCAAGCTGAGAGTTTTCCCGCGGGTTTGAAAAACTAATCAGATTCTAGCTATCATTTATTTAGTATAGTCTACAAAATGACAGCTAGAATCTGATTGGCTGCTATAGGCAACACCTCCACTTTTCAAACCCGCCGGGAAAACTCTCAGCTTGATACATTTACCCCCAGGTGTTTACATGCTCTGATAAAGGCTGGCATCTTTGACATGCAAGCCAATGGTTTTGTATTGTCACTGGGCACTGCTAGCAAGAAAGTGGTAAAAATAGACAACACATCAAACATACAGTATATTTTATATATTTATGTTTTTGCCAAAAACATTAGAAGTTGCAAACTAAAATAAGGCGTACATATAGTAGCTAAGGGAAGAAACTCAAAAGTGCATTGCGTTTCCCCCTATATAATGCCCACAAATTAAAAGCATATTTACTCAACTATGGTTTGGACCTTTGTTTGAAAATTAATAATCAAATATACATATACATACTAGTTGCCCTTCAAACATAACTGTCTTTTGGTTTGTGCTTGAGCTATTATTATTATTATTTTTATTATCTTGTATTTATAAAGCGCTAACATATTATGCAGACCTGTACACTGAGGGGATCATGATAATTACATGAAACAGAAAAGCTGCCCATGCCCAAACAAGTTTACAATCTAAGATGTGTGGCGTACACTTGATACATAATGTAGTGGAATAACAATTGTAGCTGTTGGTACAGATACATGTTCATGGACACTGGCTCTGTGCTAGTTCCTAGCTTCACACAGTTGATAACACAGACACAGTGCTAGTTCCTGGCTCCACGCAGTTGATAATACAGGTACTGTGCTAGATCTGGCTCCACGCAGTTGATAACCACAGGCACTGTGCTAGATCGGGCTCCATGCAGTTGATAACCACAGGCACTGTGTTAGATCTGGCTCCACGCAGTTGATAACCACAGGCACTGTGCTAGATCTGGCTCCACGCAGTTGATAACCACAGGCACTGTGTTAGATCTGGCTCCACGCAGTTGATAACCATAGGCACTGTGCTAGATCTGGCTTCAGGCAGTTGATTACCACAGGCACTGTGCTAGTTCCTTGCTCCACGCTGTTGATAACCACAGGCACTGTGCTAGATCTGGCTCCACGCAGTTGATAACCACAGGCACTGTGCTAGATCTGGCTCCACGCAGTTGATAACCACAGGCACTGTGCTAGATCTGGCTTCAGGCAGTTGATAATCACAGGCACTGTGCTAGTTCCTTGCTCCATACAGTTGATAACCACAGGCACTGTGCCAGATCTGGCTCCACGCAGTTGATAACCACAGGCACTGTGCTAGTTCCTTGCTCCACGCAGTTGATAACCACAGGCACTGTGCTAGATCTGGGTTCAGGCAGTTGATAACCACAGGCACTGTGCTAGTTCCTTGCTCCACGCAGTTGATAACCACAGGCACTGTGCTAGATCTGGGTTCAGGCAGTTGATAACCACAGGCACTGTGCTAGTTCCTTGCTCCACGCTGTTGATAACCACAGGCACTGTGCTAGATCTGGCTCCACGCAGTTGATAACCACAGGCACTGTGCTAGATCTGGCTCCACGCAGTTGATAACCATAGGCACTGTGCTAGATCTGGCTCCACGCAGTTGATAACCACAGGCACTGTGCTAGATCTGACTCCACGCAGTTGATAACCACAGGCACTGTGCTAGATCTGTGTATACTTCAAGCAGCGCTTGTCAGTTATTGTTGTATTGTGGATATCATCGTGGGATCAAGTACTGTGTGCCCCGTGTATACTCTGCTTTACATTCATCTCCTCGTGCCCCTCCTCACATATATATAGCAGTGGTACAACTTGCTGACGCAGACCACTGACTCCTGTTCCCTGTGACACGAGATTCAAGTATCTTCTCACATAAGCAGTGGTACAACTTGCTATATGCAGACCACTGACTTCCCCGTTACCTACTTTCACCTGGACTCCGTTCCTTCACTATAGACAGCGGTACAACTTGCTATACGCAGACCGCTGACTCTCACTATCTCCTCGCTACTCCTGGACATTCCTCCTCACTATAGCAGTGGTACAACTTGCTATACGCAGACCACTGACTTTCCTCACGTTTACTTTTCCATCTGGTTCCTCGTGTACATACATCTACTCATTACCAGTTGCTGCTAGTCATAGACTTTCCTTGAGCATTCTCTCACCACATGCTGATTCTCCTGTTCCGTTGTCACCCTGCTACCAGAGAACCATAGTACCAGCTATATTACTCTGGTAAGTCCATCATCTGGTGATATCCTGGGCAAAGACTCCTAGTGCCCGTGACAGTAAGATCAGGCCATAACAGACCCAGGTGCGGAACCTACAGCTAAAGAGATGCTGCAGTATCTGGTTACCCGTATTGAACAACAGGATGTTCGCCAACAACATTTGCTGCAATGTTACCAGGCGTTAGCCTCCCAAAGAACGTCTGTGCAAAATATCACAGCTACTGTTGATACTATGGGCAGCACAGTGGCCTAGTGGTTAGCACGTCTGCCTCACAGCACTGGGGTCATGAGTTCGATTCCCGACCATGGCCTTATCTGTGTGGAGTTTGTATGTTCTCCCTGTGTTTGCGTGGGTTTCCTCCGGGTGCTCCGGTTTCCTCCCACACTCCAAAAACATACTGGTAGGGTAATTGGCTGCAATCAAAAAAATTGACCCTAGTCTCTCCCTCTCTGTCTGTCTGTCTCTGTGTGTGAGTGTGTGTCTATAGTAGGGAATTTAGACTGTAAGCTCCAATGGGGCAGGGACTGATGTGAATGAGTTCTCTGTACAGCGCTGCGGAATTAGTGGCGCTATATAAATAAATGATGATGATGATGATGATGATGATGATGATACTCCTGTGCCTTCCTCTGTTTCCCCAGTGCCATCCCAGGTGTCTACTGCTTCCACACTACACCTGCCTACTCCTTCAAAATATGATGGAGACCCCAAAACATGCAGGGGTTTTCTAAATCAATGCTCAGTTCATTTTGAGCTTCAACCTCACAATTTCTCTACTCATCGTTCCAGAGTGGCCTATCTCATTTCCTTGTTTTCCGGACAAGCTCTCGCATGGGCTTCCCCTCTGTGGGAGAGAAATGATCCATTATTACAGGATAGTGCCAAATTTATTTCCACGTTTCGAAGTGTATTTGATGAACCTGGTCGTGTTATTTCCGCTGCATCCAGCATCCTCCGTCTACGTCAGGGTTCTCGTACTGTAGGCCAGTACGTCATTCAATTTCGGATATTAGCCTCTGAACTTCAGTGGAACACTGAAGCGTTAATTGCCGCCTTCTGGCAGGGGCTTTCTGATAAAATTAAAGATGCACTGACTACTCAAGAATTACCTACTTCTCTAGAAGATTTGATTTCTCTTTGCCACCATGTAGACATGAGATTTCGTGAAAGAGAGTCTGAAAAAACAACTTCATTTAAAGCACCTCTTCGCTCAAGCCCTCAAGTTCGCCCAGTTTCATCTCCGGCGATACCCATGGAGATAGGTCGCTCCAAATTAACTTCAGAGGAGAGGGACCGAAGAGTAAAAAATAGACTTTGTATCTATTGTGCTGATTCTACTCATATGCTCAATTCATGCCCTAAAAAATTGGGAAATGCCAGGCCCTAACCAGTTCTGGAGAGGTAAAGTTAGGATCCCTGGAGTCCTCTCCATGTTCTACGAAATTAAAAGTTTGTGCTCTTGATGTTACAGTTTCCTTTGCTACCAAATCGTTTAAGTCCCAAGCACTTATTGACTCTGGAGCTGCAGGAAATTTTATTTCTAAATCCCTCGTGAATCAATGGTCCCTACCAGTGATTACTTTGAAAATACCTATTACTGTGACTGCTATCGATGGATCATGCATTATTAATGGTCTCATCACCCAGAGTACGTCTCCAGTAACCCTTCAAATTGGTGTATTACACCAGGAAGAAATTTCATTTTTAATTCTTCCTGTTACTACCAGTCCGATTGTATTAGGCCTTCCATGGCTTCAACGTCACTCTCCCCAGATTGACTGGCACACTCCTCAAGTTACGTCTTGGGGGCCTGAATGTCGTCATCGTTGCCTCTCTCAAGTCGTTCCTCTCAAAATACAGCAATCCTCTATTTCACCTTGTTCACCGGGACTTCCTCCTCAGTATGCTTCTTTTGCCGATGTATTTGATAAAACTCAGTCTGAACGTCTTCCTCCTTATCGTTCGTGGGACTGTCCGATTGATCTTCAACCTGGCAAGACTCCTCCCAGGGGACGTGTGTATCCACTTTCGTTACCTGAAACTCAAGCTACATCTGAATACATCCAAGAGAATCTCCAGCGAGGATTTATTCGACCTTCTACCTCTCCCGCTGGAGCAGGGTTTTTCTTCGTAAAAAAGAAGGATGGGTCATTACGTCCCTGCATAGATTTACGTGGACTTAACGCCATAACTATCAAAAATCGATATCCCATTCCATTAATTAGTGAGTTATTTGATCGTATCAAGGGAGCCCGGATCTTTACCAAGTTGGATCTTCGTGGTGCCTACAATTTAATTCGAATCAGGTCCGGTGACGAATGGAAGACAGCTTTCAACACCAGAGACGGGCATTATGAATATTTAGTAATGCCCTTCGGGTAATGTAACGCCCCCGCTGTTTTCCAGGGTTTCATTAATGAGATCTTTCAGGACTTGTTATATGTTTGTGTCATCGTCTATCTGGACGACATATTGATCTTTTCACAGGACCTGCCTTCTCATCATCAACATGTGGCAGAGGTCCTTTCCAGACTCCGGAAAAATTCATTATTCTGCAAGTTAGAAAAATGTTCATTCGAGTTGCCCCAGATTCCATTTCTGGGATATATTGTCTCCGGAGTTGGTCTTCAGATGGATCCAGAAAAGGTGAATGCTGTGTTACATTGGCCTCAGCCAACTACTCTTCGTGCAATTCAGCGTTTTTTAGGTTTTGCCAATTACTATAGACGCTTCATTCAAGATTTTTCCTCGATTGCATCTCCTATTGTGGCCCTAACTCGTAAAGGGGCCAATACTAAACAATGGTCCTCTGAGGCTCTTCAAGCCTTCCAGTTTCTCAAAGAGTCCTTCTCCTCTGCTCCTGTTCTTCGACAGCCTGATGTGAAGCTTCCCTTCTTCCTAGAAGTAGATGCCTCTAATGTTGGTTTAGGAGCCATTCTCTCCCAAAGATCGGAGCAACAAAAATTCCATCCTTGTGCCTTTTACTCTCGGGGTCTTCTGCCTGCGGAGAAGAATTATACCATCGGGGACAAGGAGTTGCTGGCTATAAAAGTAGCATTAGAGGAATGGAGATATTTGTTGGAGGGAGCTCGTCATCCTGTGACAATTTTTACTGATCATAAAAATTTGTCATATTTACAGTCTGCTCAATGTTTTAATCCTCGTCAAGCAAGATGGTCTCTTTTCTTTTCTCGTTTTGAACTAATCATAACCTTCAAACCAGCTGCAAAAAATAAAAAAGCAGACGCCCTATCTCGAGCTTTTGTGACGTCCTCAGACGTTGAAGATGGTCCCAACCACTCTATATTAGACCCCAAATGTGTTTCTCTGGCTGCTTCTTCCACTAAGGTGCTACCATTTGGGAGAACCCTCGTTCCTCCTGCTCTTAGGAAGAAAATCCTTTTGTGGTTTCACTCTTCTCGTTTTTCTGGACACTCTGGTGAACGCAAGACCTTTGAAATTCTTTCTCGAAGTTACTGGTGGCCTTCTATGAGGAAAGATGTCAAAGATTTTGTGGCTGCGTGTGAATTGTGTTCCCAGTTTAAGACTCCCCGCAGAACTCCAGCGGGTTTGCTTCAACCATTACCCATTCCTTCCAAGCCGTGGACCCATATTAGTATGGACTTTGTTACTGATCTTTCTCCTAGTAAAAACTGCAATACTATTTGGGTAGTGGTGGACAGATTTTCGAAGATGGCACATTTCGTTCCTTTGACTGGTTTACCTTCTTCATCTACTCTGGCTGATTATTTCATCAAAGAAATCTTCCGTATTCATGGATGTCCTTCCGAGATTGTTTCAGATAGAGGAGTACAATTAGTTTCCAGATTCTGGCGGGCCCTCTGTAAGACCTTGGGTATCCAATTATCACTCTCATCCTCCTACCATCCTCAATCAAACGGACAAACCGAAAGGGTCAATCAAGATCTTGAGACTTTTATAAGGATGTTCTCTTCAGTCAACCAAGACAACTGGGTAGATTTGCTTCCATGGGCTGAATTCGCTCATAACAACATGTATCATGAGTCATCTTCTAAAACTCCATTCTTTATGGTTTACGGTCACCATCCGTCTTTTCCGGAATTTCCTGCTCTCCCTCCCACCCAAGTTCCTGCTGTAGAGACTGTTTGTCAGACTTTCAAAAATATTTGGTCTCAGGTCGAAACCTGTTTAAAGAAAACATTCCACCACTGAAAATCGGAGATCGTGTTTGGTTATCAACCAAAAATATTCGTTTGAAGGTCCCATCTATGAAGTTCGCTCCTCGTTTTATTGGTCCGTATAGGATCATTCAAGTGATAAATCCAGTTTGTTTCAAACTTCTACTACCTAAGAACCTTCGTATTTCCAATGCCCTTCCATGTGTCTTTGCTCAAACCTCTTATCATCAACCGTTTCTCTGTCCCTCTTTCAGCACCTCGGCCAGTTCAAATTCATCAAGAGGAGGACTTTGAGATTACTCACATATTGGATGCAAAAATTTCGCGAGGAGTTCTTCGTTTCCTCGTTCATTGGAAGGGCTTTGGTCCTGAAGAGCGGTCATGGATCAAAGCAGAAGATCTCAATGCTCCAGCTCTTCTTAAGAAGTTTTATTCCAAGTTTCCGGACAAACCCGGTTCCAGGTGTTCTGTGCCCACCTTTAAAAGGGGGGGTACTGTCACTCACCGGACTGTGAGTGCCATTTCCCGTGTGTTTACGAACCGTGGCCGTCCGCCATCCTGAGGGTCTGCGCATGTGCAGCCCTTATCAAACCTTCAGTACCTGTTGCTTTTAATTGATTGGATGATCAGGCAACCCTCCCTATTTAAACCACCTGTGATCATTACCTGGTTGCCTGATCTTGGAGTCTCATTCCTCATGAGCCTCTGAAGGTGTTCCTGTGTTTCCTCGTGTATTCAGCTCCTGCTGATTCCTGTTTACTGCTATTGTGGTTTCCAGACCACTTCAACTCCCCTGTGTTCATCGTGCCTGCACTCAGCTGATTCCTATCTGCTACTACGACTGGACTCCAGTTCGTTTCAACTCCCCTGTGTTCATCGTGCCTGCACTCAGCTGATTCCTATCTGCTACTACTACCGGACTCCAGTTCGTCTCAACTCCCCTGTGTTCAGCGTGTCTGCTTTCCGCCGCCTCCGTTACTACTACAGTGTTCCAGATCGTCTCAACACTCCTGTGTTTATCGTGTCAGCTCTCCGCTGCCTCCGTTACTACTACAGGGTTCCAGACCGCCTCTACTCTCCTGTGTTCAGCGTGCCTTCTCTCCACTGCCTCCACCACTACTACTGGATACCAGACAGCCTCAGCTCTCCCGTGTTCATCATGTTTCCAGTTTCACTTACTACTGCTTCTTGAGTATTGCTTCGTTGATTCTGGATTACCTGCCGTGCGCTGCACCAACCTGATTACCGCTTCCACCCTCCAGTGGTCTCTCCTCCTGCCGGCCTCCAGCCGTTCAGGTATCCCTGCACGTCTCTCTGACAGCCTGCTCTCCTGAACCACGGTATGCATACTTTCCATTGACTTTGCTTTTGTATTGCATATCCATCTGGACTGAGTTGTGTTCTTCTCCGGAGCCTCCTATCCACTGAAGCTATTATTACCATTGACTTTGTTTCCTATTGCCTGGATAGCTATTGTAACTTTGTATACTTCAAGCAGCGCTTGTCAGTTATTGTTGTATTGTGGATATCATCGTGGGATCAAGTACTGTGTGCCCCGTGTATACTCTGCTTTACATTCATCTCCTCGTGCCCCTCCTCACATATATATAGCAGTGGTACAACTTGCTGATGCAGACCACTGACTCCTGTTCCCTGTGACACCAGTTTCAAGTATCCTCTCACATAAGCAGTGGTACAACTTGCTATACGCAGACCACTGACTTCCCCGTTACCTACTTTCACCTGGACTCCGTTCCTTCACTATAGACAGCGGTACAACTTGCTATACGCAGACCGCTGACTCTCACTACCTCCTTGCTACTCCTGGACATTCCTCCTCACTATAGCAGTGGTACAACTTGCTATACGCAGACCACTGACTTTCCTCACGTTTACTTGTCCATCTGGTTCCTCGTGTACATACATCTACTCATTACCAGTTGCTGCTAGTCATAGACTTTCCTTGAGCATTCTCTCACCATCTGCTGATTCTCCTGTTCCGTTGTCACCCTGCTACCAGAGAACCATAGTACCAGCTATATTACTCTGTTAAGTCCATCATCTGGTGATATCCTGGGCAAAGACTCCTAGTGCCCGTGACAATCTGGCTTCAGGCAGTTGATAACCACAGGCACTGTGCTAGATCTGGCTCCACGCAGTTGATAATAACAGGCACTGTGCTAGATCTGGCTCCACGCAGTTGATAATCACAGGCACTGTACTAGATCGGGCTCCACGCAGTTGATAATAACAGGCACTGTGCTAGATCTGGCTCCACGCAGTTGATAACCACAGGCACTGTGCTAGATCTGGCTTCAGGCAGTTGATAACCACAGGCACTGTGCTAGATCTGGCTCCACGCAGTTGATAACCACAGGCACTGTGCTAGATCTGGCTTCAGGCAGTTGATAACCACAGGCATAGCACTAGTTCCTGGTTCTGGGCAGTCAACAATTACAGGTACAGAGCTGGTGATTGCAGACACTTTATTATTTCCTTGCTCCAAGCTGTTGGTAATTACAAGTACAGAGCTAGTGACGGATCTATGGGTGTGAGATCTATAAGCATTGGAGAGAAGCAGATTGAGTGGGGGGTGATCAGCACCTGACAGAGGGGTGATGGAACTGCTGAATCATGTCTGACAGCAGGTGGCATTTGAAGGTCTACACTCTGAGGGCTGCCAGAAGGTCAATAGTGGGACCATGCACATGTAATACACAGGCCTGATGAGAGGTTAAGGAGCCAGGCTATCTTGGGCCAAGGGATGGGCCCAAGATAATCAGAAAGATGCTTGAGTCTGCAGAGGTGGGCATGTACAGTAACAGTCAGCACGACCGGTAGTTGGATTGAAAGCAGCACGCCATGGCTTTTGTGGACATTGTGTTGCTGACTTGTATGTAGCACTCTGCTTGGTACCATCACAGACAAGAGGGTAGAAATGACAAAAGAAATCTCAGAGAACCCCAAAGAATTATCAGGCAAGAATTTAAATACTGTGTGGATCGATCCGTCCTGTTTTTGGCAATTGCAGTGTGTGAGCCCGTCGTGTTCATGTATGTGTGGATTAACCAGTTAGTGGTTTGCAGGTGAGAGCAGGCCCGGCGCTCCCATTAGGCAACGTTAGGCAATTGTCTAGGGCGCCACAGAATTTAAATACATTTAGTAATATTGTGCGGCGACCGCTGAACATAACTTCCACAACCACGCGCACAGCTTCCGATAGATCCACAGGGAGGGGGGAGGGGCTATTGATCGCCACCCTCCCCCCAACAGCTGATGGGGCGCACCGTCCCTCCGTCTCCTCCACTCCACTGCCCCTCCTCTCACTGACTGCCACTCCCCCTCCCCTCAGAGTGCACCTTCATGGAGAAAAGTTTTCTGTAAGGAAAGAGAGGGGAGGGGGGCGTTGGTATGCTACAGGGGGGTGTGAGCATTGGTAAGCTACAGGGGGGGACATTGAGATCCAGGGAGCGGTGACTTTGGGGGGGCAGTGGTGTTATACAGGGGTAGCAGTGGTGTGATGCAGAGGGGGGACATTGGTGTGATGCAGGGGGTGCAGTGGTGTGATGCAGAGGGGGGCAGTGGTGTCATGAAGGGACATGTTAGGGCCATCTATTCGGATTACTTTAACAAGTGCATAATTCATAGACTTATTGTGTCAAGTTGTTTGCTCCAAAATCTAACACCTGGATACCTCCCCTGTAGAAATCCTGTGTCTGCAGCAAAGTCTGGACAGCGTTTTACATCAAACATCACTGCATCTGGACCACAGGAGAAGGTAAGGCTCACCTTTATTTTTAAACAGAAAAGCACAAAGTCAATCATGTGAGGGTCTGTGAAGCAGATATTTGGTGTGTTCACGAGGGGGGGGCGCTATTTTAAAATTTTGCTTAGGGTGCCGAGAACCCTAGCACCGGCCCTGGGCGAGAGATATGTTATGCTAGAACGCAGTAATACACGGATTAATAGAGTGGGTGTGACCATGCATAGTACACTGGAAACCTGTCTGCGTGATTGAAATGTATTGACAGCAGGCCCGACGAGAGGGGGGTGGTTAATAAACATGTGGATGATTTTTGCCCCTTTACAATATCACATGTGTCCCTTCATTGTCACTTTTGCCCCTTCACAATATCACATGTGCCCCTTCACATCACCTCTGTCCCCCTTCCCATCACCTCTGCTCCCCTTCACATCACGTCTGTGCCCCTTCACATCACCTCTGTGCCTCTTCACATCACCTCTGTCCCCCTCCATAATTTTTTTGGAACACTTTGTTTCCCCTTTTTCATAGTGTGCATTGTGCCTCCGTTAGTTTGTTTACCTTTCTATTGCTTTCTTCTCTTCTGTTTTCTTCTTTCTGTTATCTCATCTTCTGCTCTGTTTTCTTTCTTGCCCGTCGCGCGCGCTGCTCCTCTCCGCTCTACAAAAGTCTTCAGTGAAAATGCCGTTGGGCATGATGACGTCATGCCCGACATTCAGTGGAATGCAACTGAGCAGGAAGGAGGAGAGGAGGCTGCTGGGGGCCGCTGCAATCATGTGATTTTTTTTTTTCCTCTCTCAGACACAGCATTTTTTTTTCTTTGCTGGTGCCCTAACCACCTGCCGTGCCTCCTGGGGACCGCTGGGCCCTAGGCAAGTGCCTAGGTTGCCTCGCGGTAAACCGGCCCTGACTAGGGCCCGTTATCACTCTCCACAGCCCTGGTTGTCCACCAGTATAGAGAGAATGAAAGGGATGCCGAACACAGATGAATGACGAGCACAGCAGTAGCCGGTACACCATGGAAAGTCAAGCGGGGCTTGTAATGTGAATGACAAAGCTAAAAATGTTCAACTCTCCTACTTTCTGTTAATCCATTTACTGATTTGACCCAGGCTGCTGGAGATTTAAAAACAGCTCTGAATCAGCACTTTGCACAAAAATGATTCATTAGCTCCTCTATAGGTAACATGTACCTTTTTATCATAACTTCAGCCATTAACATGTGCGATTTAAATCCCACTGCACAATGGGTCCTGCACTATTGGCTAACACATTTCCACCGTATTAGGAAACAAAGATATCTCTCCATGTTCCCCAGACATAAATATGATTATTTCACTAAACAGTCAAGTTAGTGCTTAACGGGTTCCTCTTATATTATCTGATCCTCTTCCTAGTTGTTCCACTCTTCCTCTTTCTATATTCCATGCCCGTATAGACAGAAAATAGTTGGATGTAGGAAGATGCTCTATACCCTGCAGGGTGGATTGTTTACGACATAGGACAACAAAATGTAGCATGATGATCCATCCCAAAAAAACACAAAGGAAATACAGCAACAACACCATAAGAAATAAAGGGGGTCATCTACTAACTGGAAACAATGAGAAGGCACAGAATCCATCATGTGCCTATTTTTGAGCACTTACACTTATCCTTACGGGTACACTGATTAGCCCCGACAAATTAGAAATTCAGGAGCAGATGATTGCTCTGTATGATAAGAGGTGCGGGCCTGACATCGGCAGGTCATTGTGTCCATGCAGGATTTCAGGTTGCCACAGTGATGCACGTGATTCTAGGTTGTGCAGGAAGAGATATTCTAATGTCATCAAGAGGTAAAGATTGTGCATGTTAGAAAGCATTCCTCAATTTAGTGGCAGTCTGTACACCATCAGAGGTAGCAGTAATGTGATTTGTCTGCTACTTTTAATGTAACACCTTTTTGCACCATCCAGGCATATTACATATATAAAATAAATTAATAAACACACACAAACCACATTTTCCAATGTGTCTTTACATCGAACTGTTCATGCTCAATCAATTTGCCATGTTGAGAACATAAACACGTATTCCTAAAAGATCCTTAAAGTCATGAGTTTTTTAAAACATATGCAAGGATCAAACAAGTAGGATCCTTACTAGAGGCGAGAGAGGCGAAGTGGTTAGCAGTTCTGCCTTACAGCGCTGAGGTCATGAGTTCAATTCCCGACCATGGCCTTATCTGTGTGGAGTTTATATATTCTCTCCGTGTTTGCGTGGGTTTCCTCCAGGTGTTCCGGTTTCCTCCCACACTCCAAAAATATACTAGTAGGTTAATTGGCTGCTATCAAAAAAAAAATAAAAAAAAAATTGACCCTAGTCTCTCTCTTTTTGTCTGTGTGTGTTAGGGAAATTAGACTGTAAGCTCCAATGGGGCAGGGACTGATGTGAGTGAGTTCTCTGTACAGCGCTGCGGAATCAGTGGCGCTATATAAATAAATGGTGATGATGATGATGATGAATATACAAATATATATTTACAGAGTCTAGAGTTTTCCGTCAAACATAAACATCTTCTGGTTTGTGCTTGAGCTATTATTATTCTATTGTATTTATAAAGTGCCAACATATGCAGCGCTAGACACTGAGGGGATTATGATGTCAGTCACCTTTTGCCGTAATTACAGCCATCTGTCTGTTTGGATGTGTCTCTACCATTCATTTTTCCTTACAGAATTGTTAAAAATCAGTAAAATATTGTGGAGAGTGGCAATGGACTGCTCTCTTTAAGTCCATCCACAGATTTTCTATCGGATTTAGGTCAGGGCTCTGACTTGACCAGTCAAGGGCATTCACCTTCCTGTCCTTAAGCCACTGCATTGTTTTCTTGGCAATATGTTTAGGGTCATTGTTGTGCTGGAAGGTGAACCACCTGCCCATCTTCAGCTGTCTAGCAGAGGAACGCAGTTTTTCATCAATAATTTGGGTGTACTTGACAGCATACATAATCTCTTAAATCCTGACCAATCGCCTAGTCCCTGCTGAAGAGAAACACCACCACAACATAATGTTGCCATCAGCATGCTTCACAGTAAGTATGGTGTGTTTTGGGTGGTGTACTATATTTGGTTTGCGCCAAACATAGTGCTTGGATTTCAGGCCAAAAAGTTCTGTCTTGGTCTCATCTGACCATACAACCTTTTGTCACATGGCATCAGAACATTCCAAGCTATTTTTTGGAAATGCGGAAATGAGACAAGTAGTATGTTTTTCAGAACAAGCTTCTTTATTGCCACAATGCCATACAGGGCAGGATTGTGTAAAGCTTATGAGATAATTGTATCATACACAGGCTGACCAATCTCACCCATAAAGACTAGTTCTTCAAATCTGCCATTGGCCTCTTGGTAGCTTCCCTGATCAATATATCGTCCTGGCTCTATCATCCAGTTTTAAAGTCACTACCCAATCTAGGCAAGGTGTTGGTGGGGCCTTATTCTTTCCAATTCTTAATAATGCTTCTTCTAACCTGTGCCTTTCTTTATCTTGGAGACCTTTTGAAAACACCTTTCCAACCACGTTGAATTCTTTGCCTTACCATAGACTACTAGTAGTGGAACTGATGTCAGATGGTGGCCAATTAGCCTGCTGTGTGATCTGAAAGGTCATTGGTTGTACCTGAGCAGGTTTATAATGTTTACTCTAAGGGTAAGATCACTTATCCAAACCAGGTATTTTAGTATTTAAATGATATTAATTTTTAAGAATTATTGTAAATATTATTTTCACTTTAATGCTGAGGGTTATGCTGTGTAAATACAGCTGGGAAAACTTTGATTTAATTTATTTAAATTTCCATGGTGTAATGTGACAAAGGTAATGAGTTTGACAGGACATGATGATTTTCCATAGTCACTGTATAGTCAGGGTTGGTGGAATGCGGTAAGCCAGGTAAGCATGGCAGGAGGGCGCCTGTCACTCACCGGACCGTGAGTGCCTCTTCCCAGACATTTAGGAACCGTGGCCGTCCACCATCCTGAGGGTCTGCGCATGCGCAGCCCTTTTCTATACTTCAGTGTATACTCCTTTAACTTAATTGGCAGATCAGGCAACCTCCCTATATTAAGCACCTGTGGTCAACACCACGTTGCCTGATCTTGGAGTCTCATTCCTCATGAGTCTCTGAAGGTGTTTCTGTATTACTCGTGTATTCAGCGCTGCTGATTCCTGTGGTTTCCTAACCACTTCTATTTCTGTGGTTCCATACCACTTCTACCATCAACTGTATCATCATTACTGTTTGCTCATTGCTATCCGCTGCCTCCGTGCACTCCAGCTTTTACCTCACTCACCTGCTTCTCATCAAGACTGCCAGCTGACTACTATCCGCTGCCTCTGTGCACTACAGTCTCCTGCTTGCAACTTGCCTGTGTTCAACATCGTGACTGCCAGCTGACTACTATCCGCTGCCTCTGTGCACTACAGTCTCCTGCTTGCAACTTGCCTGTGTTCAACATCGTGACTGCCAGCTGACTATTATCCGCTGCCTCTGTGCACTATAGTCTCCGGCTTGCAACTCGCCTGTGTTCAACATCGTGACTGCCAGCTGACTACTATCCGCTGCCTCTGTGCACTACAGTCTCCTGCTTGCAACTCGCCTGTGTTCAACATCGTGACTGCCAGCTGATTGCTATCCGCTGCCTCTGTGCACTACAGTCTCCTGCTTGCAACTCGCCTGTGTTCAACATCGCGACTGCCAGCTGATTACTACCCGCTGCCTCCGTGCACTACACTCTCATCTCATCTTTGCTGTGACTTCCTCGAGACTGCCGCTTTTCATTACCATCTGCTACTCTTCGTGATCTACAGCTCCTGCCCTGCGCTGCACTCCTGTTTCCCATCGCTGTTGGTCCCTGTGGTTGCTACTGGTTACCTCCGTGTGCCGCTGAGTCCTGCCGCTGTGGTCAGCACTATCGTCCATCTCCTGCTGATCCACTCTCCACGCCTTCACGTGTTCCACTGGTCTCTACCCTCCTGTCAGCATTGGATTTGTATCTCTTCTACTACCCTCTGCTGGATCATCTCCATTCTCCTGGGTTTCCTATAAGTCCAGTTCCACCTGTTGCTGACTCCTGTGGATTCGTGTCCTTGTCGGTCTACTCACCTGTGCGCTGCACCTGCTAGACCGCTGCTTCACCTATCCAGGGACTTCCTATCCAGTCGGCCTCCAGCCGCTCAGGTACCGCTGCAATCCCATCTGACTGCTACTGCTGAACCACGGTATGCATACTTCTCATTGACTGTGCTGTGTGTTGCATATCTTGCTGGACTGTGTTTGGTTCTCTCTGGAGTCTGCTATCTGCTGAGTCTATTGCCATCATTGACTGTGTTATCATTGTGCTGGACTACTTCAAGAGACTTTCTAGATTGCAGACCTGCTCAGTCATTTATCTCCATATATATATCTATATTGTGCATATCACTGTGGATTGTGTATAAGGTGCCTGTGTATATCCTGTGTTGCAGTCTTCCCCTGTGCACCTCCTCACATATATATTCAGTGGTACAACTTGCTGATGTCAGACCACTGATCCCTGTTTCCGGTATCACCTGTTCCATTATCCTCTCACATAACAGCGGTACAACTTGCTACCCGCAGACCGCTGACTCTCATCACCTCCTTGTTTCTGTTGGACATTCCTCCTCACTATAGCAGTGGTACAACTTGCTATCGCAGACCACTGACTACCTTCACGTGTCCTTGTCCATACAGTTCCTTGTGTATCATTACCTCAGTATTACCAGTGTTGCTAGTCATAGACTTTCCTGAGCATCTCATCGGTCATCATTTCATGTTCCGTGATCACCCAGCTACCAGAGTACCCTATTACCATCTACATTGCTCTGGTAAGCCTACCATCTGGTGATCCCTGGGTAAAGACTCCTAGTGCCCGTGACAGTAAGATCAGGCCATGACAGACCCAGATGTGGAACCTACCGCCAAAGAGATGCTGCAACATCTGGTTAGCCGTGTGGAGCAACAGGATGCCCGCCAACAGCTGTTACTTCAGTGTTATCAGTCATTAACCTCCCAAGGAACATCTGGACAGACTGTGACAGCTACTATTGAAGCTCCTGTGCTTTCCTCCGTTTCCCCATTGCCATCCCAGGTGTCTATAGCTTCCACGCTTCACCTGCCTACTCCGTCAAAGTACGATGGAGACCCCAAAACTTGTAGGGGTTTCCTTAACCAATGTTCAGTCCATTTTGAGCTCCAACCTCAAAATTTTTCTACCCATCGTTCCAGAGTGGCCTATCTTATCTCTTTGTTTTCAGGACAAGCCCTGGCTTGGGCCTCCCCTCTGTGGGAGAGGAACGATCCAATATTACAAGATAGTGCCAAATTCATTTCTACATTCCGAAGTGTGTTCGATGAACCAGGTCGTGTGACCTCCGCTGCTTCCAGTATCCTCCGTCTGCGACAAGGATCTCATACTGTAGGCCAGTACGTCATTCAATTTAGGATCCTAGCCTCTGAACTTCAGTGGAACACTGAAGCCCTGGTTGCCGCCTTCTGGCAGGGGCTTTCCGATAAAATTAAAGATGCACTGACTACCCAAGAGCTTCCTTCGTCACTTGAAGATTTGATCTCTCTATGCCATCGTGTTGATATGAGATTTCGTGAAAGAGAGGCTGAGAAAACGACTTCTGCTAAAACACCTTTTCGCTCTAACCCTCAATTTCGTCCAGTGTCACCCGCTGTGATTCCCATGGAGATAGGACGTTCCAAATTATCTTCTGAGGAGAGGAAACGAAGAGTCAAGAATAGACTCTGTATCTATTGTGCTGATTCCACTCATGTCCTCAGCTCCTGCCCTAAGAGATCGGGAAATGCCAGGCCCTAACTAGTTCTGGAGAGGTGAAGTTAGGGTCCCTGGAGTCCTGTCCATCGTCTATGAAATCTAAAGTCTGCGCTTTTGATGTGACTATTTCCTTTGCTACCAAGACCTTCGAGTCACAGGCATTGATTGATTCCGGAGCAGCAGGAAATTTTATTTCCAAATCGTTAGTTAATCAATGGTCTCTACCAATGATTACCTTAAAAACTCCCATTACTGTGACGGCTATCGATGGATCACGTCTCATCAACGGTCTCATCACCCAGAGTACGTCACCAGTAACCCTTCAGATTGGTGCTCTGCATCATGAAGAGATATCGTTTTTAATTCTTCCTGTTACGACAAGTCCGATTGTCCTAGGCCTTCCATGGCTTCAGTGTCACTCTCCCCAGATTGACTGGCGCACCCCTCAAGTCACGTCTTGGGGGCCTGAATGTCACCATCATTGCCTTTCCCAAGTCATTCCTCTCAAGGTACAGCAAGCTTCCATCTCAGCTATTTCACCGGGACTCCCTCCTCAATATGCTTCATTTACCGATGTTTTTGATAAAGCTCAGTCTGAACGTCTTCCTCCTCATCGTTCTTGGGATTGTCCGATTGATCTTCTTCCTGGCAAGACTCCTCCCAGGGGCCGGGTCTATCCACTCTCGTTACCTGAAACTCAAGCTACATCTGAATATATACGGGAGAACCTCCAGCGTGGGTTCATTCGACCTTCCACCTCGCCCGCTGGAGCTGGGTTCTTCTTTGTCAAAAAGAAGGATGGATCATTACGCCCTTGTATAGATTTTCGTGGACTCAATGCCATTACTATCAAGAATCGGTATCCCATTCCGTTGATCACTGAGCTATTTGACCGCATCAAGGGAGCCCGTATTTTTACTAAGTTGGATCTTCGTGGTGCCTACAATTTAATCAGAATTCGTTCCGGTGACGAATGGAAGACGGCGTTTAACACCAGAGACGGGCATTACGAATATCTGGTAATGCCTTTCGGGCTATGTAATGCCCCCGCTGTTTTTCAGGGCTTCATCAATGAGATTTTTCGGGACTTATTATATGTATGTGTCGTCGTCTACCTGGACGACATATTGATTTTTTCACAGGACCTGCCTTCTCACCACCAACATGTGGCAGAAGTCCTCTCCAGGCTACGGAAAAATTCATTGTTCTGTAAATTAGAAAAATGTTCATTCGAATTACCCCAGATTCCATTCTTGGGGTATATTGTTTCCGGAGTTGGTCTGAAGATGGATCCTGACAAAGTAAATGCTGTCCTACATTGGCCCCAGCCAACTACTCTTCGTGCCATCCAGCGTTTTTTAGGTTTTGCCAATTACTATAGACGCTTCATTCAAGACTTTTCTTCCATTGCATCTCCTATTGTGGCCCTGACTCGAAAAGGGGCTAATCCTAAGCAATGGTCTACTGAGGCTATTCAAGCCTTTCAAACATTAAAAGAGTCCTTCTCTTCGGCTCCAATCCTTCGTCAGCCTGATGTGACACTCCCTTTTTTTCTAGAAGTAGATGCCTCTAATGTGGGCTTAGGAGCTATTCTCTCCCAACGCTCGGAACAGCAAAAATTCCACCCTTGTGCCTTCTATTCTCGGGGTCTCCTACCCGCAGAGAAGAATTATACCATCGGAGACAAGGAATTACTGGCTATCAAAGCCGCATTAGAGGAATGGAGATACTTGTTGGAGGGAGCTCGCCATCCGGTGACGATCTTCACGGATCATAAGAACTTGTCATATCTCCAGTCTGCCCAATGCTTGAACCCTCGTCAAGCAAGATGGTCTCTTTTCTTTTCCCGTTTTGAATTAATAATTACCTTCAAACCAGCTGCCAAAAACAAAAAAGCTGATGCCTTATCTAGAGCCTTTGTTACGTCCTCTGATATAGAAGAGGTTTCCAACCATACCATTCTAGACCCCAAATGTATCTCACTGGCTGCTTCATCCACCAAAACGCTACCATTTGGGAAAACCCTCGTGCCTCCTACTCTAAGGAGGAAAATCCTTTCGTGGTTCCATGCCTCTCGTTTTTCTGGACACGCCGGTGAACACAAGACTTTTGAGATCCTCTCTCGAAGTTACTGGTGGCCTTCAATGAGGAGAGACGTCAAAGAGTTCATTGCTTCCTGTGAATTATGTTCGCAATTCAAATCCTCCCGCAGAACCCCAGCAGGGTTGCTGCGACCACTACCCATTCCGTCCAAACCATGGACCCATATTAGTATGGATTTCGTTACTGACTTACCACCTAGTAAGAACCATAACACTATTTGGGTGGTAGTGGACAGATTTTCGAAGATGGCTCATTTCATCCCTTTGTCTGGTTTGCCTTCCTCGTCTATCCTGGCTGAACATTTCATTAAAGAGATCTTCCGTATCCATGGATGTCCATCTGAGATTGTGTCTGATAGAGGAGTACAATTCGTGTCCAGATTCTGGCGAGCCCTTTGTAAAACCTTGGGCATACGATTAGCACTCTCATCTTCTTACCATCCACAATCCAATGGACAAACCGAGCGTGTCAATCAAGATCTTGAGACTTTTATAAGGATATTTTCATCAGCCAATCAAGACAACTGGGTAGAGTTACTCCCTTGGGCTGAGTTCGCCCATAACAACATGTACCATGAGTCATCATCCAAAACTCCATTCTTTGTGGTCTACGGTCACCATCCGTCTTTTCCGGAATTTCCTGCCCTCCCGCCCACCCAAGTTCCTGCGGTGGAAACGGTTTGTCAGACCTTTAAAAATATCTGGTCTCAGGTCAGAACCTGTTTAAAGAAGACATCTGTCAAATATAAATCTTTCGCTGATAAGAAGAGGCGGGCTATTCCACCACTAAAAATTGGAGATCGTGTCTGGTTATCCACAAAAAATATTCGTTTGAAGGTTCCATCCATGAAATTCGCCCCTCGTTTTATTGGTCCATATAGGATCATTCAAGTTATCAATCCAGTATGTGTGAAACTCCTTCTTCCTAAGAGTCTTCGGATTTCTAATGCCTTCCATGTATCTTTGCTCAAACCTCTTATTATCAACCGTTTTTCAACTCCTCCCTCAGCTCCGCAGCCAGTTCAAGTTCATCAGGAGGAGGATTTTGAGATTACCGAGGTACTAGATGCAAAGATTTCGCGAGGAGTCCTCCATTTCCTCGTTCATTGGAAGGGCTTTGGTCCTGAGGAGCGCTCTTGGATCAAAGCTGAAGATCTTAATGCTCCTGCCCTTTTGAAGAAGTTTTACTCCAAAAATCCGGACAAGCCCGGTTCCAGGCGTTCTGTGCCCACCTTTAAAAGGGGGGGTACTGTCACTCACCGGACCGTGAGTGCCTCTTCCCGGACATTTAGGAACCGTGGCCGTCCACCATCCTGAGGGTCTGCGCATGCGCAGCCCTTTTCTATACTTCAGTGTATACTCCTTTAACTTAATTGGCAGATCAGGCAACCTCCCTATATTAAGCACCTGTGGTCAACACCACGTTGCCTGATCTTGGAGTCTCATTCCTCATGAGTCTCTGAAGGTGTTTCTGTATTACTCGTGTATTCAGCGCTGCTGATTCCTGTGGTTTCCTAACCACTTCTATTTCTGTGGTTCCATACCACTTCTACCATCAACTGTATCATCATTACTGTTTGCTCATTGCTATCCGCTGCCTCCGTGCACTCCAGCTTTTACCTCACTCACCTGCTTCTCATCAAGACTGCCAGCTGACTACTATCCGCTGCCTCTGTGCACTACAGTCTCCTGCTTGCAACTTGCCTGTGTTCAACATCGTGACTGCCAGCTGACTACTATCCGCTGCCTCTGTGCACTACAGTCTCCTGCTTGCAACTTGCCTGTGTTCAACATCGTGACTGCCAGCTGACTATTATCCGCTGCCTCTGTGCACTATAGTCTCCGGCTTGCAACTCGCCTGTGTTCAACATCGTGACTGCCAGCTGACTACTATCCGCTGCCTCTGTGCACTACAGTCTCCTGCTTGCAACTCGCCTGTGTTCAACATCGTGACTGCCAGCTGATTGCTATCCGCTGCCTCTGTGCACTACAGTCTCCTGCTTGCAACTCGCCTGTGTTCAACATCGCGACTGCCAGCTGATTACTACCCGCTGCCTCCGTGCACTACACTCTCATCTCATCTTTGCTGTGACTTCCTCGAGACTGCCGCTTTTCATTACCATCTGCTACTCTTCGTGATCTACAGCTCCTGCCCTGCGCTGCACTCCTGTTTCCCATCGCTGTTGGTCCCTGTGGTTGCTACTGGTTACCTCCGTGTGCCGCTGAGTCCTGCCGCTGTGGTCAGCACTATCGTCCATCTCCTGCTGATCCACTCTCCACGCCTTCACGTGTTCCACTGGTCTCTACCCTCCTGTCAGCATTGGATTTGTATCTCTTCTACTACCCTCTGCTGGATCATCTCCATTCTCCTGGGTTTCCTATAAGTCCAGTTCCACCTGTTGCTGACTCCTGTGGATTCGTGTCCTTGTCGGTCTACTCACCTGTGCGCTGCACCTGCTAGACCGCTGCTTCACCTATCCAGGGACTTCCTATCCAGTCGGCCTCCAGCCGCTCAGGTACCGCTGCAATCCCATCTGACTGCTACTGCTGAACCACGGTATGCATACTTCTCATTGACTGTGCTGTGTGTTGCATATCTTGCTGGACTGTGTTTGGTTCTCTCTGGAGTCTGCTATCTGCTGAGTCTATTGCCATCATTGACTGTGTTATCATTGTGCTGGACTACTTCAAGAGACTTTCTAGATTGCAGACCTGCTCAGTCATTTATCTCCATATATATATCTATATTGTGCATATCACTGTGGATTGTGTATAAGGTGCCTGTGTATATCCTGTGTTGCAGTCTTCCCCTGTGCACCTCCTCACATATATATTCAGTGGTACAACTTGCTGATGTCAGACCACTGATCCCTGTTTCCGGTATCACCTGTTCCATTATCCTCTCACATAACAGCGGTACAACTTGCTACCCGCAGACCGCTGACTCTCATCACCTCCTTGTTTCTGTTGGACATTCCTCCTCACTATAGCAGTGGTACAACTTGCTATCGCAGACCACTGACTACCTTCACGTGTCCTTGTCCATACAGTTCCTTGTGTATCATTACCTCAGTATTACCAGTGTTGCTAGTCATAGACTTTCCTGAGCATCTCATCGGTCATCATTTCATGTTCCGTGATCACCCAGCTACCAGAGTACCCTATTACCATCTACATTGCTCTGGTAAGCCTACCATCTGGTGATCCCTGGGTAAAGACTCCTAGTGCCCGTGACAGCGCCACACTTCGGTGGTGAACCATCAGCCTGTTTGCGAAGACGGTGGATCCCGTTCTAGATTTCAACTCCACCATTCTGCCGTCCACAGAGCGAGGGCATCGGAGCAAGCGAGGGGATAGATGTGCGCAAGCGCAATGAAGCCTCTTCTGTACATGTGCAGTGAAGCCTCGAAGAGGGCATTACACCGCATGCGCCAACCCAAGGCAGCTCAACCCAGCACCAGCCTTGTCTACAATGCCTGATCCACCAATAGGCTGATCAGGCTGCAGCCTGGGGTGCTGGGACCTGGGGGGCTCAGCGCGGGTAGCATTTAACATTTTTTTTTACAAATTTGTATTTTTTGCCATTGATTCCAACAAACAAATCCTGACAACAGTTGTCTAGCCATTTGTAGCATTGTAAAGCCACAGTCAGTAGAGGTAGAGGTAGGGATCTTAACCATCTAGGAACCTCATCCATGTTACGCCAATTGAAGCGAGATGCTAAAAAATAACAACAAGCAGCTCAGAATCATCTACCTCCCTTCTCTTAGCTAGATCCCAGCACCTGCAATCTACACCCCCAACATCTTCATCATCAATATCCTCACAAGTGATCGGCGTTAGTCCTGCATCCAAGTTTCTAAGGCAAGATGACTCCTCCCCTATCAAGGACTCCCCAGAAGAATCCTTGAGTGTTAGGCCCACTGCTGCTGCTCCTCCTGCTGGGGGTGGATCTTCAACCCAGAAGCAGACCAGGAAGAAGACTACTAGTAGTTTACAACAATTCACTGTTGAACAATTCTTTGCAAAAGGAAACAAGTATGGCAACTGTCAACCAATCGCACAGCAGATCACAGGCACCATGGTGACTATACTAGCATTAGATCTGCGTCCAATATCCACCATTAATGCAGCAGGAATAAGACTGTTAATTGAGGTCCTGTGTCCCCGTTACCAAATTCCTTCTCAACACCATTTTACTAGACAAGCAATTCCTCACCTGTATCAGGGGGTTACAAAAAAAGAAAATTATTGGGCTACAAAATGCCATTCTACCCACTGTACACTTAACCACATATATGGGGACAAGCGGAACTGGGAAAAATAAAGATATGACTATGACAGCTCACTGGGTTGGTAAATCGCCTTCAGCAGCATTTAACAAACAACGCCAGATCTTTCAGAGGCAGGCTACTTTATGTATCATCTGCTTCACTAAGAAGCATACCGCTGACAAACTGTTTGAAAAACTAAGGGAAGTCATTGCAACATGGCTTATTCTGCTTGGACTCTCCTGAGGGTATGTGATTTCTGTTAACGTCACTAATATTGTTAGAGCATAAGAGCGGGAGGAATTCCATCACATTCCCTATTTTGCTCACACAATCAATTTGGTGAAACAGAACTTTTTTAAAAATAACAGTGACATGCAGGAGATGCTGTCTGTGTCCCGTAATATTTAGGGCCATTTTCGGCATTCTGCAACAGCATAACAGCATGTAGGAGAATGCAGCAGCTGCAAGAAGAATAGAATTTAAGGGGAATGTACGTTAGTCCAGCGCAGTGGAGAATACTTTCCATGTTGTATAAGGTGTTGAAACCACTCAAAGTAGTCACCTGTGAAGAGAGTCCAGACACTATTAGCTTGAGTCAAGTGATTACCCTAATTAGATTTTTTGAAAAGCAGCTAGAGAAATTGAAGGAGGACATGAAACAAATCAATTCAATTAACTATGTTGGACTTGTAGATTAAGTACTTTATTCGCTTCGCCAGGATCCAAGAGTTATCAACATTTTGAAATCGGATCATTACATTTTGGCAACTGTGATTGATCCTAGGTTTAAGAGCTATGTCTTCTCTTTCTTTTGAACTAACCCGGATCTCAAGAGATGCAATGAGCTCCTTGTAAGCAAGCTGACAGCTCAAGTGGTACATGACATTTCCTTCTTCAGTTTCTCTGGAAACTGCTGCTAGGAAAAAACTTAGCTTTCCCAAGACACCCAGTGGTGATGCAGATGAGTCAGCACAATATTTTGACATTTGGTCTGGTCTAAAAGAATATCACAAAAATCGTGACAGCTCTGCCGAAAAATGAACTACAAATTCAATGAGGAAGGCCATTACCGGCAATTACATCAAAGTACACAGACTTCTGTGATGGTGGATTCCAGCAGGGATGAATTAGTATTGTTTGAGGATGAGGGTTAATATGACAGTGTAGATTGTAGGTGCTGAGATCTAGTCGAGAGTAGGGAGCTAGCTGATGCTGGTATGCTTAGTAATATTTTGGGTAGAATGGCATGTTGGCAATTTTATGTTTTTCTACAGTAAACTTTCACCTTTATAAGAGAGGTGTTTTTTTCTTTAAAAATGTACAAGCTTTTTATTTACATTTTTGTTTCCCTGACTTGAAACCACTACGCGCTTGAACATAGGCTTTAGCACATGAGATAGAGAGAATAGTATCATCATGACTGAGACTTGAGAGTGACACCAACAATGTCACCCCTCCTGTTTCTGTGTGAGCTATGGCACAGTAGAATGTCACTGGAGACTTTTAAGAACACTGCCAGCCCTATTATTTGAATTTCTGTTTCAGCGCTAAACACTGCAACCTCTCCTATTTCTGGGTGAGCTATGGCACAGTGCAATGTGATTGCAGATTTTTAAGAACACTGCCAGCCCTATTATTTGAATTTCTGTTTCAGCGCTAAACACTGCAACCTCTCCTATTTCTGGGTGAGCTATGGCACAGTGCAATGTGATTGCAGATTTTGAAGAACACTGCCAGCCCTATTATTGTATATATATATATTTATATACACACACATTATATATATATATATATATATATATATATATATATATATATATATATATGTGTGTATATATATATATATAAAATGTGTATATACATTATATATACACTGTGCCCCTCATGCCACTCTGTGCCCCTGCATCACACACTCCCCCCTTGCAACACACTCCCCTCCCATGCATCACACTAAAGCATCATACCCTTCTCGTCCCCCATGCATCACACACTTCCCGCGCATCAAACTCTCTCACCTCATCTAACAGCCGGCACAGCACTGGCTGTCTGTTCCTTGGAGGAGCTGCTCCATTTTGGCAGTGCAAGAATATACAGCACCTGCGACACTGTCGGATAAGCGTCCGCATTGCTGTACACTGGGTAGGCGTTTTGCATGTTAATACATGCTTTTTTGTCATCCTTGGAGGCGGGGGGGGGGAGGGTTTTCCAGGGAACTGAACCCCCCAACCCCCCCCACCCCACCACCTGCGTGCGCGCCTGCACAGTACGATGTGACTGCAGATTTAAAACAAGACTTGGGAGGAGGACAATGTGTGCTGCAAGGGGGGGCAGTGTGTGCTGCAAGTGGGGGCAATGTGCACTGCAAGGGAGCACAGTGTGTTGAGGGGGCAGTGTGATAAGGAGCACAGTGATCTAATGGCTGGGGGGAAAAGAGTCATGAATTGGCCACATTTATGCATACATCCTTTTCACTGTTATAAACTGGCAAGTGGAAGGTATGTGTGGGCGGGATGCAATAGCTTGGAAAGTGGGTTATAAAATTTCCAGGGGAGTCATGAACTGGGGTGTGATGAATTTGCTGAGGGTCATGAATTGGCTGCTGGTGGTTGAGGAAATGGCTGGAGGGGGGCATGATCTCTGTACTGTGTGGTGTTCAGGAGGATGCTCTCTAAAGAGCTGAATCATTGAGAGTTAGCAATGTTTAAACATTTTCAAAACAAGACCCAACTTTCCAGAAGACAGCTAAATGACAACAAAGCTTTAAGAACAAGCTGCCTAAATCTGTTCGTTGGATTATACTCCTGAATTTTCCTTTAATGATTTGGGGGGGCGGATGTATTAGCCTAGGGCAGCCAGAAACCTTAACCAAGCCCTGCTTGTCAATTACTTTTTTTTTTTTTACATAATTTCAATCTTTAATATGTGTAACTTATATAAATTCCTTTAAAACCAACTACACAATTGACCATGCTCTGCTCACTAACACGTTTACACTGTACCTACTGTATTAGAAAATAATGGTATAGCCATGTTCTGTTGGAATAAATATTATTGTTTCACTAGTCCAGTAAGTGATTAACGTGCTTCTCCTCTATTATCTGACTCTTCCTATATGTTCCGCTCTTCGTCTTTCTATAGTCCCCGCCCCCATAGTCAGCGCATAGCACATCCGTACAGTAATAGTATAGCACGTCCGTACAGTGATAGTATATCCGTACAGTGATAGTATAGCACGTCCGTACAGTGATAGTATAGCACGTACGTAGTGATAGTATATCCGTACAGTGATAGTATAGCACGTCCGTACCGTACAGTGATAGCATAGCACGTCCGTACAGTGATAGTATAGAACGTCCGTACAGTGATAGTATATCCGTACAGTGTTAGTATAGAACGTCCGTACAGTGATAGTATAGCACATCCGTACAGTGATAGTATATCCGTACAGTGATAGCACATCCGTACAGTGATAGTATAGCACGTCCGTACAGTGATAGTATATCCGTACAGTGATAGCACATCCGTACAGTGATAACACGTCCGTACAGAGATAATAAAGCACGTACGTACAGTGATAGCACATCACTGTAGTCACAGCACAGACATCTATTCCTGTCATATCATCTACAATCTACATCATGTCTGTCAACAGGAACAAACCGAAAACAAAGCACTCGGTGGGCGGGACTACTCTAAGTGACACTGGGAATGTCCAATGAACACAATTCACCGGCTGGGGTGAGTAGAGTAGGCGGGGATTGCAGTGCACCAATGAGAGCAGGGGATGGGCAGAGATTAACTGTACAGCTATGTACTGTACTATTCTGACAGTCGCTGTATGGTGCAGAGTTATCCCCGGAGACCGCACATGACAGCCGGGTAACGCCGCAGTATCCCACCGGGCATAATCTACTAACACTACCAGTAAGTACAATGACTGGCTCATGGTGTTGTCTGTGTACTTGTGTCATGTTCCCTAGTAACAGGTGGCGAGGAGTCTCCAGTCTCCTCTATTTGACATCAGTCATCAGAGATATATATATATATATATATATATATATATAACGTGTGTGTGTGTATATATATATATATATATATATATATATATATATATATATAAAATATAGGCCAGCACTCAGTGCTTGTCAGTACTAAAAGTGAGTTTCAGTCTTACTTTATTCGAGACATACTATGATAAAAATCCCTCAGAGGACCTAATCTATTTATTCGAGAGGAATGTGTGTGTGTACAATTACATGTGTGTATGTATTATTTCATGTATATACATACATATATATATATATATATATATATATATATATATATATATATATATATATCATACAAATACATCAGTGTGTATATGTAATATGATTTGATGTCTTGGGAGATTTTTCGGCTTTTTATGGTAGTGATGTTGATAGCCTGAGGTCGAGGAGAGATACATTTTTCTTCATATAGGTATATGCACGGCTGTATTAGTGATGAAACGCAGGAACAAGTTCTAGCACTTCCTTATTGTTTAAAAAACAATTGTAATGATCTAACTTCATTTGTGATAAGTGTTTGAGTTCCACTTTGCTATATCTTAGTTTCACTTTTTATATATATATATATATATATATATATATATATATATTATACACACACACACAGTATATGTAACAGATAAGCAATATATATATAGTGCAGCATGAGTCACTGCACATAGCAGAACGCATAAAAATAACAGCACACTTCTAAAATTTCATATACTTTAAAAATTGCAAATACATGAAATGAAGGTAAACAGCTTTATCTGGAATACTTAATGAGTCCCAAATTTCGAATTCCATATCCAGGTAAGTGGGTGATGTGTGCAACTCAGCGTATGGATTTAAACACACTATTTTTGTGGATGACTTTTTATCGGAGTATATTACCATACTGTGTGTAGGACGCTTGTTTTTTCCCGTATCCTGTAACCCACAGATACATCCTAGTAAATAAATAACTGATGTTGTTAGTTTGTCAGATATTTAATCTGAACATCTCAGTTTTTATTACTGCCTGTAAAACATTGATTGTTACCATTAGTAAATTTATCTGTGTTACAGTGGTTGTATTTTTAAATACCCCTCCTTCATTTTAAAAGAAAATTTAATTCATCCCTATAATTATTTTTCTGCATATTAAATTGCCATTATGCCTTTAAAATTGCTAGCTTGTTATCAAATCGTGTTTTTGGGGGAGTAGATTGTCCAGCAGCTACATTAATAAGATATCCCAGTGATGCTTCAAGACTGTACAAATATATTTCTCATTACAACTAAACCCCGTAATAAATTGGATAAATTACTTTTTCGTTTTTGTTTTTTTTATAGTTTTATTCTAACAATGATTTTCTCTCTAAGGGGCACATTTATCATTTATCGGGCAAAACGAGAAATACTTATCAATCCTTATCGCATGGATAAGGATTGATGTATTTCTCAAATTTATGAAAAATGGATCACAGAAACAGCAGTTCCGAAAAACTGCTGTTTCTGTGATAAAAAAAAACCATACTCACCACTGCCTCTCCGGTCGCGCTGTCTCCCGATCTCCTCCTCTTCGGTGTACTTTCTCTTCTTCATGCTACTGCGCATGTGCCGTCCGGAGAGCTTGAGGCTGTGACTTGGAGGGATCACAAGATCACTCCCTGCACATGCGCTGTCCAGCTCTGCTCTCTGGAGCAGAGCTGGACATAACGAAGAACAGAAGTTTTACCAGCATTTCGGATGATGTACGCCAGCCTCAGCTGGCCTACATTAACACAACAAGTTCCCGAAAAAAACATTTTTTCGGGACTTGTTAGATTGCGGCCAGGAGGAGTCACCATTCTGTTGAATAGTGACTGCTCGCAAAAACGATCAGGAGTGCAAAGCAGCAGATATCAATGATATCTGCTGCGATGCACCTTTAATAAATTTGCGGAGAGCACATCGTGGCCTAATTTACACAGTAAGTGCATGATAGTGCACTACCGTGCTTTCTTAAATATACCCCTAATGCTTTTATCTTGTTAGTAGCCTAAAAACGATCTCCTCTGGATATCCTCTATATCGCTGTGCCTATATAGCTGGTTGTCAATCACATCAACAGCATGGGATAGATTTAATATAACTTTGAAAAAGGAAAAGTAGAGGTGTTGCCCATAGCAACCAATCAGGTTCTAGCTATCATTTATGTAGTACACTCTAGAAAACGATGTCTGGAATCTTATTGGTTGCTATGGGCAACACCTCCACATTTCCTTTTTAAAAGTTTTACTAAATCTACCCTCATCTTGTTTTCCAATATATAGTTTTGATGTTTTGCTCATTGTGCATTGTTGTTGTAGGCTTATCATGATGGCCTTTATTTATGCTACATTTTCTCTTTGTTATGCTCCATAATGGTTCATTATGTTTAGATGTTATTGTTCCATTTGGAGCATCTCTATTTATTGTAATATTCTATTTCATCATCATCATCATCATTTATTTTATATAGCGCCACTAATTCCGCAGCGCTGTACAGAGAACTCACTCACATCAGTCCCTGCCCCAATAGAGCTTACAGTCTAAATGCTCTAACACACAGACACACTAGATGAAATTTAAACTTAATGGGCTTGAATCATTGAGGAAAGTAAAGCAAACTTGATGGACTGGTGTCTTTTTTTTTTAACCTCATCAACTATGTTACTTTGTTACTATGTAAAAAAAAAAATATTAACTTTGAACCTTGGCAAAACCATGTTGCAATGCAAGGGGTGCAACTGAGTTTATTATTTTGCACATAATGAAAATACTGGCTGTTTTTTCATGTAGGATGCAAATACTTGATAGCTTTATTTTTACACTGACTTTAAAAGTTGATCTAGGACAAGCCCTACCCCAATTATAAATCTGTCCTTACATTTTAAATTTACCTCCCCCTCCAATGCTACATGGTTTTGCCAAGGTTGAAAGTTACTCATGTGTTTTAAAATTTTATTATCCTTAATGAATCAGGTCTAATAAGCGTAATATAATAACAGCTAATTTGTACTCATGAAGAAGTAGGTTTAAATGAATTACCATTAGAAAAAAATTGCACCTTTTAACTTCGAGTCCCAAGTGACATAATAAAGTTCCTTCATTTTAGCACAGAGGCTTGTCCGGAATAAACACTCCCTCTCCATGATGGCTGCTCCTCCTACTGCGATTCGGCTTACTCCCAAGCACCACTGCTATGTTGCAGTTTGTTATAGCAGCTGATCTTTCTATTAATCTCAATACGATCTCATTATAGTCCTATTTTCAGCACTGCTTGCGTTTGTAATAGAGTCCATTGAACTAGCTGTTCCCTATTTTTTCACCTGCTAGGAAAGCGCTTTTATTGCACAGTAATTAAAGGGTCACTTTCCTAAATGACCCTCCCTGCCTCCTCTCACACTTGGGGGTAAATGTATCAAGCTGGATGTTTCTGGCGGGCTTGAAAAGTGGAGATGTTGCTTATAGTAACCAATCAGATTCTAGCTGACATTTTATAGAATGTACTGAATAAATGAAAGCTAGAATCTGATTGGTTGCTATAGGCAACACCTCCACTTTTTCAAACCCGCCGGAAACTCACAGCTTGATAAATTTACCCTTTGGGCTTCAGTGAGAATCCCTGCTAGGGTGATATGCTGGCTGACCAGGATGAAATATCTGCCAATCTGCCCAGTTTTTTTTTTTTAACTTGAAATATATATTTAAGAGAAGACAAAACAGACACAACATTGTATATTGGATAAAATCAATAATAATAAAAAGTTACCAAATCAACATTGCTAACTTATACATATAAAAAAAAAAAGAAAACACCATACAGAAACATAACACATAAGCCAGAAAAAGATGGAGGGGGGGGGGGGGGGGGTGCAGTAAGTAGCTTGTCATAATGGCTCATTCGGGAATGACAGTACAATCCGCCCAGTTTTAAACCACGTCGGGAGCAGTGGATAGACGCAACTGCTTCTCTGTAAGACATTCTAATGTGGTTTCACAGCGTTATAATTGTGGCTACGCAACGAACATTCAGTCGTCTCATTGAAGCCCTACATAGAACTTTAGAGGGATCAGGAGTAGATTAGGATTGTAGAGACAATATTCATTAATTAACCCAACATCCTGGCATCCGGCTGTAGGTTTACACCATAAAATTCCACTTTTACTTGGGAGGTCATTTATAACTAGGCAGCCCAGTGCAAAACGACACTATTACACAGACAAGCATGGCTTTGTGTTACTAAAGTCATTTGCAAGGGTGTTCATTGATGCTATGGGTGAGCAGCTGTTCGGGAATGATGTAGGGCTGTTTCTCATGTAGTCATGTATGTAGGATAGTCTCTATATTGCAATGGGTTCAGATTAAAAATCACTAAAACAAGATTTAATTGCTACACTTAACATCAGCGACTGAGCTGTGATGCAGTCTTATGTGTAGAGCTCTCCAGGTAATGTGGGTCTTGTGTATATACGAGTGAATGATAGTTTAGTGCTGTCGTTTGATGTTGGTGTTGTAAAATGATAATTAAAATCATATTTAATGATATTTAAATCATCTGAAAAGTTTTGACATCCCATAAAATGAAATTCATTCCAGATATTCAGGAACTTTTCAGCTCATCAGAAAACCATGAAGGTTACGTTATCCGGTACTTTCACAGTAATCGGACTATTTTTTCTTAAAACTCGTTTAAAATGCGTTTATTATTGGAAAATGCATTGACTGTCTTTTCTTTGCAGGGACGATGGATAACGGATTGTGATTGTTCTCCAGTGACTTAGTAACACTGAAAAGGGAATAAAAATGGGGAAGCTACGGCTGGTGGAGCCGGTGATGGCAGTTTACTGCTTTGCAAGTTTTGTTGGCCTCCCATTAATGCAGCAGTATGTTTATCACAAGCTGTGGGAAGAAGAGTTTAATACCACTGTCGTATACAATGACACCACATCCACTTGTGAGACAAATCAAAGTAATCCCAACTATATACGTCAAAAGGTAAGAGCATGCAAACCTATCTTTTATTCAGTATTTTATTTTATATAAGGTTCCTAAGCTTTAAACATTGCTTTCAACACATTGATAATTAATGCACAATAGGTAAGAACATATATCTTATAACATATTCTAAAATAGCCGCTCAAATGATTATGTCTAAGGAAATAATAATGATGATGGATAAGACAGAGGGAGAAATCTGTCAGTGGCGGGAGACACCAAGCGCAGAGTTAAGGTATTTGCCATTGTTTAACACAATAAGCTTTTATTTGAATGCATCGAATTTTCAGTTAGAGCCCATTCATTAAGGAAAGTTAAGTAAAAAAAAAAAAGGAGTAAGTTTTCTCCTGGACAAACCATGTTACTATGTAAGGGGTGCAAATTAGTTTACATACAAATAATAAGTGGGTAAATAGACAGGCGCTAGACTCCTTCATATAATGTCAATATTTCAAAATGATCACAATAAATACATATAGGGCGGAGTCATTAAGGAGAGCAAAGCATAAAAAAGGAGTAACTTTGCACCTAGACAAAACCATGTTGCATTGGAGGGGGGGGGGGGGGATTTAAAATGTGGGGACAGATTTATAATTGGGGTAGAGCGTGTTCTAGATCAACTTGAAATTTCAGTGTAAACATACAGCTATCAAGTATTTGTGTGCTAGATAGAAAAACAGCCGGTATTTTACTTATGTGCAAAATAATAAAGTGGAAAATAATCAACTCTACCTGATTATATAAATAGATGGTTGAAGAGCACAAAATGAAACCAAAAATGTAATGTATTTCGTAAAATGTAAATGCTAGTACAAGCTAATGCATTAGTATCATCCTAATGTGGAAAATCAAAGGTCACTTCACGTAAAACATAACTTATTGTGCGTGAGCCATGGAGATTGCAGACTTCAATAGGTGAGATGTCTGTCTCCCAGACCCAGATTCTCCTGTGATTATTCCCTGATAATATGTTATAACATGTGCTAAACAACTGTTCCGAGGGTAGTAAAAGTCTATGTCACCTTGTGGGTATATTTAAAGACCCCCACGTTCTAGCAAAGTCAGGTTGTCCTGTAAATGGACAGTTAATATAATTATGATGCATTATAAAGTCACGTGACATGTTGTATAATCGCTAGTTATGAAGGTTCCCTAGGATTAGCAGATGGGAGTGTTAATCTGAAAGCTGCACTGATACTGATAAGTGTTTACTGTGCTGTGAAGCTGTGGATACTGAAATATAAGAAGAATATAGGAGATTAATTATAAATCTTTCTTTGTAATGGCCCTTCTGCTTTTGCTGGAAATTCCGGTTTGACTGTCAGCTAATAGAAGGAACTGATTAAAATAACTTTATATATATATTTATTATATCTTTATTCGTTTAATGTTAATATTAAGCGGTAAATGTATAAATTTAGTCTTGTTATAAGACCTTTTTTCTTGTTTTTATGATGGCGCTAGTAAGTCTGCATGCATAGCTCACCACATTCAGTAGCGTGGTCATTGTTTTCTCCACAAAGAGTACACTTTCCAGAAATCTAGGGTTTCGTCCAGCTAAGGACTTCCCTGTCCTCACTATGCCCTGGCTTCCTATAAGCACTAGATATGTGCATGTCTACGGCCCCACTGTTAATGTCATATAGACAACAAGAACACCACAGATATCCATTGTTTAGGCTTGTGTTCTTGCATAGAGTGGGAATCAGAGGAGTGCCAACAATGGATGGATGTCCTGACTACCCTTTGAAACCCTGGCCGAAAACAAACACATTTTTCAGGATGGTCTCTTCTGAAAAAAACTGTTATTGATGGGTCAGGGTGTCAAAAAATGCCTGTAACAATGGTAATCAGGCAGCATTGGTGTCTAATACAGATAGCAGTGGGGAGGGATCTCAGTGTGGATCCATAGAGGAAGCGATCCCTCTTCCTCAACCCGGCAGGGGTGGGTTGCCAGCGGCTACACACTTTACTTATGTGCTTGTCTGACGATCAGAGTGGCCAATCAGAGTGGCAGGGCAGCATCCTACTGCCTCCTAGTAGTGAGAGGGGTCAGGGAACTAAATCACCCCCTTCCCACCCGCTTAATAAAATCTAGATCTGCCCCTGAGGGATCCTTGACCAGCCTACCACCCATGAGGAGGGACAACATAAGTGAGAAGTCTGAGTGTCTGCAGTCATCAGATACAGATAGGATGTAAGATGTGAACACTTCAAGTTTTCATGGTATTCTAGCTCAGTAATTCAAATGTTGCAGTATAATCAATAATAATAATGATAATTAGTATAATTAATAATGTCTAGTAGTGAGGTTAGAGGCACTATATTTGTGCACATACTGTGAGCATAAGATCTATTTTGTAAATACAATTTCTTTACTATCTTTTTAAATTGGTTAGATATAATCGAGATTGTATCTACTTGTACCCGTTTATATTGGCTGTGCACATCAGGGGTCAGGGATTGCATGCTTTACTCTACATACGTCTGGCCCCCACTACCACATCATCTGCCCCAACACCAATGGGATTTATCTCGCTACAGTGAAAGCATCACAAATATAAACAAAAGTTAGGAGCCAACAATAATTGCAAGATACATCAAATTCTTGGGATAGAGAGCCAAGCACATTGGCAGCATTTACACACTAGCATGTATCCAGACAAAATAATTACATATCAGCCTATGGCCTGTGTCCTATGTCCTCACAAAAGCATTACATACCAGAGTCTGGGCGCGCAAATGCGGCATCGCACTGGTCTGCCTGCACCCACAAAGATGGCATTAGACTAGCCAGCATTTCCTCAAAAGGCAGCATTACATTGGCTTGTGGATCCTTGCAAAGGTGGCATTACACCAGATTCTGCGCTCATAAAAAGAAAAAAAAACTCCCTGCCCAAGTGTACTTGGCTCTCGGCATATGTAGGTCAAGGTAAATTGCTAATACTATTAATGCGGCCATAGCTGCTTTTGCATATCTATTGAAGCCCAAATGTGATGTCACCTGAATTTTCAACTAGTGTGACTTTGACCATGGTAATAATAGCAGTTTACAATGCTGATCACAAATCTGTAAATGCTAAATGTCAGAATCAGTACCCAGCATTTTGCTCTCACAGCTCTGATGCACCTAACATAGGGCCTCCATCCTTGAGCTTGCTTTAGTACAATGGCTGAGCGCGCAGAACGCAGGACTTCCGCCAGAGCACAGGTTTCTAGTTGCCATGGTGACCTGGATTTGTTCATTCCTGCCTTAGGCACATATACAATTTGTTACTCTACAGGAGAATGTATTTAACCAACGCTAAAGAATCAGAAAGGAATTAAATTTACAAAATATACACCATCGGGTCTGTTATTGCCAAAAGGTAAAGGGTAATTCTACCTTTGTGCACTATGTGCATCATTGCTGTTTATTTGCTGGGTGAAAGTTTGAAACATAATACCAAGCGACTCCGTTGCTATTTTATGCTATGAAAACAGTATTGTGAAGCTGCATATCAACTGGAGTATCTACAGTGGTATGCTGGCTGATATTTATATATTGCACTTTTAAAATGAAACAGATAAAATAGGTTGTTTATGAACTGCAAAAAAATGAAAAACTGTTGCAAATCCTCTTTGTGACATCATGGCCTAAATTTGCACAACCAGGCCTAGCACAAGGCTCTGCGGGCCAAGATGGCATTTGCGGGGTGCCAAAGGTTCCAGGGGCCAATGGGAGGAGTTGGGCATATTGGGGCACTTTCATTACTAAGGGCAGAGTAGGAGCATGAGTGTGCTTACCTTTGTACTAAAGTGCAAAAAAAGATTTCATTTTGTGGCATGGGATTATTTAAATGCGGTAGATGAGTGAAGGTACATTTGTTTTCTATAATTTACGCACAACCTTTGACTCCCTTCAGAAGGCCTTGAACTCTTGGCTTCCTCACAGGTCACGGAGATCTGGTCTCATCCCTGTGCTTTCAATGTGATCCACTTTGCACCTTCCAGTTCCACTTTTCTGGGAAAGTGCATGTTTAGCCGCATTACTACACATGCGATAAACTTTTTTAAACCTGCAAGTGAAATATAAGAAATACAGTATTGATGTTTTCTCACTGTAATGATTATTTTAAGGCATAAATTAAGCAAACTGAGAATTGTTTTAGGAGAAATACAGAAAAGTTGAGATGAATACTCTCTTGTTCAATCCCGTCTGTTTCAACTAAGTAACATTGCTCTCATCTGGCCCTTCTTTTCTTAGGACGCCATCAAAACCATTATCCATGCACTCATCATTTCCTGTCTTGATTACTGTAACCTTCTACTCACCGTGCTTCCCTGCTCCCACCTCGCCCCCCCCCCCCCCTTGATTCTCTTCTGCCTCCCCCACTCGGCCTTGCCTTACACTGGCTCCCCTTCCCCTACAGAATCCTTTTCAAACTCCTCACCCTAACATAAAAGGCCCTCTCCTACTCCACTGCCCCATACATCTCCAACCTATTTTCCATTCCCACTCCCTCCCATTCCCTGCGATCAGCCAATGACTGTCGCCTCTTCTCCACTCTGATCACCTTATACCACTCCAGAATCCAAGATTTCTCCGGGGCTGCCCCCTCCATTTGAACGACCTCCCACTCTCTATCTGACTGTCCCCTAATCTGTGCACCTTCAAACTCATCAGTTTCTCAAACCTACCAGCCATCTATCTAACCATCTCCATGCTTGATCTCCTCATCTTTCTCTTCCTCTGTCGTCTCCTTCTTGCTCCTCTGCAACTAGAGCCTCTCCACTGGCTCCCCATTGTCCCTGCTGTCTGTCTGCCCTAACTTTAGGATGTAAGCTCTTACGAGTAGGACCATCTTACCTCCTGTCTTTATACCTATTTTTCTGCTCCAACATCACTCAGTAGGCATGCTTGGAGTTTCTGAAGTCTTGGTATTATTCATTTATTATTCTGAATTGTTTCACCCTGTATAGTCTACTGTTTGTATTCTGTGCGGCGCTGCTGAAACCTTGTGGCACCTTATAAATAAAGGATTATAATAATGATGAATGAAGGAAGTAGTTCTAAACTTGTAGCAGGTTGGGCTTTAAAAGTCACTAATCCATTATTTGTTTTATTTTCCCTTAGGAGGTTCAAAGGCGAGCATCTATTTTCTCTACAACACTTGATTTAAGCTCACTTATTCCAAGTCTTCTAATGGCATTAATACTGGTATCTTATGGTGATCAGCATGGACGCAAAGCATCTTTATTACTACCCTCCATAGGTGGCTTAGTGACTATCGCTGGATACTCCGCAGCTTCCTTCTTTGACTTGCCACTTGAGATCTTATACCTGTCAGCTGTGATCAGTGGATTCCTGGGAGGCTTTGCCACAATAATTGGAGGCTGCTTTTCTTATATAGCAGACATAGCTAAGGAGGTCCGGACAAAAAACGTCCGCATAGCTTTTCTGGACATGGTCCTAGGGGTGTCTAGTGGCTTTGCAGGGATCGCATCAGGGTACACTATCAGAGGATTAGGATTTAAATGGTCCTTTGCCATTCCAGCTTCTCTGCACATTATCAACATTTTGTATATCATCTTGATACTGGAAGAAACTGTGGAAAGATCAGAATTTCAGCAACATGTGCTGAGCAAGGAAGGGTTTGTGGAACTGTTTTCTGGAGTTTATCGACTTTTTAAGCATTCATCATGCAAGAAGCGGGTTGCCGTGAGCCTCCTACTGTTTGCATTTATGTCATACTTGTTTGCAAATATTGGAGCGATAAGTCTCTTTACTCTCTACGAGCTGGACTCTCCTCTCTGCTGGGATCCAGTTCTTATTGGATGGGGGTCGTCCTTATCCACGTTATGTTTTGTGGGCAGTTTCCTTGGTGTTTTCTTCTTTACTCGTTGCATGAAAGACCCTTACATTGTCTTCATCGGAATAGCGTCTTGGTTTGGAGGGATTGTGATGACCGCCTTTGCCAAAACAACAGTCACCATGATGTTAGGTAAGGTACTATGCTGTTGGATGTTATATACCATTTTTTCAGTATAGGTAAAAAGAATGAATTGAAATTACATGTACAGATAGTGGATGCATATGGAAATACCTGGAACAAAGTGAATGCAAGAATGTCCTACTCTGTGGCAACTTTGTGATATTTAAACAAAGGAAAATGAACAGTGCAGGCAAGAGTCTGAGGATAATTAAAATAGCATACATATTATATATATATATATATATATATATATATATATATAAAAAAACATATAAGTAAAGAATATATAAGTATATATAAATTGTGTATGTGTGTGTGTATGTATATATATATGTATATATATATATATATATATATATATATATATATATATATATATATATTATATCAAGAGAACTGATATGTACACAAATGCAACATCTTTTTATTAAACTAAACCCAATTTTCTACTTGCAAAATAAAAACGACAGCATACTATTTAGGACAATAATTGGACCAATAAAAACAGTAAGACGACGAGATTGGACACAACAAAAGTGGTAAATAATCTATATAAACCAATAAATAATATTTAAATATTTCATTACAAAATAATTGTTGGACAGGCCTACAAGGCAGGAACTACTAAAGGTCAATTATGAAGTTTTCATAATTTAATTATTTTTTCACTATTTTCTAATCCATGAAGCAGTGGCTTTTAGTGAAAATAGGGGAATTCACCAGCCATGTTTAAAATAAGCTTGTTGCTTTTCCCATTTATTTCAGTGTGGCCATTCATTTCAATGTTTCCACCCTGTTGAAATGAATGGGAACATTGAAATGAATGGGAGAATTTCCGTTTATGGTGTTTTCCCATTAAAGCTAAACGGGCTGGTTATGGAATAGTCTGACATTTGGAACCCTAGAGTGTCCCAGAAGTATTAATTGGTTTATTATCACATCACTAGAGAATCAGAAGTCTTTTTAACAAAGCGATTTATTTGTTTGTTGACACTTTATGCTATTGTGCTGAAGTTTTAGAGCTTTCACTACCATTATATTAAGCATGATCAAAGTGTCAGCAAATGATTTAACCACAGAATTAAAGACTTTTGAGTCTCTATCGATGTCTGAACCTATAGGCAGTTATCTCTTCAGGGGCACCCTGGGGACATGGGGGAAAAGCAGGATCATTTGGAATTCACCTGACAACTCCAGAAATCTTTCCAAATGTCAGACTATTCTATAACTAGCTCTTCGGTTAGTATTGGGGTAGTGCATCCATTCTTTTCAATGGAGGTATTTGCACTTGTAAAAACAAAATTGAGTTGAATCGGGCATGAATGATAATGTTTGACCTGCTTTTTCCATTATAAGTTTGGAAAACTAGTGATTTTATAGGTTGATTCCCAAATCACTCAATCTATTTATCTGCAGAATCACACAAAAAGTAATAATTATTAATGTTGTCTATGACTGTTATTAGATCAAACCCTGCAAACAAACAAAAATCTTTATTTAGAAACACAGCAATTATAGTTGCAATACTTAGATAGATTGCGAAAGAAAAAACAAGAATAATGACATTGTGGATATACAGGATACGAAATACATCAAGTACAGTGAGTCAGTATACTCATGAAATAATTAAACAGATGATTGCAAAGACATATATCAACAATGACTCATGTCTGATGTTTTTTATACGTCCACTTCCCCATTGTCAGATATCGTCACAGAGAAAATTAACACAAGGAACTCCGCTTAACTATAATATTATAAAGTTAAATAGACTAACATGATGAACCTTGTCCATGGAGGAACATCAAGTTACTGATTTGTTATCAGTTGGATATAAGGTTTAGTAATGGTGGTTTATCTTTTCAAGATTTATTGTATTAACAGTCTATGTACAAAACATGGGTCTGTCAACAGGAGATTGATTATCATTCGTCAGTAGGCCTAGTTCATGTTATGTAATGTATGTCATGTTTGCTAAATTTGGCAGAATTGTCTCCAGGAGGGGGCTCCGTCATGGGGGCGTGATCACGTGAATTGGGTTGTTAGGCCCTGCCCCCTGCTAAACATTACCAATTTCGGCCTATCGCAGCAGGCGGGGAGGTCATGATGTCGCATTTAGCCTTGCCCTCACCCACGTCCCCAATGAAGAGGGCAGGATGCGGGGAGCTTGTCCTGCTTTCCCGGGTTGTACAGGAAAACTCCCAAAAATTCAGAATCTCCCGGACATTCCAGGAGAGTAGGCAACTATGATGTATGTGTAGTTTCACTAAAATGGCAGCAGAATAGAGTGTTTAGGAGGGGCTGTGATTGTGTGCATGGGGGAGAGGGCAGAGCCGGTTCTTTTTAAAAATAAAAAAAGGATATATCCTTTAAGAAAAGTTACCAGCTGTAGCATCAAACATAATTATAGCATCAATTTTCAACATTCTCAGTATTCTGACAGCGGGTCTGATTCAAGTCCTCACACAACTTGCACGTAAGTTGCAGTTGTGTGTGTTAACTTGTGCGCATGTCCGCCCGTATTCAAATAAAGCATATCTTGATATGTTTCTGGGTAGAAGTACGCTAAACGAGTACTTGCTGTAGACGCACAGAGCAGACTGCAGTATACATGCATAAGTACAATAAAAGTTCACGGTTCACTAACAAAAAAAATGTGATGTTTTCTAACCAGTACTAGAAAAGTACTAAAAGCCCGTAGCAACCAATCAGATTCTAGCTATCATTTTATAGAATGTTATAGATAAATTATAACTAGAATCTGATTGGTTGCAACACCTCCACTTTTAATTTTTAGATGTTTTACTAAATCTACACCTCAGACTTTAGTAAATCTACGGCACAGATAAGTAAAGCTGAGTTATCACTGAGAAGAATGGGCCTTTCTTCTGGCCACATGCTTCCAGAAAGCACATCAGGTATCAGTGATTCATACGAAAGAGAATACCTAACAATAAATAGCTGCTAGTTTATATCTTTCATTTATGAATTCACACCCAAAGTACTGCCAGTGGCAGGCATGAATCTCTATAAACAGACCATAAAATCTCTTTTTCCTGTCATAAAACATAGCTGTTAGGTTGTGTCACTCTAGTGTCCACTGAATACATATTTTATACACAATATATGTACAGTATATCACTCGTTACTTCCCAGAGTTAAGTGACTTTTTGTTTGTGCTTCAACACACATTTAACAGATGTAAAATAACTGACTTGTCTTTACCGGTGAGCTTATGAATGCTTAAAATGGTTTAGACCAGAGATCTTTCCATTAACAGTGACAGGAAATGAAAAATGCACATCCAATTTCAATTTCATACACTTTGTATACTAAGACACCAGGCTGCAGGGGAATAGACATTTGAAATAAACAAGTAAGCGTATGTAAATTTGGAAAAGCGAAACGAATAGGGAATACTAAATCCAAAAATTCTCAACTGTTTTTATCAAGACTCTGGTTCAACTGAATTTCAAGGGTTTGTCCAACATAATTCTTAATTTCCAATCAATATCAATATGGACGGTAACAATAGCATTGCTTATCCTGGGAAATAATTACAACTTTTTGGCAGTGGATACTGTGGTTCCTATTTATCAATGTGCGGCAATCCATATAGATTTTCTTTTGCTGCGATAAATCTATTATTGACACAATTTACCATTAGAAAATCCAACATGAAACTTCCACTTTCATGAAAAAAAAAACTAGAAAAAAATATTTTAAGACCTCTTACTGATTGTTTTTACAAATAATAAAGCATTCTTCCCTGTAATTAGCTTCTGCTATTCCCATTCTGAGTTAGCGACGGCAAAAGGGGATAGCGGCGGTACTTGTACCAACGGTGCCCTTGTTAAATAGTATGCATGGAAAATGATTTGTTGGAGAAAGCTATCTCTGACAGGGGAGGCTTTGATAGAGTGAAAATATGTTTTCACGCAAGAAATGGACTCTCTACCTTTCGTAAATAGGCCTCTCTGTATGCCTTAATGATATTGATAGATTATAAAAGACTGTAAATATGGAGCTGTAGACTTTTTTTTATAAGAGGTTAGAAGCCGGTAATGATTTATAGAAGTATTGTTAGTTCAGTCACAGCAAGGAAGGTAGTAGTAAGTGCTCAGGAGAGATCTAAAGTGTATATAAAGATTGGATGTAGGTTGTAAGCTCTCATGAGCAGGGCCCTCTTTCCTTGTGTGCTCCTTCTACTGTTCCTTCACCCTCTGTACCTCTTGGCCTGCTTCCCTAGCCCTGTTTTCCCTGTCTTCTTAAGCTTTGGCCTTCTTCTCGCTGATTTCTACCATCCCTTTCACTATCTGTCCCAGATATAATCTGATTTGCTTTACCCTGTCACCTGTGTTTGTATACATTTTTGTATCATGTTGTGTCTTGGTTCTGTTTTCTGTATATGTAATGTACGGCGCTGCGGACCCTTTGTGGCGCCTTATAAGTCAAAGATAATAATAATAATAAAATGACAGTCTTGCAGTGAATCTGGGTGCAGCTGATTAATGCTGATTCACTGTCAGACTCACTAGTGCCTCCACCCCCGCAGTGAGAGGGCCGGGCTGGGAAAGAAGACATTGAGAGGTATATTTAATAGTCATCATGGTGACCTGGCGTTGGGATCTTGTCCAGCCCTAAACTGAAACTTCCTGACCCCTGTATGAAAGTTTTTGTTTTTTTTAATATTCACCTTTTATTCAGGCATGTTTATGCATTGTCATAACCTAAGATCTTTGTAACATTTTATTTTCATTCTAAGCCAAGGAACAAAATCACACTGATGATGAGTGGTGGAGCTGTTATTATCTATGGTTAACATATTCCACAGCAGCTGTTGCTGATACTTCACATCACATTTTACTGTGAACTGTACAGAAACCAAACCCTTGTATAATTCTGGAAGACAAGTTAGTGATGAGTAAAGTGCTGGGTGATACAAAGTTTACAGAGAGTTCAAGCCGGAATACAAATATTAGTTATTGATTTTTCTCCTGTCTGGCGTGGAAAATGAAGGGAAATTTACTTACGGAAAAATGATTAACATGATCTTTCCATCCAGTAGCTGAATATGATTTTATTTTACACATTTGATACAAGATATCAATATTTTGGCTATAGATTTAGGCCCATGTTTAGATTTCGAGTAAACACGGCTGCCTCTGGGGTAAAAATGGATTTGCACCCCTTGCATTGAACATGGTTTATCCAGGTGTAGATTTGCATCCACTAGCTCTAAATAAGACCCTTCATATAACAATCTGCATGTAATTAAAGTAAAACTTTACATAGTATTTTTAAATATTGTGTATTATCATTTATTTACCACCTTCCCCTGTTTTCCAAAGCCCAATAGATATAAATCTAATGAGTGGGGTTTAAGCCATTTGCTGCCAGATGTCTGCTGACTTTATATACCTACAGAGCCAGTGATCACATCTTTGTGTGCACCAATATAACATATATTACAGGCTCCAAAGTCCACTGCAGACGACCCAAAGCATTGATTGTAGAATGTAGACGTTCTATGGAATTTGATCCGTGACTTTATACACCACACCATGCTAATGTTCTTACAAATGCATTTGCAATAAAAATGACATTAAAAAAGCATTGATCTAAACATTTCACAAAACACAATGCTGTACAAAAATGTATCCTGTATGTAAAGCTTTGGGGAGTGTATAGTTCATAGGAAGTGTAGAGTTCATAAATACCACATACCATAAACTTGGCTGCGATTGCAAAACAACCAAAACCACAAAATTGTAAATAGGAAATATACACTATCCCTTAATCTTATCCTTTTCTATTTTCACACAGATAGTGATACAATTAGTGTTACTCTAAATGACACCCCTAAATGTTTTCTGTGAATTCTTACTGTTCTAGAGATACCAAACATGTGAAATGTATTAGACGTTTTATGCATATTTATGGCTAAAATTATTTAAATGTATTTTGGTGTGGGTTTTTTTGGTTTTTTTTGTAGGATTTCTGTTTCTATTTTTGGGTTTTTTCTTTTTGTTTTATATACTGTCTTAAGGGGGCAGGATCTGATGGTGCAAAAAGGCTATCACAAAGTAACAAGGCTCTCTGATGAGCCCATGGATTGATCAAATGACCAATATGTTGTCCTTCTACTCCCAGCGAGTGAACGCTAAGTACTCATGTCAGCGGAGGGCAAGATCTGCCCCCCTAATAGGTGACTTGGAGGTAACATCTACAGGCTCAGGAAATGATTGGAGGACTAGAAGGTCGTCCAAGTTTTGACTCCTGGAGGGTGAACGATTGGGGACAGAGTCCCCAGGCATTAACAAGAATGAGCTGTTGCAGTTTCAGTTTCACTGGACCCGGATGTGAAACTTGATGCGATTTTGGAGGGTGTGCAGAGTTCACCAGCAGTAATAGCAGCCACACCCGCTCCATGAGAGATCAGTTGGCCTAATGGGTATCTCATACATGATGTATGCAATCTGCTGTAATCTTCTGTATATCAACAGCTTGTCTTATGTAGAAATACACAACTGCATCTGAGAACAAGTATATTTAGTGCATCTGTTACTACACACAGTGGGTGCATACATTTTAGGTTGGCACAATGACACTGTGGCACAGTGGTTAGTATTGCTGTGTCACAGCACTGAGGCCATGGGTTCAATTCCAAGCAGACATATGTGGGGAGTTTCTATGTTCTCACATTTTCATGGTTTTCTTCTGGGTGTTCTGGGTTCCTGACACAGTCCAAATACATGCTGGGAGGATAATTAGCTTTGGAATTGACCCCAGTGTATGTGTGTGGGTGGGGCGGCCCAGGGGGCAGATGTCCCCCAGCCCAGCCAGCCCCTGACCGCTGGGGCAGGGACTGATCTGAATGGTTGAACATTCTCTGTAAAACTCTGCTTAATATCTTGCACTGTAGAAAAAGGATAACAATATAAATAATATGTGTAAGAATACAGTCTAATTCCATAGGAACCAGTGACATAACTGGACAATGCACTTCGTTTGTAAGGTCATATGGGCAGGGCCATCTTTACCTTTCATATCATGTCATTTGCTTATATCATGATCCCCTCAATGTACTATAAATAAAACATGAGTATGCACTCCTACCTATCCCACCTACTAAGTTATTGTGACTTGTGTTGGGTTAATTATGTGCACCACAGAACAATAAAAGACTATTATCAACAGTCAGGAAGCATTGTCTCGTTGCATCTCACTTATTCTACTAGACATTGTCTCGTTGCATCTCACTTATTCTACTAGACTTGATGCCAGAATCAAATGTACTTTTAAAAAGTTAAAGCACTTTATTGCATTCAATCTTCATCTCCTGCATATCCAGGATGTCTTGAAATGAGTGGAGATAGAACGATCTGTAGCCAATCAGATCAATGGAATATTCACAGCAGCACAGGGTGTATTAGACTAGTTTGCTGATTTTGTGGGTGACAGTGTAGTGGTCATATATGTGATTTTGTAAGCGAGGCCATAGTCAGATTGTCACACATTGAGAGGAGGTAACCGGGAAAACAGACAGAGAGTGGAAGGAGCAGGGTCCCCAAACATCCGACTATTGCTGTGAGGATCTTTATGTGGGAAGATTGGGGTGGTAATTGTACCTCTATATGAAGTGATGTTCATACATCCAACTTGTGTTTTACAGTAAGAATTCCTCTGCTGTTCTCTGCGATGCCTCTCCCTGTGCTGCGCTCAATGATGTCCAAAGTGGTATTGGAAACTGAACAAGGTAATATGACAGACTAGAAGTGTGGTTTGTACCCCATGAACAAACTGTTTAAATGGGAACATCTAAAAAATATTCTTGTTTTATTTGCAAAACTTCAATAATCGGACATCTATTCACAAAGTCTACGATAGATGAATGGTGGGAACAGCCTTTTTTTATACATTATACTTCAATGGAGGTAGCCAGCAAAATATAAAGAAATATAGGAACAGAAAAAGTGGGTGTATTATATGATGGCTTGTTTTGCAATATGTTTATATAAATTCTATAGACTTTTAGGGGGGAATTCAGTTGACAGCGTTATTCGTGAGAATAACTTGACCTGCACACTATTACCGATACTATGGTAATAGTGCGTATTATTACCATTACTACGGTAATTTCAATGATAATTTTTGCTGAGAGCTGTGAGCAGAAATCTGCGTTAAAATTACAGCATAATGGTAATAGTGCGCGGGCCATGTTATTCTCATGAGTAACGCTGTTAATTGAATTCTTCCCCTTGCTATGCAAAACCAATTATTTTCCATTAAAGCTGTATATATAATCACAGACAGAAATATATATGAAAATAAAATGTTGGTAGAGAATGGTGGTAGTCATATTTCAGTGGTAAGAAATACGAACAGTGATCCTGCCGACATGAAAATGCAGACTGGCTAAATGCCGGTATGTAAATTTCCCTGACACTGATAAAATACCGATATTGTGATGGCTGACAGTGAAAATGCAGACAGTCACAATGCCGACATTAAATCGAAAATGCCATGGGTCACAGCCGCTAGATCCGGCAGTAAACAGTGATGAAAATAAATAAATGTAAAAAAATAACGTGTTCTACCCCCCATCACCGCCCTCACCCTCCCTCCTCCCCAGTCATATCAACACTAGTGCTGGACGGAGGAGAATCAGGGGGACAAACAGATCCGGGAGTCCCCCTGATTTTCCTCCAACTAGGCTTAGCCAGCCGGGGCTGGTGGCACCATAGCAGGTGAACCTGCAGAACGGGATCCCCCTGCCATGATGCCATCTAACCCCAGGCTGGTCATCACAGGGCTGGATTCCAAAGGAAATTGGGGTCTGCACAAAAAAATGTGAGCCCCTCCCTAACAGCATTAGTACTCCTCCCACACCCCTGGGTAGTGGGTGTGATGTAATAAATGTTTTTTAAAAAAAAAAAAACATGAAATGCTATTTTACGTTGGGGAACTACAGGTCCCAGCAAGCCCGGGCTGCCATGAACAGACTGGGCAGGCTGGTGCTTGTTATACAAGATTATTATGGGTCATTTCTAACTGCAGTTCAGTCACATCATTTTTACACTACTTGGTCTTTCTTTAAACATTTGACATTCTGCGCTTCATTACATGATTGCCTTATTTCCTGTATTACAGGAGCACTGTTTGCTTGCATTGCCTGCCTGGAGAGTGTGACTGGAAGCCTCACAATTGCGGTCTTCAGTGGCATCTACGCCAGCACGGTCCTCTGGTTTCCTGGTTTTTCCTTCCTGTTGTCTGCCCTTCTCTGCTTAATTCCATTTGGAGTTGTATGGTAAGAGCAGCTACTGTTCACAACATTCTAATCCAAGTCGGCAAATCTCATTTCTTTGTAAAATTATTCTTTGACATGCTTCATTAAATAATTAAAGCTTTTTATTCAATTGTTGTATATTATATAATTAAATTAGGAGAATGAAAGCATCTTTGCTTCATATAATTGGCTTGTAATGGGCAACAAGCACGAGCTGTGCATTTAGTTCCTTATTACATTATGGAAGGAGAAGTATGTATAAATATACAACACATGTAATGCAGCAGTGAGCGTCTGTATGCTCTTATTCTTGGATGCACTGTCCAGTTTCTACATAGAATTTGAATACATAAATCCAGTGCATCAGTGACATAAGGGGACATTGCCTTGATATGATACATATAGGACTCTTTGATCTAGCAATGAAAAATAATAAACATCTGAATGTAAGTGCTCCATGGATAGAAAAATACTGGTTACAATTTAATAGCTCATAAGGCAGCAAGAACGTTATCTTACGTTTTTGCAACACTGCATCACATACTGTATCTCACACTTTAAAAAATAAATAATTTCCATTGCTATAGGATTTTTGAAAAGCTGTTAATTGCAGTACACATTTTAGATGCACTTTTGAAGCCTTAAAATGTGACTTATCCTGTACACACAATGGAGACAGCTGTTTAGGGAGCTAAGTACATGTGAGAATGAAGCCTTTCAATGATATTGTCAGTGCATTAATATTATCTGTGTAGGGATGAAACTGCTCTGTAAGTTGGGAAAAAAGAAGGGTGAGAAGAAGCCAATTGGAAACAACTAGAATTGGTTTACCAACAAAACAATATCTGACTTACATCTTAACAAATGACAATGTGCTTGTTATTGGAAATAGCCATGATTGTCACCAGCTTAACCGACAATACCAAGAACTGGAAGTTAGGGACTGAAACGGGAAGTAGTGTCTGCAGTTCACCACACATTTCAGTGACATCCATAAATAGGTGAAACGTGTTTCACTATGACCGTGAGTCTACTTTATTACAATCAACTTCTGCTCCCTTCCTTTTCCAGTTTGATGGTGTTTAAGATTCAAATGCTGTCACTTGTAGGACAAGCATTGGGGAGTGTGCATTGGAGCTAACTAAGCAGGGCACCTCATTTCTGTTATGTAAATTGTTTGGCAGGTTTTATGTTTTGTTCATTTGCAGACTTGTTAAACATGTCCACTTATTTTATTATATACACATCTATCAAAATAAGATTTGAGACAATTTCTAACCACCCATAGTGTACTAATATTACTATTTGGGGGTATTGGTACCCGTAAACAAATTTTATTTCTACTGTCATTTCTACCTCAAAAGCTGCACCCATTTTTGATGGGTCTGTTTAACCAAACTGATCATCCATTGTGCTATGTGTGGGGTACACAACAGTCACTGTCACACTTCAATGCAGAAATCACAGCTAAGGAGCCCAGAATATGGTGAAACACACAATGTTTATTGCAGTGTGGTACAGACCAGGTAGTGTAGATATAGAGTAAGGATTGCAGGGAGATGCAGAAAGCAAATACCAGGAACACAGCTGATGCAGGTGACCAGGTGATATGAAGAAATCATAGGTGAGCCAGGAGCACAGCAGGGAACAGCACAGCAACATACAACACGAACAACAACAATGACCAGCAAGGTACACTGGGAGTGACAAGTAATAAGTATAAGTAGAGAGACACCAGGTGCAAGAGATAATTGGCACAACAAGTTAAGCCCTAGTGATGAAAGGAAAGGCACAATAGCAGCACCTATGGTGAACAGAGGCACTGCAGATAATACATAAAAGTCCAGGAGGCGGGAGCTGCCAATGCAAGCAGCATGCAACACAGAGATCTGCAGGCAGATCCTGACAGTCACTATATATATACTCAGATTTCAATATGATTGGATTTATTGAGGTATGGTGGAAAACAAAGCCTAATGATTTCTATTGCTGCATGTGTGGGATCATTGTTTGACTTAGAAATGTAGTTGTCAATGTGAAATATTGTGATCTGGTCCTTTAACCTGCCTCTGTAACAGCCGTGTGTGTGTGGAGAAGTTGATTACTGCACAAGTTGCTTAGTGTTGGTGCCAGATGGCACCCATAGATAGTGATATGGAACATAGTGTTAAAAACTGAAGTTATATGGAGCAGATTCTTTGTGTAGCACTACAGTGTGTGGTGCTCTTATTAGGTTAGGTTTTTAACTTTTTTTTTTATCCCTCAGCTTACATGAAACTAATTGAAATATTCAAAGCTATGTTAATTTAATTGTTAAATCCTACTTATTTGTCTCCTTTCAGGCTTCTACTGTGCATCGGGTATCAAGAAAGAGACCACGTTCTTCTTGTTAATGAAGAGGAATCTTGATTCACATAATCCCTGACTTAGGACAGCCATCTAGCTAATGGATATTTTTTATGAAATACGATTGTGTGTTGTGTTGCAAGAAATTGCTTATTACAACAGTGGTATATGCAGAAATAATATGCTTATTGGAGACTGACTGGATGTGAAGGTCCACCAGCAAATCTGCACAAAATGATCATTGTATATGTAAGGCATACATTTTATACTCTAAATACATACAAGTGCATACTAGAGACTGGGGAATCACTGTAAGTCATGTAAAATAAATACCCATCTTTACACCACATCAAGCTGCCTAGAAGGTCTGATTAGTGGATCTTCTGTTAGCCTAAATTGTTAGCCTAAAGCTGATTACATTTACAAATGATTATATGTTATTGTACCCCACTGCTACATTAATAGCATACTTGCCAACTTTGCCTCGTTGGTTTCAGGGAAATCCCGGGGGAGGTGGGCATGCGGGGGCGGGGCTTGCCGAATCACATCATTTTTGCCTCGCCCCTAAACGATTGTCACAGGTTTGGCCAATTACAGCAGGGTCGGGGCTCAGAAAATCGGGGAGTCTCCCGGACATTCCGGGAGAGTGGGCAACTATGCGTTAAAGAAAAGCAGCTAGATCTCTAGACACTGAAGTGTCTTTTACATTTCTGTCTCCATTACTGAAGTCATGTTTTCTTACCTGTCAGTCTTTGATTAAATCTTGGTCTCCATGAAAATGGCCACCTCCATAGGCCTCAATACATAGGACACAATTTCTGAACTTTGTCATCATGCCAAAGATGGCGAAGCCAACCACATCTTGTACTGGCTCAGCATCAGGGAGAATGCCAGACTCTTCAGGGAGTGAGGGAGATCACCCCTATTTCAGGGAGTCTCCCTGGCATTCCGGGAGAGTGGGCAACTATGCGTTAAAGAAAAGCAGCTAATGGATCTCTAGACACTGAAGTGTCTTTTACATTTCTGTCTCCATTACTGAAGTCATGTTTTCTTACCTGTCAGTCTTTGATTAAATCTTGGTCTCCATGAAAATGGCCACCTCCATAGGCATCAATACATAGGACACAATTTCTGAACTTTGTCATCATGCCACAGATGGCGAAGCCAACCACGTCTTGTACTGGCTCAGCATCAGGGAGAATGCCAGACTCTTCAGGGAGTGAGGAAGATCACCCCTATTTCAGGGAGTCTCCCTGGCATTCAGGGAGAGTTGGCAAGTATGATTAATAGTATAAGTGCTGTGCAAGTTACACATTTAAAACATGTACTGTAGAGTCATCCAAAGGGCTACCACTACAACCATGTAAACAATATGCCCCTAATTACACCACTTGTCTGTGCCTGTCTGCCTTTCTCTGGTGAACCCCACCATTGCGCATACCTAATAGCTGGGCAGACTGATAATTCATTTCTTCAACTTGCCCAGTGCTGTGATGGGGGAGCCTTTATTCTCTCCTCCTGTCACGAGCACAGTAGCACTTACCGAGGCCAGCAGTGTCGATCACTAAAACACTGCTGGTGCAGTTATTGCATTCAGCAATACCACACCTGATAGGTTCCCTTTAGGTGGTTGTTACTGCATGCTCATCAAGTCGTAGAATTGGACAGGCTTAGGACAAGCCGGCACAGTCAGAAAGTTGGTTATACAATATTATACCAACTACATGCAAAACAGACCTTCCTACAGGCAGGCAATAAAGTAGATGTGGGCACTTAACTTGAGACACGTCCCTCTTCATATATAAATCCGAAACACAAACAAAAGGGAAAAGCTCAATTTTATGCATTTATTTTAGAATTTTGTAAGCAGAATTACTTGTTGCACTTTGCATATCTATTTAATAGCACAGTGAGCACACGTACTGTCATCCATAGCACCCAATTGGATTTTGTATCTATTTTCTTTTTAATTCTAGAAGAACAAGCCTATTTCTGCACATTACACCATAGAGTGTATAAAGCTCTTACTTGGTCTCAGAGTATGGTAATTTTATTTCTTACTAAAGATTTGTAATACATTTTGTAAACAGAAGTGAATTTTATATTTTTTAAAAAGACATAAGTAATTTAAGGATAATGACAGTTGAATCTGTATTTATTAACACAAATGATATGTACAAAAATGTATATAGTGTGTGTGTGTGACAGAATAGAAATGTGTGGGAAAAAATAGGTCTAAGTGATGCCAAATTAAGAACTTAAAAGTAACCAAATGAATTTTCAAATGCAATACATTATTCAGGTATAATAAAATATTCTTAATAAACCACATGACATAAATCCTTGTGTGATATTTTAATTTTAATTAAATGGAAATTAGCCAAAAACCCAAATCCCAGAGCGAAGACTACGTTTTCTTGAGAAACATAATGCTGAACGTAGATAAAGGGCGAGAAGACAAATATGTCTGGTCAATCAGATTGTTCAGAAACTGGATAAATCTGATTGGATTCTTTTGTCGTGGAACAATCAGATCATCTTGCATTTATAGTAACTGAATCGTAAAGATCATTATAATCATTTTCAAATTATCATTCCATGATAACAATAATTCGACTTTAACATTTCTGATTCTAATCATGTGTGTGTGCTAAAATTGTTCACCTGCCTGTTTATTCTTTATTTACATTGCTCACCCAGAAAATAACATTGATCGTTGTGTGGCAAGCATAAAGCATGTTTGATCGGATAATGTGAGCAAAAATATGTGGATCAGCCGGCCACCACCATGCATGGAATTTAAAATTCTCAAATGTGTAACATTTTGAAAACCTGTTATCTGATCAGTGTTCCTAAAACCATTTGCTGCACACAACTATTTGTGCAGTAAAAGGTATCCGTTAACTATCTAAACTACCATTCGCCCACCAGTTTCAGTTTGATAAAACTGACCAATTGGCAAACACATGGCCTGATAAGTTATTGTCATTGACCAAATTAAATGTGCAATCTTGGCCAAAGACATTGTCATTATATTGTGCATCACCCTGTATAACAAAAATCTCAGCATGTGTGCATAGCATCGTATTGGTCTTTGTAGCACTGTTTTAGAAAATGACCACGGGAAGTCTGGGGTTGCTCTAACAGTAATTTTGGGCCTCCTATGAGACATATTGCCTTTTGAGAGGACCTTTTGAAAATATAAAGATACATTATGTTGAAAGTAAGAAATCAAAAGGGGGAAAAATTGTAATCATATTTACTGCGACCTAAGAAAATATTCATTTTTATTTAGTAAACTGTAATTGTTTTTCAATCTCAAGAGTGGGTAGCAATACACATATTTTAGGATTACATGTTTCTTTTTGTCAGAGAACTCTTATGGCTATCGGTCCTTATCATGAACTTGTAGAACAAGATGAAGAGGTCTTCACCTATAGCAGCCGCCTTTCCTGTAGAGCCCATCATGCTCACAGTTACTCGAATGCCCCCAGGTCTTATACTCAGAGTAGTACAAGTTTATGAATGTACCGCAGTGCAGAGTAGCGGGAGATAGTAAATAAAGCGTGGTCAGGGAACATGCCGAGGTCTTAGCAGGTACCGTGGTCAGGAAGAGGCAAAATGTCAGGGCTGGCAGCAAACAAGGAGGGTCCAAAAACGAAGCAAAGGTCAGGGCAAAAGGCGAAGAATCTAAGTCCAGTAAACAAAGCCAAGGGTCATACACGAGCAATCCAATCCACAATAACAGATACAAGGCACAGGAGCAGGTCAGTAAACAGAGACTGAGAACTATAACCAGCAGGGAGGCTAAGCACATTATGGCAATATGCTGCAGACCCAGCAACATACGCTAGAAAGTGTTGAGGCATCTACAGAGGGAGTTGAGGACACCATAGACACCCTCCATCTCATGATCATTGGATCTGCTCCACCCTCTACTGATGCAAACCCAATGGCAAACCAACAGGCAAGTTACTCCAATAGAAGTTCAAGCTGCTATTAGGTAGCTTAGACACACACAAATTGACTTTATGCATCTCAAAATAGGCAAATGCATCACATCAGTGCACATATAGAATGGGGTTTAGAATGAAGGTGACAATAAGTGCATCATCAAAACCATATACCCAATGCCCTAGACAGAATAGACCTAGTCATTTGCTACAAATGAACGGGGCATTACAGGGATTAACAGGGTCTCTAAGAAAACAAAGTGCAAGTAAAATTGCAGAAGTAACAGAGTTACTGCAGTATCGCACTTTTCTGGCAGAGCAAGATTGTGACCGGAAGAGATATAAACTGAAATTAATTTTAAATATAAGAGAATAGTTGTTCTCCGTAGTAATGTAAGGTTTTAATCTTGACGTATTCCCATCATCATCATTTATTTATATAGCGCCAACATATTCCGTAGCGCTTTACAACTGGGGAAAAACATAGTAAACTAATAAACAAACTGGGTAAAACAGACAAAGAGGTGAGAAGGCCCTGCTCGCAAGCTTACAATCTATGGGATGGTGAAGGCTGAAGACAATGAGTCATCCTTGGGCGGAAACTTCACTCTCAGCAGCACTTGTTCATTTTTATACAATTCTGATTTTAATGAAAATAAAATGAGTGACAAAGATTGACGTGATCCTTTTAAACAGCCAAGTGTAGATGAGTTTCAAAAACAAGAGACATAACCATATGTGGTGGGATGAAGGAAGCTGTATTTTAGATTAAGGACGAGTTAATTTTTTACCTAGAATGGATTAGCCTGCTGAAGGGGGAGGGGGGGTAGGCAATACGAGCATATTGACCTAGGGTGGCCTGGACCCTTAATCAGGTCCTGCACTTGACCAATGACAGAAAGTTTTTCATTTGTCCACTGCAATGGGAAGAAATAAAACAAGTACAGTTGTTATAAAAGGAAGAATGTGTTACCATTACAGCAAGTTGCAAACTAGCTTAAAGGGGTTTTATTTCCCTTTTGTATCAGTGAACCACAGGCTTGGTTCTAAAGAAAAATAAAGCAGCATATCTTGTTTCTAAAAACAAAAAGGAGTTGAAGTAATATGCTTCCATGGTAACAACCAGAGCCTGATCAGCCAATAGGGGCGCTGGAGCCAGGGGGGTGCAGTGTCGCTGAGATGTTTTGTTTTTTTTTTAAATGTGGCAGCCGGAGTCATCGGGACCTCCCCTGGTCTAAAGGAGCAGCCCCGACTGTCACTATCACATGACATCACTGCTAGCTGCCTGTCAGTGTGGCTGTGGGCGCTTCTTACTCTGGTCACGTGAGATCAGGACTTCCACATCTCATGTGACCAGAGTAAGAAGCGCCCACAGCCACACTGACAGGCAGCTAGCAGCGATCGCTGCCAGACTTCCTGTCATACACAGCGCTGAAGAGAGTACTCCACAGCATTAAAGGCTGTTCTAAAGTCTTGGAGGAGGGGGCAGCAGGTGAGGGGGGCAGGTGAGGTCGCTAAAGGGGGCAGGTGAGGTGGCTAAAGGGGGCAGGTTATGTGGCTAAAGGGGGCAGGTGAGGTGGCTGAAGGGGGCAGGTGAGGTGGCTGAAGGGAGCAGGTGAGCAGGCTGAAGGGGGCAGGTGAGGTGGCTAAAGGGGGCAGGTGAGCAGGCTGAAGGGGGCAGGTGAGGTGGCTAAAGGGGGCAGGTGAGGTGCTGAAGGGGGCAGGTGAGCAACCCAATAGATAGCTGTTTTATGTTTCTTCAATTTGCTTGAGTAAAATGTTCTTAGTTTCACACTTTCACATTAGTTGCTCTGCAATGCTCTTTGTTCATTGGGAGGTTTAACACATAGCAACAGCTGGTGGGTTTGGTAGTAAGGCTCCTGATCTATGCTGAAATTAGAGGAATCTCCTTGCACAAAGTGGGCAGACAGCAAATTAGATTATTCTACGTTCATTAGAACTAATCTTTAGGAAGAAAAATAACGTCAGACGTGCTGCTTTCTTCTACTTTAGACTCTGAGGCAGAAATTCAAGTCCACGTTCCCCCTTTGTATTCTCCTTATTTAGTGGGGTTCACACGACAAAAGTGCAAGGTGACAAAAATGTCCCAGAGATGCTTGTTGAAGCACATTTGCCACTTTCCCTGGCATTGATTATAGCTTGCAGCCTGTCTTTAACTGCCACAGGCAAACCAGCCCTGCCGTAGTTGGCATAATTATGCCCAAAGTTGGCAGCAGGAAGGGACAAGCAGTCAGAGTAAGGAGTCAACGTACCTTGTGGTCAAGTGTTTGCCTCATGAGGAGGAATACCTATCAGGAAGCAAGAGCCTCTACCTCATCTAAGCGAGGTAAACTTAGATTAAATGGCTAGGGTGGCCTTAGTGAGTAAGACACCTCCAGCAACACTGTATGCCACACATTGATCTCTACAACACAACTGCAGTGCAAAACTTGCACAGCTGTCCTTCTGCGCAACCCATTATAGAGGACAAGTTGAGGTTACATAGTTACACAAGGCACAATATTTACATGGCTTTAGCCTTCATTGTCATTGGCTAAATGTCATTAGACAATGAGTAAACTTTAATATAAAATTGCATATGTAGCTCAGTCATTTTTGTTGTACTTGACAAATCTGAGAGTGAAGGTGAATCTGTTTGCTCCCTGGAATCTCTGGAAACCTCTAAATGTGCCTGATTTAAATCTATCAGCAGAGCTATCATAGGCCAGACCTTTAATTATAATACTAACACCCTCTGATCTTGGTGGCTTATACAGAGCAGGTGTTGCAGACATGACCCCTAAATCTCTAGATTTTCACAATTTGGTAGATTTAGATTTGTTCTGGGATCAGAACAAATATAGATATAGAAAATAGGGTTCTCTCTCTTAAATATGAATTTCATCAGTTTTAATGCAAAAAACAAACGGAATCAATAAGTGCAATGCAGTCATAAGTGTTTTTTGTCAGTCCTGGTGAAGGTAAGTGTTATCCACTCTCATAACATACATGCCTTTGATGAAATCACAGCTGACTTGAAGAAACGCATCAGAAAACTAGGTGCAGAAGACCTGCTTCATATGTGAAAAAGGATTGATCTAGATATACAAACAAAAGGAGCGATAGTTTTAGCAATAATAAAATGGTGAGGTATTATATGACCATGGACACTGTCTAGTGCTTTATTATATAACCCCAGAGCCAGCTGAATAAGGGAGTACATCTGTTTTACTGTAACATCAACTGACACCCAGGGCCTCCCACAACCCATAGACACATGTCGGGGGGCTGTGGCAGGGTCAGCAGCTATTACTGTAATTGTAAAGTTTTGGGGCCCAGAAGAATTCGACCACACTGCTCCCGAAGAGCCAATGCCTCGTGGCCGCATGATCATAGTGCTGGTCATGTGATGTGAGTGTATCTTCACTGATCCTTTATTGACCAGAAGAGACAGTTGTGTTGTCCCAGGACACCCTCAAATGATATAATAACATAACCATCTTTCTTAGGATTGTGAAATCCAGCCCTATTTTAAAACCTTGTTTTCAGACATCTCCAGTTCATCACCTCCACACACCTGTACAAACTAGGGATGTGCACCGGCCACTTTTGGTGTCTCGTGTTTTGGATTCGGATTTGCTTGAGGTTTTGGGTTCGGATTTGTTTCGCAAAACACCCGACGAAAGGTTTTGGTTCGGATTTAAGGTTTTGGATTCGGATTTATTTTGAAAAAAACATAAAAAGTGTTAAAATCAAGTTTTTTGGTTTATTTTCAGTCCTACGCTATTATTAACCTCAATAACATTCAATAACAATCATTCTTTTTTTTATAATTTTTTTTTTTTATAACTTTTTATAACTTGGGAATAATGGGGAAATAACAATGCCCTTAGAAGGACAGAGCACAGGACCCAGCAGCACCACTGAACTCAGAAGAGGGCAGGGCAGGGCACAGCACGAGATATAGCAGGACAGAGGACCACCTAACACAACCTCCCTCTACCCTGATCAATGCCAGAGTGAAGATGGCGGCAGCTAGCGGGGAATTTATAGAATACGAGTATCGCGAGATCCGACAGCGGGATTATGACTCAGAGCCTCGGTTTCAGTTTTGCAATTGGCGGGAATACCCGGATCTGTCTCGGATCGGCACCGTTCGGGTGGGCTCGGATTCAGATATCCGAACCCGCTCATCTCTAGTACAAACATGTAACTGAGGGTTCTCACTACTCTTAAATGAGCAGGTTTCACACAGACTTAGGCCCTAGCATTACAGACAAGACCTGGTTATGGACCTAGACTGAAGCAGGGTGGGCTTTCATCTGCATGACCACTAAAGAAAGACTTCATAAAGTAATCTATAAGTGGCACTTTACCCAATTCACTTCCTTACCCAACTGCTTCCTAGGGTGTGAGGAGGAAGGCACACACTCCATGTTCAGTGTCCTACGCTGGTGAATGTTTGCACTGTACTCTGCTGTATTTGGCATTGTAACTCGGTTGCAGGGATGACATTCTATTCTCCTGGCGAGTCTTCCTCACAAAGATTTGCAACTCATATTCTCACAGCTGCAAGATCACTTCTGGCTGCCAGATGCCTGTACTTGTTAGACTCAGAAGAGTGAATTGGCTATTGAGTGTCTATAAATGTATGAAGAGCCACTGATATCATCAACTCTAACCATTGAAATGGCTAAAATGAGTACAATCCCTGTCCCTCAGCCCAATTCTCTCCTCTTCTACCCTAGAACATGAGCTTGAGGCTGATATCTCACTAAGAAACTCTTTTTCTATCTACTCTGTGCATTCGCACATTTCTCTTCCACTACATCTACCTGTCCTGTGCATATTATGTTTACTTTCTTTTGTTTGTCACATAACCTTTAAGACATGTGCTGTTTACTGAAAAGCCTATTCACACATAAAAACTTGGCTTTTATATTCTAAACTCCTTTTGAATTAAAGGGATTATATTCTATTACATTTTCTACCTGGACCCCTCCATGCTATGCTGTGGTTACAAACAGTATACAGATATGTTATTCTTTGATTGTTTACATTGCAATATTTTGTATTTTATACTTTGTAGCAGAAACTGACTTTTTAGAAATTTGCCAATTATCTTTCTAAAGTGTCATTATGCAGCATGACAACTATTCTGAATCACAATAAATTTCCACTTACTGCGCAATTTATGTTGTCTTCTCCATGATTAATCACAGTAAGAAATATGTAGAAATTAGTTGTGGTCTCTAGCCGTCTTACACAGCAGCTACAATAGTGACTAAGCAGTTCTTACCCTGGAAACTTAGCAGACCTTGCAGAAATGTAAACTGCTGATTCACAATGAGCTACAGAACTGAAAAGGAAAACTGCAGTGTAAATATCATTCTCCTCTCATGGGTCTTGCAGTACATGAATCCAATAATTAGCAGTGGTCTGATGTATTATCTTCATTTAACTCTTACTAATGCATACTTGCCAACTCTCCCTGAATGCCGGGGAGACTCCCTGAACTAGGGGTGATTTCCCTCACTCCCTGAAGAGTCTGGCATTCTCCCTGATGCTGAGCCAGTACAAGACGTGGTTGGCTTCGCCATCTGTGGCATGATGACACAGTTCAGAAATTGTGTCCTATGTCCATGTATTGATGCCTATGGAGGTGGCCATTTTCATGGAGACCAAGATTTAATCAAAGACTGACAGGTAAGACAACATGACTTCAGTAATGGAGACAGAAATGTAAAAGACACTTCAGTTTCTAGAGATTCATTAGCTGCTTCTCTTTAATGCATAGTTGCCTACTCTCCCGAAATGTCCAGGAGACTCCCACAATTCTGGGAGACCACCCGGGCTCCCGGGAGAGCAACATCCCGGTTCTCGCCCCCACAATAGATAAGTGGCAGGGGGTGGGGCTTAATGACGCAAATATCGCATCATCTTAGCCCTGCCGCCAGCTGTATTTGGGCAAAATGGTGACATTGTTCAGGGGGCAGGGCCCAAAATGATGCAATTCATCAAGCCCCGCCCCCACATGCCCACCTTCCCCAGGATCTCCCTGAAGCCAATGAGGAATAGTTGGCAAGTATGTACTAATGTCTCCCATGTACACTGAAATTAGACAATCTGATGCTTCTTTTTATATTTATGTACAGCCTCGGACTGGCCTGCCGGCCAGCCGGGCTGTAGACCGGTAGGCCCAGCCGCGATTAAGCCCCGCCCCCTCCGACATTGGGGCGGAGCTTGCAGGGAGCACCTCGTAGACGGTCGTCTGTGTAAGAAACACACTACCGCGCAGGCGCAGAGAGCCGTGCCTTGGCTCTCTGCGCCTGCGCGGTAGTGTTTTGTGAACTTCAGCAGGGGAGGAGGACGGAGTTTCTACCGCGGCTGTCTTCTTGTCACTAGCCGCGCCGCCCAGAGGAGCAGGATGCCGGAGCTTTTCAAGGTAAGGTAAGTGGCAAAAAGAGGGGTTACTATTACTACTCGTTTCCCACAGTGAATGAGGGTTACTTTTCACCTCTTTTTTTTCCCCCTCTTTGTACTGCAGTCTGCAGGTACTGTTAAATTGCACACAGATAGCTGACTAGCATTCACCATAAGTGTGTACAATGCTCTGGATCTTAGGAAAAAGCTATAAAGGGTTAAGTAAAATCAGCAGTGATTAGACTCCTTTGTTGACATTTATTGTGGGAGTCTATTACATTCAGAATTTGTGGAGCAACAACCAATGTGAGGTCCAGAAGTAATGCGTAGCACCTCACTCCCTGCCAATCGAGGAGCCAGAATTGGGAGTGCCCAACCTGTACCCAGAAGCCTCCACAGGAGGGGGATCCAGGTTAACCAGTACTAGCAAGAGGTTACGACTCTTGCTGTACCAACAAGATGCAGAGGCTGCAAGGACCAGATATCTTTTTCCTCATTGCCTGTGAGCCTTGTATAAGCATGTGCCCCAAAAACAGGCTGTCATTGGAGCAGGACTGCCTTGCTGGCTGTAAGAGGGGGAGAATGCTAGTAACCACAGGACTGTGCCCAGGGGTTGGCTAAAGAGAGACTGATAATTATAACGTATTCAGTTGTTATGGTATAATTGTTTAACCTTTTAATAAAAAGTACTATAGCTCCGTTGTGTTAAATAAACTTAAGTTTTCATTATTCAGATGTTTGCCTGGATGTGAAAATACCAGTGTACACAATTAATGAAAAACTTTTGTTTTATACATCACGGAAACATTATCATTGTAAAATTCTGTAGATGGTTTAGCCAAACGGTATTGTCACAAGGCTTAGCAAGAGAGTTCCCCTGCTTTGGTTCTATACACTGTTAAAAACACCACAACTCCTGGGAAACAATAAAGAATATATATGTATATATAGTGTGAATTGAGAGTACTATAGCTGCACAGAGAACACTAAATGCTGAGTTGGTTTGGGTCTATAGTTGAATGTGGGGCTGAGTGTGGGGAGGAGGCTGAGTGTGGGGAGGGGGGCTATCTATTAAATGTGAATATTAATTATTTAATGCTAGGAATGGTAGTGGGAAATGGCTGTATTAAACGTAAATGCTATTGATTTATTGCTGGGGCCGTTTGGAGGGAGGGTAATAGGTTTATTTATTAAATGGGAATACTATTAATTTAATGTTGGGGTTGGTTGGACGGAAATAGATCTATTTATCAGATGTGAGTGCTATTACTTTAATGTTGAGGCTGGAGAGAGGCCTAATTATTAAATGTGGGTGCTGTTGATTTAATGGCAGGGATGGTTGGCGTTTCTAAATGTACCAATTATTTTTTCCAAATAGGGCCCTCAACATTCCAGGATGCAGACAAGCCGCAACTAAAGAAACCAGCAGCCACAGGTAGTAAAAGTGACAACAACAGGTAGGACAGTCTGTCAAATGTTCTGAGTCTAGTGTAGGCTTGGCTAACCTGTGGTACTCCAGGTGTTGTGAAACTACAAGTCCCAGCATACCCTTCCAGCAATAAGCTGCTATATATTGGCAAAGCATGCTGGGACTTGTAGTTTCAAAACACCTGGAGTGCCACAGGTTAGCCAAACCTGGTCTAGTGGGACAATCCTGATTTTTGGTGACTGTTCTGCCCAATCTAAGAGGCAGGTCAAGACTGTGTATTCTTTATACACACACTGCATTCTTTATATACTACACTAAGGTGCTAGCTGTCCTTTGTGGGCTGACCGCTCCCCCTCTAGTGTCTGGTCCCGCCTCTATGATGGCTGACCACACCACCTCTGGTGGGCCCCTAGTGTTGCATTCCCGGTGGGCCCTTCATGCCCCAGTCCGACACTGTTTATGTACACCTACATATTCTCATACAGTAGTAGGACACCCTTTACAAAAATGGGGTGGACGAATTTAAAATGTGTAACAGATTTAGAATTGGGAGTGGGCGTCTCCTAGGTCAACCCAACTATAAGATGTAAAGGAAGCAAGTCATTTCCTGCAAGCAGACAAATAAATGCATTTGCAACATTTGTTTGTCCAGGAGCAGCTGTTTTTTGTTTTTTTCCTTTGCTTCACACTTTTAATGAGGCCCCTGTGTAGAAAGTGAGGCACCCAGAAAACATAAGAACATCCACAGAGACCACACAAATAGATATGAAGCCTTGGGTTAGATTCAGACTGTGCCACTTATGCTGCCTGTCAGCTTTCTGTCTACTGAATCTGGACAAAGAGACACAGATTAAGAAAAGCAACATGACATTTCTGTTTAGTAGCCTATCCCTAACATACATTTAGACTTTCTTTTTAACTACATGAGCGTGAAATATTAAATAGGAAGCGTTACCTCTTCTCTGCCTTTTTTTATCTATTAATATTGTTATTTATAAAGCGCCAAAATATTATGCAGCAATGAGAGGGTCATGATAGGACATGAAACAGAAGGAAAAGACCCCCAGGCTCATAGCCGACCAGCCCCATTCAGAGGCTCCGTTATTGTCATGCTAATTGCAGCCTCTCTCTTCTACACTAGCGAGGGGTGCCAGCCTAGAGCCATATGCAATTATATTAACACCTGTTTTTATTCTATAAATATATATTGAGTACATTCTATGATAATGCCTGCTACAGTAGAATAGCCAATTTAAAGCCCCACTTTTCTAGCTGCCTTTCCAGATACTATAAAGGACAACTCAAGGGTGGAAACACTCGTCTCACAAAAAGAGGATTTATGTACTCATGTTAAATCCGTTTCTCCGATTCCGTCTGGGGGACACTGCTTACCATGGGTTGTGGAGGGAGCTTGGGGAGTTGGCACCTAACTAGTTAACTTTAGTACTGCCGACAGACCCCTCCCCTCTACAATCCCCCTGCCCCCTCTTGTTCAGTTAATTAAAAAGCCCAAGGAGTAAAGGCCAGTGAAACAAGAGCACACAGAAGAAAAGCAGAAGGGAGGGATCGCAGTGTCCCCCAGACGGAATCAGAGAAACGGATTTAACGTGAGTACATAAATCCTCTTTTCTCTTTCATCCAGTCTGGGGGACACTGCTTTACCATGGGGACGTTCTAAAGCAGCCCCCTAAGGGTGGGACTACTCTGAAAATCCCGCTCTTAAAGCACTACGAGCAAAATTTGCATCAGTGGATGCAAATACATTAAACTGGTAAAATTTTGTAAATGTATGGACAGAAGACCAGGTGGCTGCCCTGCAAAGCTGGTCTGCAGAAGCCCCATTTCTTGCTGCCCACGACGCCCCTACCGATCTGGTGGAATGGGCGGTTAGTCTCTCCGGCACAGGACGGTTAGCCCTTATGTAAGCCTGTTTAATGGTTGCCGTAATCCATCTTGCAATGGACTGTTTAGAGGCTGGCCAGCCTCTCTTATTGGCATCATAAAGAGCAAATAGAGAATCGGTACGTCTAATCAGAGAAGTTCTTTTGACATAAATGCGTAGAGCCCTAACCACATCTAACTTTTCCATAGATTGCTGATCCGAATGGGAAGTAGATGAAAAGACCGGAACTACAATTTCCTGGTTCAGGTGAAAGGTCGAAACTACCTTAGGAACGAAGGAAGGAAGGGTTCTCAACACCGCTCTGTCGTCGTGGAAAACCAAATATGGTTCCCGGCAAGAGCTCCTAGTTCCGACACCCTACGCGCAGATGCAATAGCCAAAAGAAAGAGGACCTTCCAGGTCAACCACTTCAAATCTGCGCCAATTAAAAGGTTCAAAGGGAGGTCCTTTAAGCATATCCAGCACCAGGTTAAGATCCCATGGTGCTGTAGGCGGAACATAGGGAGGTTAAATATGCAGGACTCCCTGAAGGAAAGTCCTGATATCTGGTAAATCCGCTAGTTTCAGATGAAAAAACACTGAAAAAGCCGATACCTGAACTTTAAGGGAACCTAATCGAAGCCCTGCCTCCAGGCCATTCTAAAGGAAAGCAAACAAGCGAGGGAGACGAAAGGAAGACGAGGGACATGTCCTATTTTCGCACCATCTGATGTAAGCTCTCCAAATCCGATGATATATGCGAGCTGAAACTGGCTTTCTGGCTCACATTAAAGTGTCAACTACTCTGGGGGAAAAACCTCTAGCCCTCCAGAGGCTGGCTTCAGCAGCCATGCCGTTAAACTGAGCTGAGGTAAATTCTGGTGACGGAAGGGACCCTGCAGAAGCAGGTCGTCTCGAGATGGAAGAGGAATTCCTCGTCCTTCCGCTATAGAGATTATGTCGGCGCGGCCATGAGGGAGCTATCAGAATTACTGGCAGACCCCCCTGTCTTACTCGTCTGAGTACCCGAGGAAGCATGGGAATCGGAGGAAATAGGTATCCCAACCTGAATTCCCATGACATCGTCATGACGTCCACTGCCACCGCTAAGGGGTCTCTTGCCCTTGCGCAGAACCTGTGAACCTTTCTGTTGTGTCTGGAGGCCATGAGATCTAGGTCCGGAAGACCCCACCTCTGAACCAGGGACTGGAAAACTTCCGGATGGAGTGACCACTCCCCCGGCATCATCTGGTTTCGACTTAAGTAGTCTGCCTCCTAATTTCTTATTCCTGGAATGAAAACTGCGGAGATGGCAGGGACATATTGTTCTGCCCAAACCAAAATTTGAGCGGCAATCTTCATTGCAGCTACAGTCTTGGTTCCTCCCTGCCTGTTGACATATGCCACGGCTGTAGCATTGTCGGACTGGACTCTGACCGGGTGGTTCTGGAGGAGGGACTGGGCCCCCCGGAGGGCTAAAAGAATAGCCTTCAGCTCCAGCACATTGATAGATAAGGCTGCTTTCTGAACCGAACAAAGTCCCTGGAGTCGGAGGTGCAGGATTACCGCCCCCCAACCTTTTAGACTGGCGTCCATCGTGGCTATGATCTATGAGCATGGAGCGAAGGACCTGCCCACGCTCAAGTGATCCAGGACTAGCCACCACTGGAGCGATTCTATCGTCCTTGGGGATAGAGATATTTTCTGGAGATCCAAGCGTAGTTGGGATCCTGACCATTTGCTTAATAGATCCCACTGAAAACATTGGGAATGAGCTCGACCGAATGGAAGGGACTCGAAGGAGGCTACCATCTTTCCCAGCAACCGCATGCACAAGACCTGAGTTGTTATACTCTGAAAAGAACTGATCTTCTCGACGGGCCGTCCGGCTTCTTGACCAGAAACAGGTTTGAATAGAAGCCCTGTCCATTCTGGTAGTTTGGGACCCTGCTGATAACTCTCTGAGAAAGAAGAGAGGCGACACAATCCTGTATTGCCTGGCGTCTTGATGGATCTCGGGGTAACAGGGTCAAGAAGAAACGATGTGGAGCTGTGCCCAATAGGTCTATCTATCCTGTACCCCTCTGATATAATGCCCCGAATCCAAGGATCTGGAGAGGACGCTGTCCATTGTTCTTGAAACAAAGACAGACGTCCCCCCACAGGCACCCCCTCTAAAGGAACAGGGTGGACGTCAGGATGCAGGCTTCTCCTGGGACTTGGGAGTATGACGCCTACCTGCAAACGAGGATCTTCCCCTGGCAGAGGAGCCCCAAGAATTGGGATGCCTGCCTCTGAAGGGCTGACCCCTAGGTAAGGAAGTCCCCCGAAAGGGCTGGCGAAAGGAACTGACCCGAGGGTTACGGCTCCTACTAGGGAATACCGGCAAGGAATGGTCTTTGCCCCCCGTTGCCTGTGCGATCAGGGTATCCAATTCCAGGCCGAACAAACCTGCAGCAGAAAAAGGAATGATTTCCACTGACTTTTTTGATTCTGCATCCCCTTCCCAGGATTTCAGCCATAACGTCCTTCTTGCAGAAATTGATGCAGCCTGGATAGAAGATGAAACATCTGCAGTATTCTGGCCCGCCTCATAAAGGTACCCTGATGCCTCCTTTAAATGCAAAGCCAGGGGGAGTAAGTCAGAGTCCTGTAAGGCCTCTGCCAACTGGTCTGCCCATGTTTCCATGGCTTTAGCCACCCAAGCTGAAGCAAATGTGGGTCTAAAGGAAGAACCCGCAGCTGCAAATATAGATTTCAGCTGAGATTCAACCCTACGATCATTGGCATCATGCAGAGATGCTGAACCCGTTGGGAGTAAGGTGTGTTTGGCCAATCATGCAATTGGAATATCGACCTTTGGAATAGTCTCCCAGCGTGCCGTATCTTCCTCCTGTAACGGATACAGGGAGGAGAATCTTTTAGGTACAGAGAACCTTTTATCAGGCTGTTTCCAGGCTCCTTCAGCAATATCCTTAAGCTCTACAGAAGGTGGAAAACGGCTAGCCTTTCTTTTGGCCTTCTTAAAGAGACTTCTGTCTCTAGGAATAGGCTCCTCCAGTTCTGGGAGGTCCAAAGCTTGTCTTACTGCTAAAACCAAATCATTAATAAATTGGCTTTTAGAACTTTCTTCCTGACTCAAAGGTTGAACCTGGTCAGGATCAGAATTAATTTCCCCTTCTTCCTCTGAAAACTCCTCTGAGTCTGAAAGGACCATAAGGGGGTTATCCGACTTATGACGCTTTCTTTTAGAAGGCGGGATGTTAGGGGATTCAAGTAACTGGTTCAGCTTATCCAAACCCCTTCTAACTGCTGTGGACCATGGCGGTTCTGTGGGAACATAGGCCTGGTCCGTCTGTAAAGAGGAAGGCCTTGGCATAGAGGCTCCAATAGAACCTGTGGCAGTAGGGAGGCCCAGCTGTGTACTAGGATTATTGGCCACCGAGGTTACAACACTAGACCACAACTGATTGGATTGGCAAACCATCTGAGCTAAAGAGGAAACCAACTGTGATAGGGAGGCCACCCAGGCCGGTTCCTCAGTCGGTGGGGCTGCCACCTGCTGGGTTTGCGCAGATGGGACCTCTGCTTCGCAGGCAGAGCATAGTGCCAACGGGTCCTTCTGGCCATTAGGTAATTTAACATGACATTTAGAACATGTAAAATATTTTGCAATAGGGCCCTTTCCCTTATCTGACATTTCTTAATAAAGGAAGGCACACCAAACACACAGGCTAAAATTGTTAAATTTAGCCGAGTAGAGAGAGAGATATATAATGTGTGGAGAGAGAGAAGTGAACTACAAGTAATCAACCAATCTATACATAAAAGCTGTACTTGTAAAAAATACAAAACACATAAGCAAGTAGGAGACTATAAAATAACCCCTACTAGCCCACTTGTACACAGCAGTACAGAATATGTGTTTAAATAAATTAATACTTAGCCCAAAGGCCAAAAAGGGGAGAAGTCCAGCAGCAGTAGCCTGGTGTCTGCTCCCTCAGCTCTGATCTCTCTCTCTTCCCGGGCTTCTCCTTGGCGCCAGAAGACTGGGACAGACCATCTCTCTCTGGAAGGAGGGGGGTGAGCTCTATGTCTTAGCTCCCCCCCTCTTCAGTAATGCTGTCCCTGCAGTTCCAAATCCGGGAAAAAAAACGGGGTTAATGTGGCAGAGTAATGGAGACCTCCAGGGGAGGTCTCCGCAGCGGAAGATACCCGATGCCCTCTCCTATGCATGAGGGGGGATCCTGGTATAGCCCCCTTCCTCCTCTCCTTAATAGCGGTTTCTCCTTCTTGATCCGGATCCAAGATGGCCGCCGCTATAATAGATATCCGATAACCGGCGCTCTATGCCAGCAGTGGCAGCGCCGGTTATCGGGGAGGCTCCAGGAGTGACAGCGGTCCGGTGAGACCACTTGTCACTCCAAATTCAGGCACCCATTCTGTCCATCCCTGTCAGTGAGAGCCGCTGGCTCTCATCTGAGCAGGGGAGTGCCTGCCCCTGTTCTGCTGTGTGTGTTCTCTATAGCAGAACACACACCAGCGCTGCCACCTGTTAAAAAATAAAATTTTCAAAGAAAGTAACTGAAATAAAAGAAAAAATTACTAGCAGTACATTAAAGCTGCCCAACTCACGGGCACCTAAAAAAAACTGAACAATAGGGGGCAGGGGGATTGTAGAGGGGAGGGGTCTGTCGGCAGTACTAAAGTTAACTAGTTAGGTGCCAACTCCCCAAGCTCCCTCCACAACCCATGGTAAGCAGTGTCCCCCAGATTGGATGAAAGAGAAATTGTCTTTACCCAAAGATAGGACATAAATATGGACTGTACTTTCACATTAATTTCCTAAAGAGAAAACAAATAAAGGAAACCATAATGAGTATGCTGTCCCCTCAGTGACAGGTCTCCTATAAGTAACTGTTACTGTGGACTCAGATCATATCCCACCACAGCAGTATCAGTAATATGAAAAGAGGATAGGTCTGCTAACCGTTTTAACTCATCTTTATTTTCTTTTTACAGACAGAGGAACCATATTTTGGCTGAAAGGAAATTAGATCTGTACTCAGGAACCTCCACTTATGAAAAGATCAAGCCATATAAAAAGCACTACAAAATCAGGATCACTGTCTGACCATATGTCATGTTTCGGACACAAAGGGCTCTTATAGTCCGTGATCTCTGTCCTTATACATTTTATACAAGTGTATACTTCATATCCAAGTCTCCTGTAGGTTGCTAAGAGTGGAGTCTGTCTGGGAGGTTACACCATGTGACAGGTCAAGCAAAATGGCCACTGAACTCCATTTGATTGTTCTTGTACATTTATTGTATTATGAAATAGTGATGTAGCCAAGGCAAAGCCAGGATATGTGTATATACATATATCAGCTAGGTGTTGTCCCAGAGCTAACTGCGCATGTACTGGAAAGTCCTGAGTAACTTCACTGCTAATGAACCCGTGTAGAATAAGTGACTGTTTAATACTCATAACTGTATCAATAAGAAGTCCTTAATTATGTTTATACCGTATATGTTAGTGATATCCAGCACCCTTAGTTTCCTTTCTTTGAAAGCTGGTTTTGCTGCGAAACTCAGTGGCTCATCCTAGACCGTCTGTAATGGTGACAGTGATTTGTAAATCCAGCTTGAGAGAGAGAATGTGGCCCTAGATAATTGCTAATTAAACATATTACTAAGAGAACTATCAAAGCCAAGTACCTTATTATCTTTTTACTTGTTTGCAATAAAACATTGATACTTGAACTTAGTGCTCACGAAAAAACCTGAAATAGTGTCACCGGAAACACACCACTAATCAGGTTACACAATGTTCCTTGGAGTAAAAGATACCAATACAATCAATGGCACCATTTTTTTTAAATCAGTCTTATTTCATTTTCTGCATCTGGATCTAATCTCAGAACAGTCCAGTGGTGAAAAACACATTAAAACATTACACAGGTTTGCTGGACACCTGACACCCCACAGCTTACTCCATCCCAGTAAGCTGCTACATCTTGTGAACACATTACAGTGCCCTTTAAAGGATTGAAATTTTGCATTAGAAAAAAACATATAATACATGCTGTGATCAAAGCTGGCCATTGGGATTATTCTTCTATGGAAGATGCCACTATATTGCACAGCCAATGGCAGTTGCCTGCGCGATAATATAGCCCCCCCCCCCATCTCCATTTAGTTGTATTCTCCTGCAGGTAATAGGTGGACAGCTCTGGGTCAGTGATATGTACAGCAAGCTTAATCTCAAAGTGCATGATCTGTGTAATCATTCCATGTGAGAAAACGGGGGGCGGAAACATGACCAGGAGCATGCCTCTTCTGGAACGGAATTGGCTTTAGTGGACTAATTTGAGTGTCTTGACCACTTTAAGACAGGGCCTCCATCTAGCAATTTGGCAGCACACACTTGATCATCAAGACAGGGCGGCACTATTTGCAAGCTTGGGCAGTATGATTTTCCTACCAGTAGGATTGGAGCCATCCAGCATTTAAATTTCAGGTTGCACATTCAATACACAAGAAGGATCATGTCAGATTGGAATCACTCACTCACTACAAAAGGGAAACGTTTCTGTCTAAGTTTGAAAACTTTTGTCTGGAGCCGTTCAGTATATGCTGGGGACTCCTAGATTTAAAAAAAAAAAATAAAAAAAAAAATATGACAACCCAAAGAGAGAGTGCTGCTTGCCAGTTCTTTCAATAACTTACAATGAATCCTAAGCAGTAAGAGGGTAAGACACCTAGAGAATGTAGATAAGTATATAATCACTGCAGCAGCGTAAGCGTTCCAATGACCGGCTGTTACAGTTATAGCGTGTATAGTGTTCATGGTTCAGGTGAAAACAAGACATTAATAAATGGAGTCCTGAGGCATTTACAAAAGAATCCTCTACATTTTATTGAAGTAGTTGAAATCATATATGTTACAATAGGCCCAGGCTGTGTTCCATCATCATGTGCGGTTCTCCAATTACCTCACTCTGAGAAGGATCTGCAGTGCAAACATAACACACACAATTAGTGGCAGCTCATCTGTCAAACTATTATTCATCACCCAGAAAGTCTGAAAGGCTTTACATACTTTATCCAGATTATAGCCTTCACATCTGCACATGATTTATATAAATAAAAAATAGTAATGACCAGAAACCCTTATAATACGAATAGACAACAAACATAAGACTTCCTAGAAAACGTTTGCTCTCCTGTTGTCTTGTCACTCAACATACACATGAATGCAGAATGAGAATTTACTAGGAAGCAGTGACATTAATGAGGCAGGGATATAAAAAAGCAGTGAGTGACAACAGAATGATTGGATGGCTGCGTCAGATCAATCTTACTCCATACGTTTCATTTTAAATGAAAATGTAAAGTGGTGTAATGTCCACTGCATACTGTATATTCAGCTATGGTAAAGATTATGAACAGGCGGCTATTATCTGTGTATATGAGTAAACTATACATGTAACTGCCATGTCACCAAAAGTAAAAGTTTATATGCAATTTCTAAAATAATTTGTTCAATTAAGGTATGGAAACATCTGTGAATATAAAGGCAGATTGCGTAGAAGCAACTTGTAAATACAGTTTTCGCCATTAACAGCACTGAGACTAAACAATCTAAAATATTTACCATTGAGAATATCTTCAAAGCCAATACACTCATCATTCCCGCTCAAGGTGTCCAGAGCAATGTTAGAGCTTGGAAGGAATGGGAGACGCTGGACCTGTGAGAAACAAGTGGAATTAAGGATTTACAACCCTCACATTTACATGGGGATCTCCATCAAGTGTTAGAAGGTAATATGCATAAAACGCTACTGTATTTTGAATACATATAAGACACCCCCAATTTTTAGCAAGAAAAAGAGAAAAAAATAAATACAGGTCAGACAACATACACTGGTCCACATTCACGTGGTCTGTCTCCCCTCGCAGATGTCTCTCTCTCTATGACCCACTTCTTCCTCATGGAGATCTCTTCCCCCACTTCACCATGCAGGCAGTGCTGTACAAGTTTTACAACAATGCAGTGGCTGGCGCTGAGCATGGACCACATCACTCTTCTGTGTCTCCTAAACACCCAACCCCATGGCAGATGGAAATAGGCTCATTCTGCTACTTTTACTGGGTGCTCGGAGAGGCGGTCAAGCGACCACTTCTGAACACCTAATCTAGACAGGGCAGACTGAGGTTACACGTAGCCGCTGCCTCACTTGTAGCTTCAATCTGCGCGCAGGGTTGGATGCTTGGTAGGGAAATCAAGCCTTCTGAGCGCGCAATTTAGTGACAGATTGAAGTACAAAGAAGCGGCTGCGCAGTTCCTGTTTACTACCCTTGCCTACAGTATGTCTCCCTGCCTTCTGCATGCACAGAGGAACCAACAGTCAGGGAAAGCTTGTCAACACATTTGGGCCATAGAAACAATTTTTACGTCCCGATTTGTGGTCTTAAAAATTAGTTTTATGGTCTGAAAAATAAACAGTATATATTACCAAGCTAGAGAGAAAAATTCTGGAAATATTTTTTCCTAAGTTTCTGTACCGTTCATTTACTGACAATTAACATGCTTCAAACTTTGCCTGAGAGTAGAGAACTTCTTTGTCTTAGATTCTGGCCTTTGCAATGCTCCATTATGTTAAGAGGCAGACATGCAGTCTCTCAGTTAATAAAACAGTTTGTAGAGACTGGGGATAGGATGTCAGAAGTTTTATGTCAAGTTTGAAAATGAAACACTGACACGCTGCACTGTGTTATCTTAGGTTTTTCTGCACGATGTGAAAGCTGTGGAATATGTATCTTGTTGTGATGGAGAGTTTCTAGCCTTTATTTGTTAATCTTTATTAACACTTCTTTATAGAGGCAAGAACATTCTGCAGTGCTTTATAATAGGGAACAAAGTAATAAAACAAGACTGAGTATTGACAGTAAAATCACAAGATTACATTATTGGTTATGGACAGCAATTGCATGTTTATTATGTTAAGTGTTGTGTACACATAGAAACAATGAAATAAGCCATATTTAGTGCACTGTACGGAAATTTTTTTTTTGTTTTCTTAGGCTTCTATGTAAACAAAACAATGAATTCCCAATTAGAAATATGTTGAAAGTCACTTACTGTTCCTGAGATGCTGTAAGATGTTACAATTCTCTAACCATCTCTGGCCCTTGCTGGACAGTGGCTCCAGTTGTACAATCCTTACATATGTGGGCTGTATATTGAGTTATGTAAGGGTGTCAGAGGGAGCAGTATCAGGTGAGAATATAGTGAAGAGGGAAGTTTTCAGAGTGCGCTTGAAAGATTGAAAATTGGTGGAGAGTCTGGGGGCTGGAGGCTGGAGTGAGAGATAGTTACTAGACAGGAGGAGAGGCTTTGGTCAGAAGCAGATTGCAGAGGTTAGAGATGTATGAATTGAAGGAGTTGGTGAGTGCACTGAAAGTGAGGGTGGGCAGCTGTTCACCTCTGGATACATGGAATGTATTTCACATAAACCTTTAAGGAGGGAATTCAATTCCCCCTGAAGTACCGCCAAGTAAAACCTATTACCGTTATTACGGTAATATTAACCCTGCTTTCTGCTCGCAGCTCCGGTGTTTAAGTGCACTACTACCGTAATAAAAGTAATAGTGCGCAGGCCGCCTTACTTTTTACAGTAACGCGGCCAATTGAATTCCCCCCATATCTGTCTCCCAGTTACAGTACTTTGTAAGTATGAGGGGTCACCTTGAAGTTCCATGCTTTTACCCGGGGATTGAACCCCTCAGTAACTTCTATCATCCACATTACCAGGTACAGTATTCCAAATATAAAAAAAAAAAAACGTACCAGTTTGGCAGCTTTAAACTCCATTTGTAGCTTCAGAGGAGCGTGCAAGCCTTGGATATTTCTTAGAGTAGACATACTGACTTTCTCCTTGTTTACCTGAAACTACAAGATAAACTAGATTAGTAAATGAAATCTACATCATTATGTTTCCTTTACTCTTATATAGGACTCCCAGTGTATGTTATGTACTCCTCTCACGTGCTCCTGTAGCAGAGAGGTGTTGCTACATGCTGTAGCTGGACTGGGTGCTCCGAAAACATTACTTCTTAGTGTCTACCAAGTACACGATCCAGGTGGAAAATGGAAGTTATAAGCGGCCACTGCATAGTAACATTGCAGCAGCTGCTATAAGTACCAAGGAAAAAACAGTACAACAGTGGCTTAAAAGATGTGATGCCATGTTGTATCCTGTCTGCTTTTCACCAAGACTGCTTTATGACACCCTGTCAAGTTTCCAGATCAATGATTGGGTTACTAGGTCTTAAAAACTTGACAAAAAGTAGCACGACGATGGAGACTCTGAAGATGAGATATCTATTTGCTGTGAGAAGACACTAAGCTCACAGGAACTAGAAGGGAACATGGGGAGCTGGGACATTTGGACTAGCTCAGGCCAACCTAGGATTCTATTATTTAATAGTTTGGGTCAGTAAAATAGTGATTGTATTAATGCAGTAGGTGCCATTCCACATTTATAACAAATATTAATACCCAACTTAGAGACCTTAAAATGAACATACAAAAAATGTGGAAAATCCATCCATAAGCTCCACCAAGATAGAGGGTGCTCTATTGACATAAATCCACAACAACATCCTATTTACTTACATTCTTTTCTAACAGTTCTAAAGGATGACTTGGTAGTAATTCACTTTGAACGCTTGTAAATCTGCAATTAGAAAAGATAATAAATGAGATTATGTTACATATACAGTGAAGTAATAAGATGGCCATTTAAAACAGAACTGCGCTTACAAGGTAGGTGGAAGCCAGCAGAGAGCGAGTATGATTTTGTACAAAATTATAGAAATTTAAAAAAATAAATAAAAAAACAAAACAAAACATCTACAGTGATTATATAAAGTATTCATCCCCACCCCGTTTGGCATTTTTTCACATTTACATCATGAAACCAAAATAAATGTACTTGGGAATTCTTACCAATCGTCAACACAAAATACTGTGATGTGAAATAAAAGGAAAACAAAACACAACTCCAAAGCTTTTTCTTAACCAGGGTAAAAACAAAACCCAGAGGATCACCAGCATTACTAGCTTCCCCTCTGTTGGTTTATAACTTTGTAGAAGTGTAGCTGCAATTACAGCTGTGCAGCTACTTGGGCAAGTCACCATCAGCTTTGCCCATCTGGACACCGCAATTTTCTCCCATTCTTCTTTGCAGTACTGCTCAGGTCCCAACAGGTTGTGGACTGTTGGTAAAGGAGCTGTGACTGGGCTATTATAGCACAAAGATATTTTTTCTTTGCATTTATGCCACTTCAATATGGCTTTTGCTGTATGCTTTGGAACATTGTCCTGCTGGAATCTTCATGGTATGGATAGTGTGATGGTGCTTCGTGCTAGACGTTACCCAAACATAATGTCTGTGCTTTTCTCTCAAACAATGGTTTTCTTTTAGCCACTCTCCCATAACGCACTAATTTGTGCAATGCCCAGCCTATTGTTGGACAATATCTCACATCTCTGCCAAGGAAGACTAAAACTTTGTCAGAGTTGTCATAAAATCTTAGTGGCCTACCTAACCATGATGCTAAGTTTTGGTGGACAGCCTGTTCTAAACAAATTCACAGTGGTGCCATATTCTTTCCATTTCATTATGATGGACTTGTTTGTGCTCCTGGGGATATAAATGGTCTCTACGAATGTCTTATATCCTTCCACTAATCAATGCTTTATTAATAACCTTTTGCAGATTTTCTGAGTGTTCTCTGATCTTCATGATATAGTTCTGGTTTGGAAATGAGCTAAGCAACTGTGGGACTTCTCACAGAAAAGGTGTATTTAGTTTTAAAATAATTGAAACACTTTCTACTTATGTTACCTCTTGCACAAGTGATTGCACCAGGGTTTAAGCGCAACTTAGAAAAATCAATGATTAAGTATGTATAGTCAATTACAGTCTGTTTTAAATTGATAATTAAAAAAAGCTTTAGGAGTTGTGTTTGTATAGACATTATACATGTATTTTGAGCTGAACACTAGTAAAAAAAAAAAATTAAAAACTTCCATGTCGATACCCTAAGGATGTGAACACTTTATAACCAATTTATATTCCATTTTTAGTTATGTTATCCATATGTACTGCCTATACACCTTTTAGTCATTATGTAAAATGTTGACACTTTATAAATACTGAATAGCAATAAAGAGCCAAATTTTGATATGTAACTTAAACACAAACTATTTTTCATGTTAAAAGTGGAAGAAAAAAAATAATTAAGTCAAAAGGACATTAATGGACAAACACGTACCCTGTTCGGAGAGTATCCTGTATTCCGTATCCACCATATTGAGTAGAGAGTTCAGCAATTGGGATACTGTCCTTTAGCTGAGAAGAAAGTGCCTTAGTATCCTGAAAAACAAACATACCACATATCACTATAAGCAAAACAACATACATTCTTTACCCATTAAAGTAGGGCCTCTTTCTAATAACACATGAGGGCTGAAGAAGTCTTTGCTAGAAATGGTAATAGACTGCCTACATATGCTCTAATGTTAAAACCATCCAATGCTTGTATAAAGTCCATTTGGCACGACCCAGGTCCCATAGCATTTCTGGTCTGAAAAATGGTTGGCTGGCAACATTGGACAGTCATTTTGTGCAAATTATATAGGGGAGAAGAAAAACAACCCTTCGCTTATCCAGACAACTACATGATGGGAGAAATAGAAGGCAGAATTTGCTATATGGCTGTAATCAGCCCCAACATCAGTGCACTTTTCTGTTTATTTACAATAGCACTGGTGAATCTCTGATTTCTCATACACTGGAGGCACTGACATTATGGTTGACATGCTTGCAGGAGAAAGAAAACCCAGAATATATAGTTGTCTTGCTTTGTACTATTGAACAAGATACATGTTTTTCTAAATACTGATAATTCATAGTGAACCATAACTATTACAAAGCTAGAACATAGCAAAGAAAGTGAAAGTGCTTGAAGTGTTATTACTCCTGTTATTTCACCCATATGTGCAGCCTATAACATAATGCCTGTTATACTACACTTCAGATATAAATGCTCAGTGATTTCTTTTTTCCAAATAAAAGTGATATAATAGTATCTATATGTAATAGTAATATGTGTGTTTAAGGGTAACAGGACAGGTGCACAACAAATGACACCAGCCTGCAGTAAGTGTAGACCTGTCCCACACTGGTTTCTGTATAACACCCTATTGCACCCTGTGTAAGCAGCCCCTGTCTCTGGCACGCAGCATCCACAATGCCAGGTGAAGACTGAAAGCACAGAGGGTCGGTCAGTACCACACACAGTGATTATGTCTCTGGCCCAGAGGCCGGTGACACAGCAACACAGCACCGGCAAACAGAAACTGAAAGGAGACAATAACCAGGATCCTCTTCCCACCACTACGTCCCCCGACCAGCGGATCCCGGTCAGAAGGCCGCGGTACACCGCGCTGTGCTCACCATGCTGGCGGGGATCGCTCCGGTTTATACACCTCCTATTCAATAACGCAGACTACTACCGACTCACTTCCGGCTGCCACTGCGCATGTGCACGACGGGACGCCGCGATGTGACGTGACCTCAAGGCGCTGGTTTGTGCGTCAGAGAGGGCGGTCGTGGACTGAAAATCGTCGCTGTGACGGTTGGATCCATTTTGTTGGATACCTAGGTTTGCTGGATCATGGTGATGTAGCCAGTGTGGGGTTTGCTATGTTTTGATTACAGTACTGAAGAGTAAAGCTGGGCACATATTATACAATCATACTTCAGATGCACTATCTTTAACCATTTCATCAACCATTGAAATTCCAGATGAGTGTGCTGATTTATGTGTACACACGCAATTTACCTTCAGATCTGTGATCTTTAGCTGTTATAACTCTCTAGGGAAAAGACATTGTTCTGTCATTGATAATTATTTTTAAGGAAGTTTAGAAAACCAATCAACAGATGCAATGTGTTCTGGTCATACATGCTAACTCCATACTTGCCAACTCTCCCGCATTGTCCGGGAGACTCCCGCATTTTGCGAGAGTCTCCCGGACGAGTGTGGCAATCTCCCTGATAGGAAGGGGGAAAAATTTAGTTTAAACGCCGCGATTCACCCGGAATCGCGGCGTTTAGCCCCGCCCCCACTGTAAAATGACGCGATTTGCGTCATTCCGTCACGGGGGCGGGGCCAAAATGACGCGATTTCGCAGCCCCGCCCCCTGCACGCCCACGTCCCAGCCGGCATCTCCCGGAAAAAGAAAAAAAAATGTTGGCAAGTATGGCTAACTCTCACGGAATGTCCAGGAGACTCCCGAATTCCGGGTAGGTCTCACGGAATCTCAGGAGAACTGGCAATTCTTTGGGTCTTTTTACCACTGTAAGAAGACCCAAAACAGGCATTACATCACTGGGGCGGGGCCAAAATGATGCAATTTGTGAAGCCCCACCCCCTCCTCTAATACACCCCTCCTGCCCACCAGGAACTCGTAGACGTGAACATAAAGTTGGCAAGTATGGTTTTGGGATGATAAAACGTGACGTCGTGAACATAGAGAACTTACAGGTATTTTTAAGTGATAAATTATAACTGCAGTGTAAATATGTTATATCAAATTAATCCATTGATAAGTTTAGCTACTAAAGTGTAAAATGTGAGGACAAAAAGTCTGATGTAAATGTATTGGAGGGTTTTGCACATTCCAGTGAGAGAAGATAGCAGTCACCTATAGCAGCTTCAAAGGGCTCTTGCTGTGACATATATCCTAACACAAGTCAGTTTTTGGACTCCTGAATAGACTTTGTGGGGCTGGTCACAGCTGGACATCCTTGCAGCCCAAGGCAGCATTTTGAAGGCCTATACAGGTATATAGAAATATGAGCTTCCAAGGAAAATGCCTTCATAGTTCATATTTTGGGAAATCCAGGTGGCTTTCCATACTGAGGAGCAGAAATCACACCAGGGTTGTGAATGACAGGTACGGGTGGTATCCGAGAACAGCTAAAATCACATATCTTTGGAAAAGGTATGTCACATTGTCATAATTTCATCATGTTTGATATCAAAAGATGGACATATTTATAAGGGATTTATTATTAATGAAATTGTTTCTGTGTGACACTCCACAGAAAAGTTAGGTCATATAGTAGAATTGGGTAATAAATCAGGCAACATGCAAATGGTGATTGAAAAAAGTATCACAGACACAACCCTTGGTGGCAGGGACAGGTGTGGAAGTGTCTTTAAAAAACTGAGACCAGTTACAACAAATTGTTAGACTTTGGGAAATCAATTCACATTCATAAGCTGTCCTTGCCAATTTCTCATGGCACAGAGTATGCAATTCATGTAAGTGACACTCTAAAGGTAACCCCTTTTTATTTTAAACTGTTCTGCTTGTGTATGTTATCTCAATCTATTAATTGTTTATTATTTATTTTTTATATCTGTATGCCTTGTACTTTTGTATATTAAATCTATAATATGTTTCGTCCTTGATACTCTTAACGAATCCATTAACCTGTTAAGAAGAAATAACTCAACCAATTTAACCCTTTGAATGCCAGTGTGTGATTTATTGATACATTTCATTAACAAGCTTAGTGTGTGCTTGCATTTACATTTGTGTAACAGTCTGGAGGTGTGAAGAGTTAACCCTTTGTTCGCTGGTGTGGGTCTTGCTAGTCTGTGAGCAGCTAGAAGCCTTGTGTGTCAGTGTGGGACAGTATATTGGGGTCCTATTGCCCGTATTCAATAGGTGGTGGGAAACCTGAAGTGCGTGAGGTGTGAGCACTGTTTGGGGGTGACTCAGTAGGTCTATAACCTGTGTGATAGGTAAAGAGAGACTGCGGGCTGGAATTGTGACCTCCTACAGCAAACACCCCCTAAGTTACAGCAGCTGGGAGCATGTTTGTGACACGTGACCATGGGAGTGTTCACACACTTGCAATATCTGACCAAACAATCGTGAATCGTGTGGTCTGCACGGTAATTGCATAAGTGTGTACCCAGCTGTAGGAGTCTATTTATTAAACCCCCAGTGATCACAAGAATTTTTTTCGTAGTGAAAATATTTTATCAGGCAATTTAAATGGTAAGCTTCCTGGTGATACTTGCTGGCATGTCAGGTGGAGCATGAGCACTAGAAGTGTTCCAGATTGTATATAAAAAAAAAAATACAGTTTATGAAGAAATAAAATAAATAAATAAGAAAAGCAAACAAAAAACACCAGGACAAATGCTTTATAGTAATAATAAAGCATGTTTTCCTGTTTACGCCATCATGAGATACCGTTAGCAAACAGACGATAATGGCAGTACTCTTACAGCTGCTGTCCTTGGTTAGTTTTGTGTGTTGATAGTTTCGGTACAATGGTGCATCCTATGAACCAATCCTTTGTGCCATTTGTGAATCTGAGAGTTCATAGTCAACACTGAGCTATACATTGCTATTTACATGGCTATTTACAGGTTGCTATGCTACATGCGTAGGTTTTATGTTCTCCCCATGATTGCGTGGGTTTCCTCTGGTAGCTGCTGATCAAAAATATACTGGTATGTTCATTGACTTCTCACTAAACTGATTCTAGTATATGTGTGTATGTGTGCCTTTCTCTGCCCTGTGAAAGCGAATTAGATTGTAAGCTCCACTGGGGCAGGAACTATTGTGAATGAATATACATTCTGTTATTGTAAAGCGCCACGTAAAATGTTGGCCTTAAATAAATAAAGGATAATAATAATAATAAGCAACATTATAACCCAGTACAATATTACAATCTCATCATGCCATCATATAACACCATTAAGCGACTCTATAGTTGTTCAAGTGCATTTGTTTCTACTATCCCTGGTGATGTTAACTTTACTGCATTATGATGCTGTCTGTCTTATTACATAACATTAAATATAAATACATATACATACTGTAGTAAGCAAAAAAATGTGTTGTGAGCCAATAGTGGAGTCTCTACAGAACTATTTCAAATTATGCAATATTTTAAAGAAAATTTGTGGCAATTATATAAGTACCATGGGGGACATTTACAATTCTTAATTATGTAACAGTGCTAAATCTGATTTCTTCCTGTTTAGTTCATATTTTTGCACTGATTTGTCTGCTTCCCATTGTTTCCTTTGGATAGGTAACACATGCAGAAGGGTGATGTTCTTTTGGTAGGAGAGGATAGTGCAGGGGGGTAATACTGTTCCCATGGGGTTAGTAATACATGTCAGGAAGTGGTATGGTTATTATATGGGATGCATTAAATGCACAAGGGTGGTAGTATTTACTGAGGTGAAGAAGAAATGGGCCCACATTCAGGAGGGTGTTATTGCTGATTCCCTGACTTTGAGGAAAATATGATTTTAATTAAACATTTATTAAGGTTTGTCCTCTATTCCAGGCCTGTAAGCACCAGTGTACAAGTGAAGCAGTGTTTAACAGAATGTAATACACTATTTCTCCATCAGAAGAATATATTTTAGATTTATCTAAATGATTTTTACCTGCCATTTCATTCAATGCTACTGTGGCTGGCATGTACACTGTATTTCCCAGAAGTCTGTTCTCCTGAACAGGAGTGGCTTATTTACTATTATTAAGTACCAATAGTCCTTTATAGTTTGTGTTGGCTTTAATTTTCAGCTAAAAGTTTGGTAATGCCTCTAAACACAGACTTGGCATCCTGGGAGAGGTCTCATAGGTGGGTATGGGTCAGCGCGGACAGAGATTTTTATTCTGAAAGTGGCAATTCAAAAGAGGGTCAGAATGTATGTGAGCACTTATCTGGGAAGCTTGGCAGACCAAAGGGGGCGTCTCGTTATTGGATGTGAGCTGTTCATGTGATTCTTAATTCACTCATGTGGCTCCGTCTTCTGCAGATACACCCGCTGCTGTTGAGCCTCCTGGACGATGGCTTTGGACAGTGTATCTGTCCCTTTAGGTAACATCTTAAACCTGCCTAATTATTTGAATTTGAAGAGACTTTAACCTCTCGATTTATTACGGCATAATTGTGCCCACCACAGGAGAATATATATATATAATTTATTAGACAGTGTTTTATATTATCTCTGTGAGCAGGCTAAAGGAAAGTTTAAGGGGCTGTGTATGCCACCTCATTGCCTGCCCTCTGTTACTGTTCCTCTCCCTTTTGGACCTGGCCACGCCCTAAAATTACATCATACCCCACTTCCATTTATGTATCACATTGTCATTAGGCCACACCCCCAAGCTACTGTTTTGTGGGAATATTATCAAACCTCAGTTCTATTGACAGGTGAGATCTGGGAGGTGTTACAGAGATTCTAGGGGAATATAAAGTAGAACAATGGAAGTGTAGTAAATGGTGAGCTCGACAAGCAGCCTTACTAGCACTATCTTATAAATCAGCTAAAGCCCTGTTATAAGAATATTGGTGAACAGTCATTACTTAATGTTTATGTTACACAAATACAAAAGGAAAAACAAGCACAGGGTTGGAGTCCCTTTAAATTATTGACCCTAGTTGCACCAGAACAAAGTCTGTGTCACTGGGACCCTTACCACAGCCCAAAGTTACCACATCACTCCTGAGGTTCCAGTAATCCATGTGGGCTTCTTTCCAATATTTTTGTTGTTATTTATTTTTTCTGATTCTTCAGTCAGATATTGTTTCTTTGTAAACTAATACAAAATGTGCCTGGATCCTCTTTTGTTAGTTTCCAGTCAACTCACTTTACACTTGTTGTAAATCAGGATTAAAGAGCCATATAGCAAGTACATAGTAAGACCATAACATTCATTCTGTAAACAGTAGATCTACTTAACAGGAGTATATCAAATATATATTATATTGTTATTATTGGATTTCATTAATATTTTACTTACATAGAAATATGTTTTTCCCTAACAATTCTTGACTACATATTGCTCAGATGCATCTATCATTTTTAATAATTTGTCCAAAACCCCCTCTCATTTTATTGTCATATCAGTATTTAGCTGATCATCCTGCAGATTACATAACTTTCCTATACTTTATCTAAGCTGAACGTTCATCCTTTCAGCCTCCGACCACTATAATACTTTCCATTACCAACTCTAGTCTCAGTGACCTTGCTAGACTCACTGCTGCTGCTTCACCTTATGAGTGCAGTCATTAATAAAACAAAGACAAAATCAAGCAAAATATATTTTAAATACTTTTATTAAGATTAGCACAAGTAAAATGCCAATTTTTTTCATCTGCATTATAAAATCGGTAAATAATGTACCAAGATTGGTCTGTAGCTCTTACACTCTTGTCCTATAAGAGGACCAAGAAGGTGGAAGCCTCAGGACTCACAAAGAGTCATCCTTCAGCACTCAGGAGAGGAAAAACCCCCTGTGGAGGAAACCTCTGGGGACCCATGGCTTGAAGGACTGGCCTTCCCTCTAGGCATTTAGAGGCTATGCAGAGAATGACCAAACTTAATCAAATATGAACAAGTGAGACAGAAATGTACATAACTGATAGATAAAGTATATAAAGAAGATACTGATAGATAAAGTAGGTTTGGCTGATACAATTAGTATAGCGTGTGTCACCATCTTCTGACACTACACAATACACATTCCTCCCAAAGCTGCGCAAATTGCTGAAGAGGATGATCATCCCCTATTGAGAAGCACCGAATGATCCAAATGGCTAAAGTATCACAATAGCATCGCTGTCCTGCTAGAACCTCAATGGTAGAAACAAACAAGCTCAAGGTCATATTTTAGGGTAGTCAAGCTCCAAGTCTGCAGACACATCCAAGTGAGACGCCCTTGTCTATGACGAGATACTTACCTTATGCGGTATCTGTCAGTTGGCTGTAAGTGTGTGAGGTATAGTTCAGGGTGGAATAGATATACTAGAATAGATATAGAGTATGAAAATGACAGCAATGATAGTGCTATGTCAGTGTCCTGGATGTACATGAGAGAGGCAGCAACAACAAAGCTCTGATATCAGCAGTTACCATTATGACATCACAGCATGACCTCACTAATGTTCTACATTCCATAAAGGAGAAGTGCACAAGTCAAAAGAATCAGTAGTGATGTATAATATGTTTATATACCTCCGCTTCCCCTCATACATAAGCCATTTATTTCATATATTTTACCATCTCCTCATTCACCAAAGTTATCTTTTCCTGTATACAATTTCAATCAACTCCTATCACCTCTTTCTCATGTCCTTAATCTGCTGTCTCTGTCTATTTCATATTTTTTCAAGACTGATAATTGGTTAGAAATCAATCAAGGGATTTCAGTAATTTAAAGAAACAATAAAAATATTATTTCATGAAATCTATACATTGAATTGATATCAATAGCCAGGCCAGGACTAGTTATTACAGCTATGAGGCTACCACTGTCTTCTGCATGACTGATATAAGGAAAATGGGGGCAAATAATTTTATTTCCACTACCCTGTTAAAATGTTTTCATTCACATCAGAATATTGTCTATTATTTCTATGGCCGGACTTCCTTGGTGGTCCTTGCCTATATCAGTCATATTAGCTAACCCAATTTTCTCGTGTCATGTGCAAGCTAATTTTTAGGCATATTAATCTGCAAATATATGTTTGTGAATTAATTCCTATAAATAGTGTGTCATGGCTCAGAGAAGATGTTTAAATCAATGTGTTTTTTTATATTAAACTACCCAGAGGGGGCTGGTAGATAAGAGCCTGGACCCATTGTAGCACCTTGTATCATTTATGGCAGGTCGCAAAAGTGAAAGCCTTTGAAAATATCTCTTTTAGGACAATGAAATCTAACACATGTCTGGGAAGCCTCAGTCAGACATGCCGGCTGCAGAGACAGGTTTATATGTTAATGACAGATTCAAGCTGAATAGGGTCACAGGAAAATATTCTATCATTTTCTCCAATATCATACTTACCAGAGGTATGTGTGGTATGCAGATGAAGGGGAACTTATTACCTGTTGTGCGGAGGTAAAATCATGTTTGTAAGCCATACTGGTGAAAAGTTAGGACAGAGTAACAAAAATCTGACTTAAAAGACATTTCTCCAGCAGAGTCATAAAACCCTAATTTGCATTCACAAAGACCTTTTTGTTCTGACATCACAGGAAAGGGGACTGTGGGCCCTGCAGCTTGGTTTTAAAACTGCACTGTGACTCTAAGCAATTGTTCACTTTTGGGAGTCAATCTGATATCGAAGAGTGTCCCATTTTTCTGCTTCTCCCAGCACTAGAAACTTGATTATATGTGAGTTATCAATTCTATGTTTTAGCCTTTTTATTTTATAAGAAACAATTGCATTATATTTGTATGCCTTTTATTAACTGTTTTATCTTAAGCATTGTGGATGTATTTTCCATATTAAATTACACTTAATAAGTTTAAGGGCTAGATTTACTAAGCTGCGGGTTTGAAAAAGTGGGGATGTTGCCTATAACAACCAATCAGATTCTAGCTTTCATTTATTTAGTACCTTCTATAAAATGATAGCTAGAATCTGATTGGTTGCTATAGGCAACATCCCCACTTTTTCAAACCCGCAGCTTAGTAAATCTAGCCCTAAGTCTCTGTGTTCTTACGAATTCACGCGACAGTTTGGTCAAAACGCTACATAATTGAAAAGAGAACATTGTGGTTTATGTTAACTCTGATTAAAGTAAATTGTGCTAGATTAGTTCAACGGGAGAACCGAAGGCTTCTTAAATAAGAGTGTCAGCTCTTCATAAAACACCTTGGTGGTGGCATAGTTGGTATGGCAAAGCTAGTGTGTGGTACATATAGGGAAGGATTTAATCATTTTAGACAGACCAGGTGGTTGTTTTTGGTTAGCCCTGTGTCACACAGACGTCACGCTGGCTCAGGTGAGTGTTGTTTGTTAACCACGGTGACTGCATTGTGTTTAATATTTTCTGCTAATGTATTGTGAGCATATTATCAAACCTCAGTTCTATTGACAGGTGAGATCTGGGAGGTGTTACAGAGATTCTAGGGGAATATAAAGTAGAACAATGGAAGTGTAGTAAATGGGCAGCTCGGCAAGCAGCCTTACTAGCACTATCTTATAAATTAGATAAAGCCCTGTTATAAGAATATTGGTGAACAGTCATTCCTTAATATTTATATTAGAGAAATACAAAAGGATAAACAAGCACAGGGTTGGAGTACCTTTAAAATATTGACCATAGTTGTACCCTAACAAAGTCAGTGTCACTGGGATCCTTACCACTCCGGAGTGAAGTTATCACATCACTCCTGAGGTGCCTATAATCCACGTGGGCTTCTTTCCAATATTTTTGTTTTTATTTATTTTTTCTGATATTGTTTCTTTGTAAACTAATACAAAATGTGCCTGGATCCTCTTTTGTTAGTTTCCACTCAACTCACTTTACACTTGTTGTAAATGAGGATTAAAGAGCCGTAAAACAAGTGCATAGTAAGACCATATCATTCATTCTGTAAACAGTAGATTTACTTAACAGGAGTATATCACATGTATATTATATTATATTGTTATTATTGTTATTATTGGTTTTCCCTAACCATTCTTGACTACATAATGCTCAGAGGCATCTATCATTTTTAATAATTTGTCCAAAAATCCCTCTCATTTTATTGTCATATCAGTATGTAGCTCATCATCCTGCAGATTACATAACTTTCCTATACTTTAAGCTGAACTTTCATCCGTTCAGCCTCCCACCACTATAATACTTTCCATTACCAACTCTAGTCTCAGTGACCTTGCTAGACTCACTGCTGCTTCTTCACCTTATGAGAGCAGTCATTAATAAAACAAAGACAAAATCAAGCAAAATATATTTTAAAATACTTTAATTAAGATTATCACAAGTAAAATGCCAATTTTTTTCATCTGCGTTATAAAATAGGTAAATAAAGATTGGTCTGTAGCTCTTACACTCTTGTCCTATAAGAGGACCAAGAAGGTGGAAGCCTCAGGACTCACAAAGAGTCATCCTTCAGCACTAAAGAGAGGAAAAAATCCCTGTGGAGGAAACCTCTGGGGACCCATGGCTTGAAGGACTGGCCTTCCCTCTAGGCATTAAGAGGCTATGCAAAGAATGACCAAACTTAATCAAATATGAACAAGTGAGACAGAACTGTACATAACTGATAGATAAAGTATATAAAGAAGATACTGATAGATAAAGTAGGTTTGGCTGATACAATTGGTATAGCGTGTGTCACCATCTTCTGACACTACACAACACACAGTCCTCCCAAAGCTGCGCAATTTGCTGAAGAGGATGATCATCCCCTATTGAGAAGCACCGAATGATCGAATGGCTAAAGTATCACAATAGCATCGCTGTCCTGCTAGAACCTCAATGGTAGAAACAAACAAGCTCAAGGTCATATTTAGGGTATTCAAGCTCCAAGTCTGCAGACACATCCAAGTGAGACGCCCTTGTCTGTGACGAGATACTTACCTTATGCGGTATCTGTCAGTTGGCTGTATGTGTGTGAGGTATAGATCAGGGTGGAATAGATATACTAGAATAGCTATAGAGTATGAAAATGACAGCAAAGATAGTGCTAGGTCAGTGTCCTGGATGTGTATGAGAGAGGCAGCAACAACAAAGCTCTGATATCAGCAGTTACCATTATGACCTCACTAATGTTCTACATTCCATAAAGGAGAAGTGCACAAGTCAAAGGAATCTGCAGTGATGTATAATATGTTTATATACCTCCACAATAAAAACATTGTTTCATGATGTTTATACATTGAATTGATATAGAGCGGCCAGAAGGCTCCCATTGTCGTCTGCATGACTTATGTCAGGAAAATGTGGGAGAGTATCCATTCACATGAGAATATTATCTATTATTCCTATGGTAGACTTCCTTTGTGGTCCTTGGCAATATGAGGCTTCTATAAATCAAACCAATTTCCACATTGACTGCATTGTTTATAATGCTACAATGCTAAGCAATCACCTCCGTAAAGGAAAAGCATTGTTTATGGCACAGCCTTCCCTCAAAAGTCTTAGGATATTTTGAATTAAACATTATATTGGCTATAAAGTTGAACACCACATTCTCACCCTTCACCATAAGGATCTGCATAGAAACCATGGAAAGAGTTGGCTATTTGTCAAGTAGGCTATCCCAAGGGTTTCACCTTTTACCTGCATAGAGATTGGATGGAGGCTTGAAAGAATCTCAAAAGAAGGATCAATTTGAAGAAAAGTTGAGAGGAGAAACACCTCATAGATGATGCTATGCAGGAAATAGAGTGCATGTTATTATTACAAGTACAGTGGTGAAAGTGAGCTGGTATACAGTACCAGGTGAAGTGAGCCAACACCATACCTCCCAATTGTCTCGATTTAGTACAGTCCTAATTTTAGTTAACTGTCCTGACAACCAGATATTTTTCCCAGTTGCTGAGACTAGGTGTTGGGAGGTATATGAGACTGTAGAAGACTACTTGAGTTGAGCACGTGCAGCATTCACCTTCAACTGGGAGGGGGGTAAGGGTAAACCTAGCTCCTCAGAATTCCTGACATGTCAGATCATGATGTCTCCTCCCTTTCTGGAGTGTGTATCAATTCCGAAGATCCAAATGTTGGAAGATATTCCTACAGTTATATGTAGGACTTGCAAGATCAGAATTGTAAAATCATGCCATATACAGTGGGGATCACTGCCATTTCCGGTTGACAAGTAGTCTCATGCCAGGAAAATAGAACTGAAGCAGATAATTTATGAGCCAATTTTCTAATGGGAAAAGTCTTATTGTGTCACAATCGGGGGTCTGATCACAATAGCAACCAAATACAATGTTTCCTAGAGGAGTCACTGGGACACCTGTCTAGCAGGTGTGTATTACACATGAGTACCTTAGACATAATGCATCTCCACTATCAAATCCATACTTCGGCGGTATGCATTCCAGCTTGGAATGCATTAACTGGAAGTGCAATGAGGCACTTCCTGTATAACAAGTGTTTTGGTTCTATACTTTCTTAAAATTATGTTTTACCTCGTTTCCAGATCCGATTTTGGTGCAAAGAATCGAGATGTATTTTGTATCTATTCGGAACCCCAAATCTCGGATCTGTCAGATTTCTCTGAATCCGAACCTCTCATCTCTACTCTCAATACCTGGGGAAAGAGGCTAAAATTCGCCACAGGGTGAACGATCAGCTATTTGTCTGTAAGTGAACTGAACTGGACATCTGTTGTTTTGTATGTGAGTTGCACATTAGGTGCTTTCACACTTAGAGAGGGATTTTCTGGTGTATTAGTTGGAGTCGGACAGGCTTGGATTTGTTTTGTTGTTTCATTTTGTTTTTCATCTTTAATAAAACTAGCTGAGGTTAGTTGTACCAGAAAATTGAACTGCTATGACTTTATGGCAGCTGTGTGAAAAGTGTACTGTCTACTCCAGAATACGACGTTTGTACCCTGATCCAATGATGGGATTCAAATAAATTAACATCCAATTCTCTGCCCTAATGACCGTTTTAAATATACAAAAAGATATACCGAAAGGTAGTTTAATATTTCATGCATTTAATACTCAAATTAGAACAATAAAAGAGGTACACAAAACTAGATTGTTATAAGAAAGAGTTTTGTGCCATGCTACTTTTGCCCATCTTCACACTGTGCCATGCTGCTTTTGCCCCCCTTCACACTGTGCCATTTTGCTTTTGCCCCCCTTCACACTGTGCCATTTTGCTTTTGCCCCTTCACACTGTGCCATGCTGCTTTTGCCCCCCTTCACACTGTGCCATGCTGCTTTTACCCCCTTCACACTGTGCCATGCTGCTTTTGCCCCCTTCACACTGTGCCATGCTGCTTTTGCCCCCTTCACACTGTGCCATGCTGCTTTTGCCCTCTTCACACTGTGCCATGCTGCTTTTGCCCCCCTTCACACTGTGCCATTCTGCTTTTGCCCCCCTTCACACTGTGCCATTTTGCTTTTGCCTCCCTTCACACTGTGCCATGCTGCTTTTGCCCCCCTTCACACTGTGCCATGCTGCTTTTACCCCCTTCACACTGTGCCATGCTGCTTTTGCCCCCCTTCACACTGTGCCATGCTGCTTTTGCCCCCCTTCACACTGTGCCATGCTGCTTTTGCCCCCCTTCACACTGTGCCATGCTGCTTTTGCCCCCCTTCACACTGTGCCATGCTGCTTTTGCCCCCCCTTCACACTGTGCCATGCTGCTTTTGCCCCCTTCACACTGTGCCATGCTGCTTTTGCCCCCCTTCACACTGTGCCATGCTGCTTTTGCCCCCCTTCACACTGTGCCATGCTGCTTTTGCCCCCCTTCACACTGTGCCATGCTGCTTTTGCCCCCCTTCACACTGTGCCATGCTGCTTTTGCCCCCTTCACACTGTGCCATTTTGCTTTTGCCTCCCTTCACACTGTGCCATGCTGCTTTTGCCCCCCTTCACATTGTGCCATGCTGCTTTTACCCCCTTCACACTGTGCCATGCTGCTTTTACCCCCCTTCACACTGTGCCATGCTGCCTTTGCTCCCCCTTCACACTCTGCCATGCTGCTTTTGCTCCCCCTTCACACTCTGCCATGCAGCTTTTGCTCCCCCTTCACACTCTGCCATGCAGCTTTTGCTCCCCCTTGCTTACTTTTTCTATCGGCTTCTTTCTTCTCTTTTCTTGTCTTCTGTCTTCTTTCTGCTGGCTCCTCTCTGCACCGATCGTCACGCCCGACATTCAGTGCGGACGGAGCAGGGTGGAGGAGTGCTGACGACACGAACAGGTGATTATTTTTTATTTTCTTTTAAAAGGACCCCGCTCCTCCCACCAATGAAGAGGGTGGACTCAGTCCGGATCCCACAACTGCCCTGATCTTTTGAAAACAAGTAAAAGCTAAATACTGACTGGTTGCCATGGTGTTTATGCAACTTGTTTATGGTTAAACAGATGGATTTGCCGGCCAAGATGACAGCAGCTGAGGAAGTGCAAAGGTTTGCACCGATGGGATCATACTTGCCAGCTTTACTTCTCTGTTGCAAGTGCTGGGGGGGGGGGGGTTCTTGGGGGTATAACACTGCAATTCGTTCCATCATCAAGGCCCGCAGTGGGCAGAATGTGGAGGCATGGACTGGAAAGAGAGCTACGCAAAATTCAGGAGTATAAAACTATGGATGGGAGTAGATTGTTAAATGCAAATTAGGTACTAGTGGGTTACATTTTGAACACACATAAAAAGGAGATCACTTTCTGGGATGATATATTTTAAATTCTACCAAGTGGTGGACTGGGCACTTATTCATTGCCAACAATGGCACTTCTTCAGAGGCTTAAACCCGGTTTGTGCCACTAAAGAAGTACCATTGTAGGCATTATTAGCTGGCATTCTAACCCATTTATAGCTTTCATACTTGTTATTCCCAAAGCTAATGAATATATTTTATATTTATACTTTATATTTTAACATAAAAAAAACTAACAGCAGCTTCCTTTTATTGGCATTTGCGTTGTCACTTCCTTGGTACATATTAAATAGCTTGTGGTCGGTGGAGAAACTATAGCAGCGTCCTGCAACACAAACCTGGAATCAGCAACCAGGTAGAGATTAGCTGACCATTACAGAGACACAGAAGGGGATATACTACATGTCCAAAAGTATGTGGACACCCGAACATCACTTCCATATGTGCTTGTTGAACATCTCATTCCAAAACCATGGGCATTAATATGAGTTCGTCCTCCTTTGCTGCTATAACATTATCTGGGTAGGATTTCCAGTAGATTTTGGAACATGGTTGTGAGCATCCACATTCATTAAGCCACAAGAACATTAGTGAGGTCGGGCACTGATGTTGGCCGTGGCTCGAGGTCGGCGTTCCATTTCATCCCAAAGGTGTTCGATTGGGTTGAGGTCAGGCAGAGCCGTAACTTAGAATTCTAGTCCCCTGGGTGAGAAAGACAAATGCCGCCCCCCTAGCCCTCAATTTTAACCAAATTAACCTAAAATATTCCTAAATTGCGCCCCCCTTCAGCATTGCGCCCTGGGCGGTCGCCCCTTGTCGCACAGCCCTAGTTACGGCCCTGAGGTCAGTACTCTGTGCAGGTCATTCATGATCTTCTACACCAAACTAGGGAAAAGATTTTTTGATGGACCTTGCTTTGTGCATAGGGGCATTGTCATGCTGAAACAGAAAAAAAGCCTTCTCCAAACTGTTGCCACAATTCTCTAAAATGTCATTGTATGTTGTAGCATTAGGATTTCCCTTCAATGGAATTAAGGGGCCCAGGCTAAACTATTAAAACAGACCTAGAACATTATTTTTCCTCCACCAAACTGTACAGTTGGCTGTTTGCATTGGTGTAGGTATTCTCCAGGCATCCGAAAAACCCCAGATTCATCCGTTAGACTGCCCAATAGTGAAACGTGATTCTTTACTAATGAGAACATATTTCCACTGCTAAAGAGTCCATTGGTTGGTTTGCAATTGTCAACTCCAATCGACATTTGGAATTGTGCATGGTGATCTGAGGTTTGTGTACAGCTGTTTGGCCTTGGAAACCCAATCCTTGAAGTTCCTGAAGAACTGTTCCTGTGCTGATATTTCTTCCAAAGGCAGTTTCGAACTCATGCTTGTTGCGAACTTCAGCACCCTGCGTTTCCGTTTCGTGAGCTTATGTGGCCTACCTCTTTGTGGCCGAGCTGTTGTTGCTCCTAGACGTTTCCACTTCACAATAACAGCCCTTACAGTTGAGTTAGGCAGCTCTAGCAGGGCAGAAATCTGGCGAACTTGGAAAGGTGGCATCCTATGACAGTGCCATGTTGAATGTCAGGATGACCCATTCTACTGTTAATGTTTGACTATGGAGATTGCATGGCTGTATGCTTGCTTTTATGCACCTAATAGCAATAAGTGTGACTGAAATGGCCAAACACACTAATTAGAAGGGGTGTCCACATTCTTTTGGCCATGTAGTGTATATGCCTTACAGATGTCTGGTGCATCCCTTCGTTCCAAATACGTCACTTCAGTACGTTTCGGAAGATCCACGGCCAACAGGAATAATTCTGTAATGTTCTGTGTATTAATGACATAACCCAGAGCTGAAAAATATCCTATCACTAGAAAATGTATTTTGATTGTACTAATGGGCAAATCATCATATTGCTTAATTCAGTACATCTATTATTGCACTATTATTCCTGGTAGCTGTGCAGTGATTTGACAGATGAACTAAATTGGCCTGACTTCACCAGTAGAGGGAGGTCTTGCCTTTTATATTGTGACAAATCTGGTGTCAGTGGTAAAAATAAGTTTGTAGGTTATTGTTAAAAGTTTTGTATGGTATTTGGATGCATTACAGTTAATTTCAGAATAAAGAAGTAGAGCAAGATGGGTTGGTGAGGGAGATTAACCTCTAAGCAGTAATTTGGATTGACTGGAGAGGAGATAACAATTAAGTGAAAAACCAATAGTCCAGATGAGGAATGATAAGGGAATGCGTTAGAGATTTGGAGGCCTATAGGGTGAGAAAGTTGTGTATTCTGAAAATCGGCAGAATCAAACACAACACCAAGACAATTATATGTGGGGTAGAAATATTAGAGGGGGTGAATAAAATGATTTCACTTTCATGGGCAGCAGATTAAAGTGGACTTTTGAGTTACATTTGAATTTGCCGTCCCCTATCCTGGGGAGGGAGATGGAGGACAGCCAGAGCAAGTTACTTGCAGTAAGGGGATGCTCATGTAAAGACGAACGGCCCTACCTATTTACCTATTTAGAGTAGGTGGTATCTACACCCCTTAGGAGGCATATCTGTTGTGGTTCCTGTAGAGCTGCTGTAAAGATACGTGCTGAGGATGATGATCATCATACTGTGTCTTCAATGTGTGTAAGTAAATACATTTAAAAAATAAGGAACCAGCGCTAGTGCTATAGTATAGACTGGTTACTGTAAATGCAGGGGGACAGAGAAGATGGGGTTCCCCTGCAAATATTCTAGACTGGTCACACTATAACAGAGATAATAGTAGCCATAAAATGATAGCAGCCCAGCCAGTTCAACACGTTGGGGGGGATTGACAAAGGGAATCAGGCCTCTAAACAAAGTGTGTTCCTCTGCCCCACAGCACAAACTAGCCCCATTCTGAATAGCCCCGGGGCACCTCCTGGCTGCCTGAGTACTGAGTGCCAGGATCATGGTTTACATTTTTAAATCATTTGTGGAACATAAAATCCTAGCAGCCATTGACTGCTTGGGCATGCTGGTGCTTGTACAGGCACCAACATGCCCTAAGAGCCTGGGCCTTCTGCAATATGTAGTTCCACAAACGTACCTAATAGAAAAAACACACACAGTCACCAAATTCCTGTGTTTTCCATTTTTTTACGAGTCTAATTCCATATGGAATATAAAAATTAAAGAACTCAGAAGATTGATGATTACTTGCTCATTGAGGATCCGCGATGCGAATGAGTAAAAGGAGTCAAAACAGCTTGCCACCGACTGGCTGTTCACATATTGACCCATCTTGGTCAAGTAGGTTAACTCTTTATTTTTACTATCGGCTACATTTGTTGAATGACATGTTCCAGTAGGCCCGGGCATGCTTGCACTTGTAGTTCTTGAAACCTCCAGTGTACTCTTGCTGCTTTGGGCATAGCTCTACAAGCATCCACATAACTAAACAATAAATTGCTGCCAGGATTTGCTGGGACTTGTAGTTCCATGGAGGAAGCATGCTACGGCATTAGCAGGCTAGGGCTGGTATCACATTATGACCCCATGCTGCAGGTCACACGTTGGGTTGCAATTTTGTGAGGTGTCATTTTACGGCCTACTTTAAATCAAGCCCCACTATGTATTTAGTATTTTACTGTTACATTATTTGTAGAATTACAATTTAATTTGTTCTGACATAATATGTTTTCGTCAGTCAAGTATTACAGCTCAAATATGCAAACAACAAGAAAAAATTTAGAAAGAATCCTTGCATAACAAAAACACAGAGCGTTGTGTGGGAGTCAGTGTGTTCCAAAACACGATTCTCTGGGGTGTTGCTGAACATGTGTCTGCGTTGCAGATCGAGCTATAAAAAGTTCAGGAAACCCCTAAATGTGACCCACCCTTTCCTGAAACTGGGGAAAGTGTTGACTAGAAAATTGTCACAGTGGTCATTAAACTGCAACATGTTTACAGATACATTTTTAACTATTTGATTACCACACTGGACAGCTTTCTTTAACATCTAGTTGGTAGCAAGCAGGACCTGCAAGAGCGAAAATGCAAGAGAGCAGAGGCAGTCAAAACACAAAGTGCATTTTTATTGTTATATTAATGTTCAAATCATGTTAACCTATGGTCAGATATGCATATTTTAACAACATAGATCTGCTCTGTAGAGATCTTTGTTGAATACCCCAGTCCGTGAGATGGTTAGTTCCAGAGTTAGTTTATATTAAAGGCAATTGTAAAAAACAATAGAGCACCGTCCACTCCTGCTTATAAAATTTAATATGCAGAAATGTCAGGATCTCTGTGCCAAATTATTGAAATGGTCAAAAGGTTCAGTTGTTGTTCAGACAAAACCCCAGACCGTGGAATGATTGTTGGTGCCAGACGAGGTGGTTTGAGTATCTCAAAAACTGCCGATCTCCTGGGATTTGTCACACACAACAGATTACAGAGAATGGTGCACAAAACTAAAAATATCCAGTGAGCAGTAATTCTTTGGGCCATAATGCTGTGTTAAAGAGGTCAGAAAGAAATGCCCAGACTGGTTCAAGGCAACAGAACCACAAATAACCATGTGTCACAACAGTGGTATGTAGAAGAGTATCTTTAAATGCACACATTGTCGAACCTTGAAGTGAATGGGCCACAGCAGCAGAAGACCACACCTAGTCCTCCTCATGTCTGTTAGTAACAGGAAACTGAGGCTACAGTGGGCACAGGCTCATGAAAACGGGACAGTTGAAGACTGGAAAAACTTTGCCTGGTCTGACGAATGTTGATTTCTGCTGTGACATCAGATGGTAGGGTCTGAATTTACAGTAAACAACATGTATACATTGATCCACAAATAACACATCACTTCAAACCGGTTATATGAACATGACATTGAGTTCTATGTACGCCAATGGCCTCACAGTCACAAGATCTAAGTCTAATAGAGCACCTTTGGGATAGGGTGGAGCACATTAGCAGTCTGCCACATGGGGATGGGAATTAGCAAAGCCCGGTAGTCTGGCTTTGGACATGTTCTCTGACATACTGGACATGTCCGGCAAAACCTTTTTATTGCCTCGTCATGCTCAACAGGGAATAACTTGGATTGTGTTTCGGCCTGTAAGGATTGGTGCTACTCCTCCTCGAGGTGAGGAGTCTAACAATGCAGATGGTCTTCGCAAGGGTTCACCGCAAGATTTGGACTTCACAGCTTCTGCACTGCATGTCGCGGCACTCGGTGGGAGTACCCAACGAGACCTGGGAGAATGGAGTAGCTAAGAGATACTTTTGTGGAGTTGCGACAACAGGAATTGGCAGAGTGGTAACTCAGTGGAATTATAGCACAGGAATGAGGAAGAGTATACACTGGGTACAATAGTCTGCGGGCAGGGCCACTGAGAGGGGGATTGGGTACTAATTACCCGGGGCCGGGTGTGCCAGGGGGCCCGACCCGGGCCCTCACTGCCAACGTTTTTTGTATTTGTTTTTTTTTAACCTACATTTTTTTTCCTTTTGTGTTTTTTTTCTAAATAGAGCCCCCAACATTCCAGGATCCAGAGAAGCCGCAATTAAAGAAACCAGCAGCCACAGGTAGTGAAAGTGACAAGAACAGGTAGGAGAGAGCAGGACAGTCTGTAAAATGTTGTGATTCTAGTTGGACAATCACAATTTTTGGTGACTGTTCTGCCCAATGTATGGGGCAGGCCAAACTTGTTAACTCTTTTTATATACACACTGCATTGTTTATATACTACACTATGGTGCTAGATGTCCTGAAAGTCAGGAGTGCACAACAATGCAGTTTTTTCTCTGTAGGAGGGTGGCTTAGTGTTTTTCACCTACTGGCCACGCCCCAATAATGCATAGCCCACCGCCAATCGTATGAAGACACCTATAGCTACTTTTGCGCGGTAGCGCAATTTTTTCCCATACTCAACTATAAGGGGGGCCCCATGAAATTGGTGTACCGGGGCCCTGAACTCCTCTTGGCAGCCCTGTCTGTGGGCCAATACTCAGGAGGTACTGGAAATAGGAAGCGATGTTCTACGGAGCTTTTACCACTAGGTAGTGGAGATGACACACAGGGTGCAATAGTCTGTGGACCGATACACAGGAGGTACAGGATGCGATGTTCTGCGGAAAGTTACCACTAGAGAGAGAAGATAGTACACAGGGTGCAATAGTTTGCAGACCAATACAAAATAGGTACAGGATACAGGAAGCCACGTAGCAACAGGTACTGACTTAAAGAGCCGGCACCAGAGAGATAGAGGAGGTGCTAGATACAGTCCACTTTATTAATGGGAGATCAATAGGGAGAAGGTAGAAGGATTAAAGCCAGGGTAGATATGCGCATGCGCAGACCACCCAGGAAGATGGCCGCTGGTGAGATGATCGGTGGAGTCACGGAGGGGCAGATAGGTGTGTCGGATCCCAGTCGGGGAACTTGAGAGTCCATCATGTGACACTTGTACACTCCCGGCCAACAGAACCTAAGCAATATACGCTCCTGTGTTTTATCTTCCCCTAAGTGTCCCCCACACAGATGTGTGTGCGTAGCTTTGAGAATAAGTGGTGTACGGATATGTGGCACTAACAATTGCTCTACAGTTCTACCTTGTACATTAACAACTCTATATAACAGATCATTTTTTACCATATAATAGGCAATACCTTCTGCAGGCTTGTCAGCCTTCTCTACCCCATTTATCTCAACTATATTCTTATAGACATTAACTAAGGCAATATCTCCAAGTTGGTTTCAGCTAAAGTCTCTTAATGGGAATAAGTTAGACAATCCTGCCCAGTCTGAGTCCTTGTTGGGAGGCGTGGCCACTTCACATGTGGTCTCACCAACAAACGATGCCAGGAACATGTTCTGCGTTGGCACTTGTGTCTATGCTCCAACCTCTTAGCAGGTGTATGTTCCTGAACTTTTTGGTTCAGGTTTCATGGTAGATCATGGCACTTTCCGTTTTCTGTTCCCTCAAGCTCCTCCGTGAAGGCTGGACTTTTGGCCAGTGCTTCAATTGCTGACGTGTCCGACTGGATTCACTCCTGGAGGATCTGCTTGAACAGCGGAAAGTCTCTGCCCAGGATTAAAGGGTATGGCAATTTTGGGGCAACTGCTACTACTACCATGACTGTCTTTCCATTTACAGGCAAAAGGGTCCTGTCATATTCCTCGCCCATCCCATGGACACAGAGTACCTTCACTTTGGGCAATTTATGAGTCAGTGTCTCTGGTAATATGAAACCAAGGATAGTTCACTACCCGAATCTACCAGAGCCAGCACCAGATTGTGATTCGCAAACACAATCATGCGGAGCAAGTAGGACTTCTCGGTAACCTGGACTCTTTGTACAGCAACTCAGATAGATTGGTTGTGTGTGTGCTATTGAACAATCCATAGGTTCTACTAAAGTTGGGCATTGTGCCCTCAAATGTCCAGGCTCTTTGCACTCGAAGCAGATTGGACATAATGCAGGTTTGGCTGCCTTTTTATCAGGCAATCTCTCATCACCAACATCCGGTCCACTGTTCCATATGCCAGATTTTGACCGAGGCACAAACTTTGGAACAGGCAATGGAGGTTTGGACATATGCTGCAAGGTGCTATATCTCTCCACTGCAGCAGCCAATTCCTCTTATGACTGTACGCCTGCTGTGCCCACCTTTGAAGCCCTCGTTCCATAACCCGAATACAATGGTCAATGAATTTCGATCATTCTGACCGGGGTGTTCTTTTCTGGCTGCAACCACTTCTTTAGTGTTCTACTAAGTTCAGCAAGCTGAGCCTGAAACTGGTAGATCTTTGGTGAGTCTCCAGTCATGATATCGTTGGACCTCCCCCCAATCTGGTGTCTCCAACCTTGCCAAGATAGCTGTTTTCAGCCGCTGATAGTCGCCAGCCTGGTCCTCGTCAACGTCTATATAGGTCCATTGTGCTTTTCCTGAAAGATAGGGAGCTAGGTGTTCGGACCAAGTCCCAAGTGGCCACATGGCTCGGGAGGCGGCATGCTCAAATGCGATCAGATATGCTTTTATGTCATCTGCAGACATTAGTATCTGCAGCGTGTGGGGAGCTGGAGCATCCCTATCCCGTCTTCCCTGAGCGATCTCCAAACGGAAAAGACTATTATTCTCCTTCTGTACTACTGTTATATTTACCAGGGTTCTTGATATGTCTTCCATTCCCACAGAGATTTGTGCTGGGAAGTGAAACCTATCTTCTCTCAGCATTCACAGGTGCATAACAAAACATTCTGGACTATATCCAATTCACAACTTAGTGACCCACAATGTTTGCCACTATAAATACCAGAAGTTTTTAAAAGTTTGTGTTTTTTGGGGTTTTTTTTTCTCTCAAAGCTGACAGGTGCTTTAGAAACCCACACTTCAAACAGCAGGGGAAGAAAAAAATATTGGACCACACCCAACTTATAGTTTGAACATTTAACAAGTGTGGCACTATAATTAACAAGTGTGGCACTCCAGGATGTATTGAGAATAAAAATCTTATCAAGTTTATTGGTATACATTAAAAAGTTAGTAACAACCTGGTCTAGCGGAAAGTAGCGAAATATAGTTAAAAGAAACGGTGTGTATATTGTGCTGACATTACAAGTGATATAAAGTTGCAGTATAACACTGCAACTGTTTAATCGTCTCATTAATAAAGTATAATAAAGCCTTTTCTTTGAGCAAAAATATTGACTCCACTTTTTAAATTTGACGCTAGATATTGCCCTGAAAGTGAAAAACCTGTCCGATAAACATTTGAACTCTAACGGTATACGTCTATTAAGTAAAGGCCTATCTTTTTCACCCACATAAAACATGGATAGATTTGAGTGGGAAAAAGATTTGGCTCTCTTTACTAGAAAACTACTCCTTAAGAAATTTTATCACAACAAAATCTGTGATATACTTAATACGCCGGATACTGTTTCAGAAGATCTAACTAACAGAAACTCTCACTCATTAGATAATTTTCAATCTGATTTATTTGACACTGACAAAGAGAGGCAGGCTATTAGTATACTAGAAGAGCTGCAAGATACACATTTGACAAACAAATCTGAAGACATTAATCCTTTAACTCTGTTGGTAAAGAAATCCTCCTTCTCACCAGACATGCCTTTATGCCCACAGGTTAAAACATATGCTGAATTAGTTTGAAAAGATTTCGATAAATTATTTGAAGAATCAAAGTACAAGTTCAAATTTAAGAAAAATTTACATAAGGGAGAAATAACTGCTCTTAAAGACATTGAGAAATGGGAAGACATTAAGATAAAACCTTCTGATAAAGGAGGTAATATCGTCCTGTGGCCAAGGGAAAAATATTTAACAGAAATTTATCGTCAACTTAAAAATACTTCTTGTTCTAAACTTATCTTTAATCCCACTGTAAATTTTCAAAACATGTACCAATCCTTGATTGATAAAGCATTCAAGGAAGGAACCATCACTAAGCAGAACTACGATTTTCTACAAGTAAGTAACCCCAAAATACCAACGATGTACATGTTATCGAAGATACCTAAAAATTAAAGTAATCCTCCAGGAAGACCAATAATATCGGGCATAGGGGTCTTACAGAAAATGCTAGTTGATTTGTAGGCCAATATTTAAGAGCATATGTTTTGAGTCTACTATCATATACAAGGGATACCTTGGATGTTCTGTCTAAAATTCAAGGAATCACAATAGATCCAGATGTAAAATTAGCAACTTATGAGGTGGAATCCCTATATACTAATATTGATCATACACATGGTCCTAATGCAGTAAGATATTTCCTCAAGGTGGACCATAAGACTGATATGAATGACTTCATCATCTCAATGTTGAAATGTGTTCCCACAAAAAACTATTTTGTATTTGACGAAATATTTTTTTTTCAAGTAAGAGGGACGGCTATGGGGACATGTAGTGCCCCAACATATGCTAACCTATTCTTGGGCTGGTGGGAGAGGGAGCTTGTTTTCTCTGATATAAATGAACAATATACTAGGCACATAATGATGTTGCTAAGATATATTGATGACATTCTAATCCTCTGGGATGGTGATATCTATCTTTTTGAGGGATTTACTGAAGTTTTAAATGCCAATACTTTGAATTTAAAATTAACTTCAGAAATTAGCCTCAGAGAAATCAATTTTCTTGATCTGACAATCACTAAAACTGTACAAGGCACTTTGAGTACTGATATTTTTTTGGAAAAAAACAGCTACTAACAGTGTTCTTCATCGAATAAGTGTACATTTTCCATCAGTGATTAAGGGTATTCCCAAAGGAGAGTTATTAAGAACCAAAATAAATTATTTGCATCCTGAAATATTCACCAAAAGATCAGAGGAATTGACTAAGACTTCAACAAAGAGGTTATAAGAATAAAACTATCAGAGATGCAAAACATTTTGTATTTAAGAAGGGAATCTCTTATAAACCCTTCAAAAAATTCTTCTACTGAAGATACTAAAATTAGGATGATTGGCACATTCTGTACAGAGTGGAAACAATTAAGTTAGATATTGCAAAAGCATTAGCATATTTTGCTTTCAGATAGAGATCTTAGAAAGAGTCTTGATGATAGAATTTCCATAACTTGGAGAAGGTCCAAAAATCTGAAGGATTGTTTGGTACACAGTCATTACCATTAAAAGAATACTAATCAGAACAGAACTAAAGGTTTTTTTCAGCTGTGGAACCTGTAAGGCTTGTCAATTTACTATAGCTACAAAAGAATATAAAGACAAGTATATGAAAACTTGGATGATTACAGATTTTCTGAATTGCAACTCTTCTGGTATTATTTCCTGTATTTCCTGTCCATGTCGAAAGAAGTATATTGGCATGACTAGTCGCCCTTTTAAGAAACGTCTGCTAGAACATATGGTAAATATAAGAAACGCAAAAAGAGATCAAACAAATGTAAAAATTCTAACTACAGTAGCTAGACATTTCCTACAATTTCATGATAGTAATCCGAAACTTATGAATCACAACACAACAAACCAATTACTACACCCATGTGGTACACCTGTGTGTGTGTATGCTAGAAGAAGTAACGAGAGGGAATTTATTCCTGACCACAGCCTGCTCCTGCAGACTAGCAGGGTTTTTACCTGTTTCCCTATAGGAGAGGTGCGGCAAATGAGCCTCTTTGCCACAGTATATATATATATATGTGTGTGTGTGTGTGTATTTTTATATATATATATATATAATCTCATACTGTGTTTGTGTATAGATATATGTATATATATTGTGGCAAGAGCCCGCTACTGCTGAAGCACACGCGAACAACTTCTTCCTTTGTATGTAGTTTTATTGTCAGGATGGTAAATGTTTTGACACCGTACAGATTTCACAGCAATACTTGGAGACCCTAAACGCTAGCTAGACATGGCTCAGCTCTCTCAAGACCAGCCAGCTTACCCAGCGTTGATCTCAGTGCACGAATGATATAAACAAGCTTTTATACCTGATACTCCTCCCCCAGCCTTAGCTTGATGGACAGGTGACACACCCACCTTCTGTTTAAAAGGAAACGCCCATAACTGGCTCTGTAATTCAAACAAACACACCCTGTCTGTTTGCTGAGAGGAAGGATTTCAAGTCATGTAAGTTAAACCAAATTTAAACTATTGCTTTTCATACATAGGTCTTTACATTCATTCTAGGTGCATTACTGCACAAATGTTTTACTCTACTTCCCTGCTTTCTCTGCATATTGGCAGCTAAATGCCTCCTTTTGTTGCAATATATATATATAATACAATATATATATATATATATATATATATATATATATATATATATATATATATATATATATACAGAGAGAGAGAGAATAGGATACCCATGGCACCACCTTATCAGTTTCCATCTTCCATGTCTGGTGGCGTGGTTAAAGGAGAGGCCTGTGTAGGAGAGAACTGCATGGGAAGTGGTGTCAGAGAGAAGTGCCAGATTTCGGTGATGACACGAAGGATAATAGAGATGGAGATGAAGAGATTGGAAATGGAGGTCAGTTCATTGCAGACATACAATATATGGACAAAAGTATTTGTCCATATAGTGTACCACTCTGTACTCTGTACAGAGTGGATACAATTAAGTTAGATATTCCAAAAGCATTGGTATATCTTGCTTTCAGATAGAGATCTTAGAAAGAGTCTTGATGATAGAATTTCCATAACTTGGAGAAGGTCCAAAAATCTCAAGAATAGTTTGGTACACAGTCATTACCAGAAAAAGAATACTAATCAGAACAAAACTAAAGGTTTTTTATACAATTAAGTTAGATATTCCAAAAGCATTGGCATATCTTGCTTTCAGATAGTCACCCTTTTAAAAAATGTCTGCTAGAACATGTGGGAAATATAAGAAACGCAAAAAGAGATCAAACAAATGTAAAAATTCTAACTACAGTAGCTAGACATTTCCTACAATTTCATGATAGTAATCCGAAACTTATGCAAGCCTTTGCAACGGAGAAGGTACACATGAGGATTAGAGGAGGAGATCTCCAAAAAAACTACTTAAAAGAAAAACGAGACAGATATTTATGATGGGTAGCATGATCCCGTATGGCCTCAATGACCACAACAACTATCTCACATATTTATAAAAACTATAGACTGCTATCTAACAAGATGCTTATAAAAATAAAAATAATTTACCTCTTCTTTTGTAAGGATAAACATCTTTAATAAGAATAATGAAGTTATTATATCTGATTTTTAATCAGAATACTTTATATCTGATCCTTACACAGAATATTTTCTTTATGATTTTCTATCCTCCCTGTATACCACTTTTTATAATGGTCACATAACAAATATAAAAAAAAAATCATCAAAATGCAAGAATAATGAATATTAAAAAGTTATTAAAGTACAAGATGCTCACTTATTTTTATTCACATACACACATCTATTTTATTCATTTTTTTATTATATTTCTTCACCTAATAATATATTTCACACACTGTCACCATTAGTTAATTTTTTGTCACTAATTAATGAGTATATACAATTATGCTCTCAACATCATATTACATAATTATCACTTACCTTTATTTGTTACATTCTCATGTATATCTTTTATTTTATTTATACTTAGAGGATACTAGGAAATCAAAGAACAGACAACTAATATAATATAATTAATAGTACAATTATTTTTCCAATTAATATATCTTGACTTAACATATTATTACAATCCATTTTTATATATATTCTATAGATCAATTTAGGATTATAAGAACTACATCCTCAGTAGCATATCTGTCTCCTTAATTATGATACAAGATTAACACTCCTCGCTTCCCCTTCCTCTCTAGATAAATATAGTAGATGCAAACCACATAATTCTGCTATTATCTTGCCCCGATCATTCATTATTTGAGACAAGTCTATCGAAACACAAGAGGGGCGGCATCTATGACACATGAATATATTATTGACTAGTCAAACTGCCAATCATCTTAACATTTATGCTATCCGACTGATGATTGCATGCGCCCCACAGTGCAGCAGAGATCCGGAAGCCGCAGCGGGGAGATCAGACGTCCGTTCCCTGTCTGACGGGGAATCAGCGGGGACGGCTTCTGACAGTACCCCCTTCCCTCCTCCCTCTCGGAGAAGGATTAGCTCTCTTCAGGAATTTAGCAAGGAGATGAGGAGCATGAAGATCGACCTCCGGAACCCAGGATCTCTCCTCAGGACCGTAGCCCTTCCAATGTACCAGATACTGAGGTTTTGCGCAGGACAAAACGTCTCTTCAGAATCCTCTCTACCTCGAATTCATCACCTAGAGAGGTCTTGACAGGTGGAGGAGGAACAGGTTCCTTGAAGAATTCATTGAGGATTAGAGGCTTCAGCAAGGAAATGTGGAAGGCGTTATGGATCTTGAGGGATGGAGGTAATGAAAGCTTGTAGGAAACTGGATTGATTATTTGTGAGATAGCAAAAGGACCTATAAGGAGCCAATTTCATTGATGGAACTTGAAGTCGGAGGTTACGAGTAGCCAACCAAACACGATCTCCCACCTTCAAAACTGGAAAATTTCTCCTATGACGGTCAGCCGCTCTCTTATGTCGTTGCACTGAAGTAGAAAGTGCTGTTTTAGTCTGAGTCCAGATATGAGAAAGGTCATGGATGAGGGAGTCAGCAGCCGGGACTTGGGAAGAAGGAACCTCGGATAAGAGAAAAGGCGTGGGATGTCTCCCATGGACAACGAAGAATGGTGAATGGCCTGAGGAGGAATGCAGGAGATTGTTGTGGGCAAATTCAGCCCAGTAAAGGAGATCACTCCAGGAAGTCTGATGATCAGAGGCGAAGCACCGCAGGAAACATTCTAGGTCCTGATTCACTCGCTCTGTTTGTCCATTCGTTTGAGGATGATAGCCGGAGGAGAATTTAAGTTTAACTCCGATCTTAGTGCAAAAGGCTCTCCAGAACCTAGCAACAAATTGTACCCCACGATCAGAGATGATCTCCTGGGGACACCCATGGAGACGAAAAATATTCTTTAAAAACAGGTCTGCGAGTTTAGGAGCTGAGGGAAGACCTTTACAAGGGGTGAAGTGAGACATCTTGGAAAAGCGATCTACCACGACCCAGATGGTATTGTAGTCGTGGCTCCGAGGGAGATCGGTGATGAAATCCATCGTGATGCTGATCCAGGGAGAGTCAGGAATGGGAAGTGAAAGGAGAAGGCCAGGTGGACTTTGTCTAGGAATCTTGTGGCGTGCACAAACACAACATGCTGATACAAATTTACGAACATCAGAACCCAGAGTAGGCCACCAGTAGTATCTGGACAGGAATTCCTTCGTCCTTTTGTAGCCGGCATGACCTGCAAATTTAGACTCATGTGCCCAGCATAGTAATTTAGGGCGAAGATGTGGTTCCACGAAAGAGCGTCCAGGAGGAGGAGAGAGAGCTGAAGAATTGGTAATGGCCACCACCTGCGTAGGATTCAGAATCATTTTGTTGTCTGAGGAGGCAAAAGAATCCGTATTATCAAAGGACCTGGACAGTGCATCGGCCTTAGAATTCTTGGAACCAGGACAAAAAGTAAGGATAAGTTGAAACAGGGAAAAGAAAAGCGACCAACGAGCCTGGCGAGGGTTAAGACACTGTGCCTCCTGGAGATAGGTAAGGTTCTTGTGGTCTGTCATCACGGTCACAGGATGTAAAGCACCTTCAAGCAGCTGGCGCCACTCTTCTAGTGCCATCTTAATGGCCAATAGCTCCTTGTCGCCGATTCCATAATTTAATTCACCACCCGAATTTTTTTTAGACAGGAATCCACAGGTCTCCAATATGCCTAAAGAAGATGTCTGGGACAGGACAGCCCCAATTCCTACAGACGAAGCGTCAACCTCGAGAAAAAACGGTCTCCCCTGGTCTGGCTGTTTGAGAATGGGAGCTGAAAGGAATGCCTCCTTAAGAGTCTTGAAGGCCAATATTGCTTCAGTAGGCCATGGTTTGCAGCAGACACCTTTGCGGGTTAATGCTGTGATGGGACAGATGATGGAAGAAAATCCTTTAATGAACTGACGGTAATAGTTGGCAAACCCGATGAAACGCTGCGTAGCTTTGAGACCAGTGGGGAGTGTCCAGTTGATAATGGCTTCTATTTTCTTGGGGTCCATTTGGAGGCCGGTGCCAGAAACTAAGTAACCAAGAAAAGGAAATTGTGAACATTCGAAAAGACATTTCTCCAGCTTACAATATAAAGAATGTTTCCTGAGATGAGAGAGGACTGTCTTAACATGAAGTCGATGAGAGAACATATCGGTTGAGAATATTAAAATGTCATCCAGGTAGACAATCACGAATTGATACAGAAGATCCCTGAAGATCTTGTTGACAAAATCTCGAAAGACGGCAGGAGCATTGCATAACCCAAAAAGCATCACTAGATACTCATAGTGTCCGTCATGGGTGTTGAATGCCGTTTTCCACTCGTCACCTTTCCAAATGCGTATTAAGTTGTAAGCCCCTCTGAGATCCAATTTGGAGAAGATCTTAGCACCCCTGATACGATCGAACAGCTCTGTGATAAGGGGAAGAGGATAGCGATTCTTGATAGTAATAGCATTAAGGCGACGGTAGTCTATGCAAGGTCTTAATGAGCCATCTTTCTTCTTAACAAAAAAGAATCCAGCCCCTGCGGGAGAAGTAGACTTCCTGATGAATCCTCTTTGAAGGTTGTCAGAGATGTACAGGGACATAGCCTTCGTCTATGGTAGGGAAAGTGGATAGACTCTACCCTTAGGAATGGTTTTGCCGGGTACCAGCTCGATGGGACAATCCCACGCACGATGTGGAGGAAGACTCTCAGTGGCAGTTTTGCTGAAGACGTCAAGGAACTCTAAGTACGGGTCTGGAAGCTTGACCTGGGAGTCAAGAGAGAGACAAGGTAGGCGGGTGGGTGGAAGTATCTTTGAGAGACACCGGTTGAAACATGAAGTACCCCAGGAAGATACCTGGGCATGAAGCCAATCAAATTGCGGTGAATGCGTCCGGAGCCAGTGTAACCCTAAGATGATAGAGTTGACGGACTGCGGAATGACCAGGAACCTAATCCACTCATGGTGAAGAAACCCTGCAACCGAACTGGAGAGGTGATACAGGTGATGGAACCATTGCTTACTCGGTTACCGTCAACTGCGGTAAGGACCAATGGTTGCGGAAAAAGAGAACAGGGTATATGAAGCTTGGACACCAGAATCCACGAAGGCGGAACATTCCAGAGAGGCATCCGAAGACCTGAGGGTGACTGGCATCAGGAAGTTGGTATCTTTAGGAGGGTAGGGAGTATGGAGACTGGATCCTAGGACAACCTCCCTTTTTTTTACCTAGGAGGTGGAGTTTCCCGGCCTCTTTGGACAAGAAGACAAAGATGGCCGGATTATCCGCAATACAGACACAAACGGTTCCTAATCCGACGTTCCCTTTCATCCCGAGACAAGCGAAAGCGCCCAATCTGCATGGGCTCTTCAGCTGGAGTAACTGGAGACTGAAAGCGGGGAGCCAAACGAACAGAACGGCGATCCTGGTTCCTTTCAGCAGAACGCTCTTGATGGCGGATGTCCACTTTAATACTAAGAGAAACCAACTCGTCAAGATTGGTAGGAAGATTTCGGGAGCCAAGAGCGTCCTTAATAGGATCAGACAAACCTTGCCAATAGGTAGCCGTTAGGGCCTCATCATTCCACCCCAATTCAGAGGCAAAGGTACAGAACTGAACAGCGTATTGACCCGCTGTGAGGGAACCTTGACGAAGAGCTAGAAGACTTGAGGCGGCAAAGGACACACGGCCGGGCTCATCAAATACCTTTCGGAAGTTCTCGATAAAGGTGGCAGAATTATTGAGGGATCTATCATTCCGCTCCCAAAGCGGGGGAGGCCCAGGCCAGGGCTTGTCCAGTAAGGAGGGAAATAATGTAGGCTACTTTAGCTCTCTCGGACTAGAAATTCTCCGGTGCCAGTTCAAATTGGATGGAGCACTGGTTAAGAAATCCGCGACATCCCTTGGGATTACCATCATACTTCTCAGGTGTAGGGATTCGTAGGGTCCTAGAAGTAGCGACATTCCCACTAGGAGGAGCAGAAGGAGCAGCCGCCTGAGGGATGTTCAGGGAATCCAGAGGGGAAATCACTCCCTGTATACACTGTAGGAGTTGCACCTGGTTGGATTCTTGCTGTTCTACCTGCTGTCCCAAATGGAGGAGGAGGTCTCGAGCCGAGGGTTCTCCCGTACCGTCGGTCATGGCCAGAGTAAACTGTCAGGCCGGGGCCTTCTGAGGAACGTAATAGAGCAAACACCTACCGGTATTAGCACTACTGAACGAGTAGGTGCGGAGTCTAACGTACCCATGGTGTTCACCAGGGACCCCCGCAAGGAGGTTTGGACTTCGCTGCACAGGGTACGCAGGTCGCGGTCCTATTAGCCAGTTGCCGATGTAGTGTAGAAGGGTCAGAAGGTCCTGGTCACGCCAATCAGGAATATACGGTACCAAAGGAAATCCGAAGGAATGGTCGCCAAGCCGGGGTCGCAGTACAATGTGAGTCACGCAGAATAAGGGGATAGTCGCCAAGCCGGGTCACAACGGTATGCAGGAACTGTAGAAACACCCAGGTGAAACTGGAGCAAGTGAACCAGACTTAATAGACCTGTTACTCTGGCACCCTAATGGCGCCAGAGCCAGGTTTAAATAGTGAACAGGAGCCGCTGATTGGCAGGCTCAGGAGGCGGTAATTAGCGGGGATAGAGGCGTCCCGTTGCCTAGCAACGGGATGGAGGAAGGGCGCATGAGCCCGACAGTGCAGCAGAGATCCGGAAGCCGCAGCGGGGAGATCAGACGTCCGTTCCCCGTCTGACGGGGAATCAGCGGGGACGGCGTCTGTCAATTAGGTGGGTGAGAGAGGTGGGTAAGGGGGAAACAATGTATTGTAAGAAGAGATGTAGGGGGGACAAAACATGTAAGATGTGGGGTGTCTGAGAGGAGTGAAGGTGGGGCATGTAGGGGAAGTGGAGAGGGGGCTGTTGAGGGAAGATATAGAAGACCACAGTTGGGAGAAAAATTAGAGGGGTCTAAATATGTTGTAAGAAATGGGGTACTTGAGGGGAATAATGGTGAAGGCAAGATTGGACACAAGAAGAGTCACAGCGACAAAGAACATTGCAGCAATGGGATGAGTGACATAACGTTGTAAACATATAATAGGTGAAAGTAAGACATGACAAAAGGTAGAGCAAAGTGGAGTGGAATAAGAATAAATTGTGGGTGTTCGGTTAGTTTCTGCTTGAGTAGGTCAAGGAGTGAGGTGGATGCAGGGGGTAGAGCAGTTCTTTGGTGCAGTAAACTGAGAAGGAAATGATGAGGAAGTGAATGCAGTGGGAGAAATATGATGCTGGAGAGATAAATAATTAGGGCAGAAATGTAGCAGGAGAGTGTAGGAGAAACAGAGTAAATTAGGCAGTTGCATGTGCATGATGGTTTGATACAAGATATTTAGATGGAGATAGATTTCATGGGATGAATATAGAGAGTATAGGTAAGCTTGCTTCAAGTCCAATTTAAATTGTGTGTCATTTCTGTAATCTCTTTCTTAGAAATAGTAGCAGACAATATCACCTTTGGCCACCAGAGGTCACTATTGTACTTAAAACTTTTTTTTTTTTATCTTGCTTATACAAGATGGGCAGTATTACCTTTGAAGAATCCTGTGTCTCTGCATATAACTACTACCCAGAGGCGGAACTAGTGAGCTGTGGGTCCCGGTGCAGGGAGACAGGTAGGAGGGAACCGGGGCCCCTGACCCTCTGTATCTGTCATGCAGCGGGCCCCATTATGTCCATTGGGCCCCGGTGCACTGCACCTGCTGCACCAATGGAAGTTCCGCCACTGCTATTACCTGCTTGTGTACTGACTCAGTTTACTACTGATAATCCACTTATGTAATGTCCTGGCTTACTACTGACTTCCCGATTGTCTGTCAACAAGTTGTTTATTACACTGTTTCTGTTTGTAAGTTGCTCTATCAGCCATTAGACTAACACTAGTATTGTGATACTCTTTCCATGTATCTGTTTATTTCTTTTTCTGCCTGTTCTGAAAAAACTATCCAAATCACTGCAGTTTCTCTTTATGTCTGATAACTGGCTGTCCTAGTGATATAGCATTTTTATGTCCTGAGCGGCATGATGTTGGATTCAGCATCATATTATCCTATTCTCAAAGTTATATTTAAGAAACTTATTGCATTTTTTTTATCATACTTGATTCCCTTATTATAATTGATGAATTGGTCCTGTGTACATCATGACAACATTTTTTATGTACTACCTCCCAATTATGATGTATTCACGGTATGGGCAGATACTGGACAGGACATTGCTCTATAAATAGTCCTCTGTGCACCGGAGTGAAACCCGCTCCCATCACTGCCCTGTTGTCATCATCCACCATTGAAGACCATATAATTATGTGCTAGGACAGTGGTTCCCAAACTTTTGGAGTTCGCGGCACCCTTAGAGTCTCCATAATTTTTTCAAGGCACCCCTCCAAAATAATTACTGAGCAGTCCTGTTTTAGAAGTAGTTGGGTCAAAAACATGTAATAAGTATTTAGGTCAGGACAGAAATACTTATTTAGTTGTATGCAAAAATGCCCCCTCTGCATCCAGACACACGGCCCCCTCTCACGCTGCCCCCTCTGCCCTCTCACACCGCCCCCTCTCACACTGTTCCCCTCCTCTGCCCTCTATCATGCTGCCCACTCCTCTGCCCTCTGTCATGCTGTCCCCCTCCTCTGGCCTCTGTCCCCCTCTGCCCTCTGTCCCCCTCCTCTGGCCTCTGTCACGCTGTCCCCCTCCTCTGCCCTCTGTCCCCCTCCTCTGCCCTCTGTCATGCTGTCCCTTCCTCTGGCCTCTGTCCCCCTCCTCTGGCCTCTGTCACGCTGCCCCCTCCTCTGCCCTCTGTCACGCTGTCCCCTCTCCTCTGGCCTCTGTCAAGCTGTCCCCTCCTCTGGCATCTGTCACGCTGTCCCCTCTCCTCTCCCTCTGTTACGCTGTCCCCTCTTCTGGCCTCTGTCACGCTGTACCCTCTCCTCTTCCTCTCTCATGCTGTCCCCCTCCTCTGGCCTCTGTCACGCTGTCCCCTCTCGTCTGGCCTCTGTCATGCTGTCCCCTCTCCTCTCCCTCTGTCATGCTGTCCCCTCTCCTCTCCCTCTGTCACGCTGTCCCCTCTCCTCTCCCTCTGTCACGCTGTCCCCCTCCTCTGGCCTCTGTCACACTGTCCCCTCCTCTGTCCTCTGTTACGCTCCCTCTCTGCCCCCTCTGCCGCTGCCAGCCAGAAAAAAAACAAACAAAACATAAACTTACCAATCCGCGCGGCGCTGGGACCCAGCATTCTCCTCTCTCACGCAGCTGTCACTATAGTGGGAACCGCTGTGTTAGGATATACTCCTTGACCTTGACAATGAAATCTTATAGTGTGCTCTTACTAAGATCTAGATCTTGGAGGCCATGGCAATTATAGAACAAGGATTGCACATAAGTCATAATAGCAGTAGTTGCCACAGCACTGGGTACACTCATATGTGGCTATTAACTTGTTGTGTCTCTTTTATGTAAGCCAGTGTCTTTTATGTTGTGTCTGTTGCAGATAGAAATCCACATAGTCACTTAAGGTTTCTGTATGGCTTCCTATTCCTGTCACTTGAAAGCAAGGCATAATTGGGAGTTCCCTTCAAATATATTCAAATTCTTCCTCATTTAGAATAATTGTTCTTCTTTTAAATGTTCTCCTAAAAAAAAGATTGTTCAACCCCATTAATGTATTAAATGATTTACTTGATGTGCTAAGCTGTGTGCACCATTGTATAAGTAGGCACATTTACACAATAATACATTCATCATCAACACACTGGTGTTGTGGGTTCTCATTTTTCCACTTTTATGGATGACTCTTAGTAAGTTCATGGTTTCTGGAGACTTCCATCAGCCTCTTTACTAGTCCAGACCCGCAAGTGTGATATAGCAATAGACAGCAACAATATACAGTATATCATGCTGCCCGCTCTCCCGGAGTGTCTGGGAGGCTCACGAAATTGGTGGAGTCCTCCCGGATGAGCAGGGACCCTCCCGGATCTCTGGTGGAGACGGGGCTTAATGAAGCAATTTGTATCATTAGACCTTGCCCAACACAGTAATGCCATGCCCCCTCCTGCACTTGCCACCTCACCTCCCCTCTGTTATCTCCTGATAGGGAGGTACGAAAAGTTGGCAAGTATTATATATATTAGACAGCAGCAATATCTATCTATCTATCTATCTATCTATCTATCTATCTATCTGTCTGTCTATTTATCTTTCTACCTATATATCTAGCTACATACATACATTTTGTACACATGTTGTCATTATGGTATCTCTTTAAAAATGGTAATTTAGGAAATGCTAGGCACTTATTTTGAAGTTACATAAAGCCATACTTGGTGCCAGGATATTAGCGTAAAGTAGACATGGTGCTTTTGTTTAGAAGGGGTGTTGGATACTACACTGCTCGTCGAGATTCATTGTTACAGAGACTAAGGCTAAGGCTGTGCACTGTAGCCATTTAAACCCTTGCACTTACCATCTTTAAAGCAAGGTTTGCTTCCTACTACCTGTGGATAATACTTATACTCCATACAATGGAAATAAAACAATTATCAGCATATATATAGAATTATCCATTTTTACACCTTGTTTTTAAAGCCGGATGGCTATTAACTCTTAAATTAGAAATGCTTGGGCTCGGTTTTCTGAAAACCGAGCCCACCTGAACATAGCCAATCCAAGTACTGAGCCGAGTCGGCTCGGTACTTTTGCGCACCCTCGGAACTGAAAACGAGGCAAAACATCATTGCAACGTCATCCAACGCCATTTCAGAGAAAGACACAGAAGTGGAAGCAGGGTTGTTGGCAGTCTCCAGTGCAGGTGGGCAGCGTCATAGCTAGAACAGAAAGAGGAGGGCTGGCAATGTTCTTCAAAGTCTCCGGTGACATTCTACTGTGCTATAGCTCACCCAGAAACAGGAGATGTGGCAGGGTTCAGTCCTGAAACAGAAATTGTAATAATAGGGCTGTCAGTGTTCTTAAAAGTCTCCAGTGACATTCTACTGTGCCATAGCTCATACAGACACAGGAGGGGCGGCAGTGTCCTTGTCACTCTCCAGTCTCCAGTCACATTGTTCTTGTCACTCTCCAGTCACAGTCATGATGATACTAATCCCTCTACGTCATATTCTAAAGCCTATGTAAGTGCATAGTGGTTTTAAGTCAGGGAAAAATGTAAAAAAAAAAGCTTGTACCTTTTTAATGAAAAATATACCTCTCTATTAAAGGTGAAAGTTTACTGTAGAAAAACATAAATTTGCCAACATGCCATTCTACCCAAAATATTAACAAGCATAGCTCCCTTCTCTTAGCTAGATCCCAGAACCTGAAATCTACACTGTCATCATCCTCACCCTCATCAGTGTGTGCATCATCCTCACACAATACTAATTCATCCCCGCTAGAATCTATTACAGAAGTCTCTGTACTTTTATGTAATTGTCGGTAATGGCTTTTCCTGTGGAATTTGTAGTTCATTTTACGACAGAGCTGTCATGATTTTCGGCCAATTCTTTTACATCAGACCAAATGTTAAAATGTTGTGCTGACTCATCTGCATCACCACTGGGTGTCTTGGGAAAGCTAAGTTTTTTCCTAGCAGCAGTTGCCAAAGAAACTGAGGGAGGATGAGTCGTCGTGTCATGTACCACTTGAGCTGTCAGCTTGCTGACCAGGAGCTCATTGTATCTCTTGAGATCTGGGTCAGTTGGAAAGAAAGAGAAGTCATAGCTCTTAAACCTAGGATCAACATTCTGCAACAGCATGTAGGAGATTGCAGCTGCTGCAAGAAGAATAGAATTTGAGGGGGAATGTACTTTTGTCCAGCGCAGAGGAGAATAGTTTCTGTGTTGTGCAAGGTGCTGAAACCACTCTAAGTAGTCACCTGTGAAGTGAGTTCAGACACTGCTAGCTTGTGCAAAGAATTTCCCTTAATTAGACTTTTGGAAATGCAACTTGAAAAATTGAAGGAGGAGATGAAACAAAGAAATTACGCTAAGTATATCAGACGTGTAGATCAAGTACTTTAATCGCTTCGCTAGGATCAAAGAGATATTAACTTCTGGAAACTGGATCACTACATTTTGGCAACTATGCTTGTTCCTAGGTTTAAGAGCAATGTCTTCTCTTTATTTCCAACTGTCCCATGTCACAAGAAATGCAATGAGCTCCTGGTGAGCACGGGGACAGCTGAAGTGGTACCTGACACGACGGCGTCCCCTCCTTCAGTTTCTCAGGCTACTGCTGCTAGGAAAAAAATAAGCTTTTCTAAGAGATCCAAGGATGATGCAGATGATTCAGCAGAACATTTTGACATCTGGGCTGGTCTAAAAGAATTGCCCAACAATCGTGGCACCTCTGCTGTAATGCCAACTGATCCTACTATCAACATCCAAAGATTGGTGGAGGATTATCTTAACGACAGCATAGAAATAGACATGTCAGACAGTCCCTTTACATACTGGGAGGAAAAAAAGGCAATTTGGAAACCCATGTATAAACTCACTTTGCAATACCTAAGCCGCCCACCCTCCAGTGTGTACTCGGAAAGAGTTTTCAGCAGAGCTGTGACCCTTGCCCGTGATTGACGTAGGATGCTACTTCCTAAAAATGAGGAAAAGATGATGTTCATCAAAGTTAACTACAAATTCCACGAGGTAGGCCTTTACTGGCATTTAGATCAAAGTACAGAGACTTCTGTAATGGTGGATTCTGTTGGGGATTAATTAGTATTGTCTGAGGATGATGTAGACACTGATGAGGGTGAGGATGATGACAGTGTAGATTGCAGGTGCTGGGATCTAGCTGAAAGAAGGAAGCTAGCTGATGCTGGAATGTTTATTAATATTTGGGTAAAATGGCATGTTGGAAATTTTACGTTTTTCTACAGTAAAGTTTCACCTTTATTAAAGATGTGTTTTTGTCTTTGAAAAGGTAAAAGCTTTTTTTTACATTGTAGTTTTTGACAATTATGTTACAGAGACTTATGTAATGGTGGTTTCCTGCGGAGATGAATTAATATTGTGTTAGGATAATGTATACACTGATGAGGCTGAAGATGATAACAACAACATCTTGCCACTGTAGTGTTCATTGACAGCACTGTTACCTTAGCTGCCTTTAGCCCATTGTTAGCTCGTTTTGTGAGGGGCCCAAACAAACCAAGCACTTCAGCCACAAAAGTGGCACTCCTTGTCACTGAAGTGCTTGGTTTGTTAAAGTGTGCATGTCCTTTTTAAGATCTATTATAAGGAAGGGTGGGAGGGTCCCATCTTGCACCACTTTTCCTATAAGCTACCTCTGTGTGCCAATGTTACTTTCATGTGCTATAAGTGCTGAAGTTTGTTTTCAATCTCCTTTCAATTGCTTCTCTCTCATACATGTGACTACATACTTTGTTTTTCAATGGGTTCACCATCTCCAACTGTGTTATAGTAGTGCTCTGTGTGACGGCGATCTCCTCGTCTTCATATTACAAAGCTTTGTCTGCAGGGGCCGGTGACACACCCATTTGTTTTCTCAGTTCTCTTAGCTGTTCTTTAAACTGGACATATTTAACGTCCTACCTCAGGGCTTTCTCTGTATTATTCTACTGAAGCGCAGTGTATCTCTCGTGTACAAGCTCTCTTAAATCCGGGATCTCATCCGGTGGGTCACGTTTTAATTAAGAATTTAGAGGAGAAGGAGATTAAAGATGCAACTTGAGCAGACATGGTTTAATAATGTAGAGTACATTGACAGCACTGTTGGGCTTAAGGCAGCTAAGCTATTGGTAGCTTGTTTTGCGGGGGCCCAAACAAACCAAGCACTTCAGCCACAAAAGTAGCACACCTTGTCGCTGGAGTTCTTGCTTTGTTAAACTGTACATGTCCTTTTCAATATCTTACATAAGAGTGGGTGGGAATTCCATCTTGCACCACTTTTCTTTTCTGCCACTGCTGTGTGGCAATGTTTCCTATATGTGCTATGAACTGCCGTGTGTTTGTGTCATTGCTCTGTTGCTTAGCATCTGCTTAATATACAGAGGAATTTGTGTTTCAAATAACAGTTGGTTAGTTTACTGAATTTTTCCCATGATGTAAAAATAGGTAAAATTTATAATAATAAAAAAAATGGGTAGACATTATTCATTTAACTACCTTGTTTTGGATTTCAAACAAAATCACAAAGCAGATCTTGTGCAGAAAGGAGGTGTCGAGTTGGGAGATATTTTAAGAGAAGTGAGGAGATGTATGTTGGTGCAATTTTGTTGATGTCCTTGTATGTTATTAGAAGCATTTTATATTGGATTCGGTGAAAAACAGGCAACCAATTTAGAGACAGAGTTGACGAATGATATGGAAGGAAAAACAATCTAGCCGCTGCACGCAAAATAGATCGATCGTAGGGGTGAGAGTCTGTTTAGGGGAAGGCCAGTAAGGAGGGAATTGCAATATTCAATACGGGAAATGATGAGTGCATGAATTAGAGATTTTGCAGTGTCTTGTGTGAGATATGTGCGCATTTTGGAAATATTTTTTAGATGTATGTAACATGAGTTAGATATAATGAGCTTGTGGGGTGGGATTTATAGTCATGTTGTCAACAGAAATAGAAATGTCAGGTAGGTAACTTTTGTTATCTACCTGACATTGAAGCATTTTTACTAACTAAGGAACCTGCTTAAAGCACAGAGAAAAATTGGGATAATATTTCCCTTAAGAGCTATAAACAAGATAAGATAATTCCTAGAAGTTTATGTATTTTTAAACAATTATCAATTATCAATGTGTCACGGGCACTAGGAGTCTTTACCCAGGGATCACCAGGTGATAGGCTTACCAGAGCAGAATAGATGGTAATATGGTACTCTGGTAGCAGGGTGATCACGGAACAGGAAATAGTAGATGATAGAGATGCTCAGGAAAGTCTATGACTAGCAGCACTGGTAATATGGATGTAGTAATACACGAGGAACTGTATGGACAAAGGACACGTGAGGGTAGTCAGTGGTCTGCGGTAGCAAGTTGTACCACTGCTATAGTGAGGAGGAATGTCCAACAGAAACGAGGAGGTGATGAGAGTCAGCGGTCTGCGGATAGCAAGTTGTACCGCTGTCTGAGTGAAGGAATGAAATCCAAGTGGAGGTATCCGGGGAGTCAGTGGTCTGCGTTAGCAAGTTGTACCACTGCTATGTGAGAGGATACTGGAACAGGTGACACAGGAAACAGGGATCAGTGGTCTGCCTCTAGCAAGTTGTACCACTGAATATATATGTGAGGAGGAGCACGGGGAGAGACTGCAATACAGGGGATACACGGGCACCTTAAACTTGATCCACAATAACATGCACAATATATTAATGACTGAACAGCACTGCAATAATAGAAAGTCACTTGAGGTAATCCGGCACAAGATAACACAGTCAATGATGGCAATAGTCTCAGCGGATAGTAAACTCCAGAGGAGAACAAACTCAGTCCAGCAAGATATGCAATACACCAGCACAGTCAATGAGAAGTATGCATACCGTGGTTCAGAAGCAGGCTGTCAGACAGGAGTGCAGAGATACCTGAACGGCTGGAGGCCGGCAGGATGCGAAGTCCCTGGAGGGGTGAAGCGGTAATCAAGTAGGTGCAGCGCACAGGTAGGTAGACCAGCAGGGGAACAAATACTCAGGAAGCAGTAGTATGTAGGACTGGACTCCTGGAGGACCCTGAAGAGTAGCGATGATCTAGATGAGATGAAAACAGTGAGGCGCAGATCCGATGCAGACTGGCGAGTAGAGACCAGCGGGAACACGAAGAAGCACGGAGAGCGGGTCAGCTGTTGTAGGACGAGTAGAACTGAGAAGTAGCAGCAGCAGGACTCTGCAGATACACGGAGGTAGCGGATAGCAACCAGCAGGTGCAGCAATGATGAAACACGGGAGAGCAGAGCTGAGCTGGAACTGTTGAGCACGGAGAGTAGCGGATAGGAATCAGCTGTAGCAGTCTCGAGGAAACACGGGAGAGATGAGATGAACTGAAGACTGAAGCGCACGGAGGCAGCGGACAGGAATCAGCCAAACAGTCACGATGAAACACAGGCGAGTTGAAGTAGATTGAAGACTGTAGTGCACGGAGGCAGCGGATAGGAATCAGCTAACAGTCATGATGGCACACAGGTGAGTTGAAGTAGATTGAAGACTGTAGTGCACGGAGGCAGCGGATAGGAATCAGCTAACAGTCACGATGATACACAGGAGAGTTGAAGTGGCTTGAAGACTGTAGTGCACGGAGGCAGCGGATAGGAATCAGCTAACAGTCACGATGATACACAGGAGGGTTGAAGTGGTTAGGAAACCACAGGAGTAGAAGTGGTCTGGAAACCACAGGGGTAGAAGTGGTCTGGAAACCACAGGGGTAGAAGTGGTTTGGAAACCACAGGAATCAGCAGCGCTGAATACACGAGGAAACACAGGAACACCTTCAGAGGCTCATGGGGAATGAGACTCCAAGATCAGGCAACGTGGTATTGACCACAGGTGCTTAATATAGGGAGTGTTGCCTGATCTGCCAATTAAGTTAAAGGAACAGGTACTGAAGGGTTTGAAAGGGCTGCGCATGCGCAGACCCTCAGGATGGAGGACGACCACGGTTCCTAAATATACGGGAAGAAGCACTCACAGTCTGGTGAGTGACACAATGATTTATCGCTTATGGAACAATGGAATAAGATCTTAGACCAATGTTCATTTGCTTTAAAGCATCTATTAGTTAACTATAGGGAACAAAAGGTGGAACAAATTGACTGTGAAATAGATAAGGTTAAGTCATCCTTATTAGTGCATAAAGGTTCACCAGCCTTTCAGGCTAGGGATCATGTAATTAGTAATAGGGTAGCTGAGTATGGAAAAAGCTTGGTGGAAAGGAAAAACAACCAATTTGAAATATACACTTTAGAATATGATATAAATAGAGTTATAACTTTCAGGAAGAAATGAATGACCCTACTTATTATAAAATTTCTTACTCTAGACCTAATAGGAAACTTAGAGATAGTAAGAGAGATATAAGCATTGAAGGATCCAACTGAGAATGTAGGTTTTGGAATCTTCCCTGTAAAGATTCAACCTTTAAGGTTAAAGGAAGCACCTTAAATCATAATTCTTCTTTGTTAGAAAAATTGCCTTAAAAAAACCTGTAGATTGGGAAAGAAAAACGCTAATGAGAAAATCAAATGTAAGGGCAAGACCACAAACCTATTGAGATTTGGTTAAAACTTTTTAGAATGAAGTACACAAAAAAATACAGGAATCCATTAAAACCTAGTTCGCTCCAAATGGGCCATTCCAAATGCACTGCTTTCAAACTGGTCCATGTAAAGATTAGCAAATTTAGGGGGCAAACTTTGGGCCCATGGCCGTCCCGACAACCTGCAAATAATATTGCTCGTTAAAAAAGAAATAATTGCGCATAAGAATGAAAGTGATGGAATTGAAAATAAAGTTGCGCTGACTCTCAGATATATCCACATCACAGAGGAAAGATTGCCTATCCACTTTCTATAGCAGGAATGTTAGTGTAGCGAGCCTGTACATCCAAAGTGAGAAAAAAAGATATGATATTCCCATACAATACTATTAAGGGAATTGAAAATAAGAGTAGTTTTCTTGATATGGAACCTTCGATAGACAGTGCGACCTTGAAGGAAAAAAATCAATATATTGTGATTTGGGGCAAACTTGTTTTTTTATGGACATTATATAGATGACCTGTTTATAATATGGGAAGGAGACATTGATAAAATTCACTTGTTTGTTTCATATTGGAATTATAAGTCTCAAAATTTGGTTTTCACTTGCACTTACTGGTATACATTACTGATTGTTTTGGATCTGAGCCTCTCATATTAATGTAGCCAACTATCCAAAACCTCTGAATTTTGGTAGTGATCTGTGCTTTAATAGTAGCCATTTACAAACTGTGGCTATGGAATGTCCTCAAAGGACAAATTCATTATCTAAGAAGAAACTGTTCCTCAGCTCATATGTTTCAACAGCAAGCATCTGAAATGATGAATAACTTTAAAGATATAGGTTACCCATCTACCCTTGCAGAAGAAGCTTTTGAATATGCTAAATCTTTGAATAGAGAATATTTGTTGATAACTAAAGTTAAACTACAGAGTCAAGAGACTAAAATGCAGGGTTAATTTGAGTTAAGTTTTATATCAAAATATAATACTAAGTCTGAACAAATAAAGAAAAAAATTATAAATAAAAACTATAATTTATTAAAACAAGATCAGATTCGGAATTCCACTATTACAGAAAGACCAAATATTATTTAAAAAAAAAAATAATTCAAAAATATACTGGCTCATATTTTATTAAAAGTGTAAGAGGATTCTGCATGCCAGATGCAATTTTTTAAAAAACTTCAGGGAAATTTCAGATGTAACAAAAACAGATGCACCACTTGTAGATCTATGAATAATAAACTGAAAAGTGTTGTTTCATCAGTTTCAAGGGAAGGTTTTACAATCTCTTCCTTCTGTAATTGTGATACGGCTTATCTGATATATGTCCTCCAATGTCTATGCCAGCTACAATATGTTGGCAGGACAACTAGACCCCTTAGGGTCAGGTTCATGGAACATATGAGAAATATTCTTAATAAATTCTACTCCCATAACATTTCTAAACATTTTGTAGAGATGGATAATGCAAATATCACTAACCTTATGATTACCACTATGGAATAGCGTAAACGAACTATATGTAGTGGAAATAGGTTTTCAGAAATTATGTGAAAAAATAAGTTTTCTGTATCTTTAGGTTACGGACACTTCACCCTGAGGGGTTAAACGACATTCTGGAATTCAATTTGAGATAATAATAGGATAAAGGGAAGAAACTAAATTAATCGTGAAATAAGATATCTAGTGGAACTTTTTGTATAGATCTAATGCTTCTTTTTATTTTATTTTTTATCCTTATCATTTATTTATTAATCTAGTATGTTGACAGTAATTATTGCGAAGTTGTAGTCTCTATCACTTATTGAACTTTCTTCTTTTTTTAAATACTTATTTATATTAGAAACCTTCATTATATAAGGAGATGTTGCTATTTATTAATATGTATTTTTTTTTTTTTACTATACTTTCTATTCATTATACATCTATTTTACTATGACTTAGCCTATTCTGTAGCCTAGTGGGAGAAGCCCAGGTATCAGTTATCATAAGATTTTATCTCTAATAGAAACTGAACTTCTCTATGGTTTGGTCTATGTCCTTTAATATAATTATTATTATTCTGTTCTCATTTATTTTTTAATTAAGTTAAGGGAATTAATTTAGATATAATCTGTGTTTATATAGGGATTGGGACTAAATATGTTTTGTTATTTGTTTAATTGTTATAAGGGACTTAACAAAATGGGTCTAATACAAATAAAAGGCCCTATATTATTATAATAATTTGAACACTTTCCCTAGAGTTCCGTAGAACCGACAATTCCCAGCGCTTTAAAGTCTTTTTTTTAAACAGCAATTTTATTAAAGACAAAAACCATTGTGTTTTGTCTTTAATAAAATTGCCGTTTCAAGAAAATTACTTCAAAGCGCCGGTAATCGGCGGTTCTATGGAACCACTGCATAGTAAATATACCCCTTGGTGTCTTCGAGCCTATTTAGACTAGAAGACTTTGAACACTTGATCAACGTCAGTGAGTTGGCCATATCTTGCAAACAGTTGAATATATGAAGTCTAAGGGGTATATTTACTAAACTGTGAGTTTAAAAGACTGGAGATGTTGCCTATAGCAACTAATCAGATTCTAGTTATCATTTATTTAGTACATTCTACAAAATGATCGCTATAATCTGATTGGTTGCTATAGGTAACATCTCCAATTTTTCAAACCTGCAGGTTAGTAAATATAGCCCTAAGTCTTTGGATGTTTCTTTATCAAAAAACCTATCACATAGTGATGAAGCTAAGAGGGGAGGAAAGCAGGATGGCAAAGAGTGATGAAGAGGGGAGGAAAGCAGGATGGCACAGAGTGATGAAGAGGGGAGGAAAGCAGGATGGCACAGAGTGATGAAGAGGGGAGGAAAGCAGGATGGCACAGAGTGATGAAGAGGGGAGGAAAGCAGGATGGCACAGAGTGATGAAGAGGGGAGGAAAGCAGGATGGCACAGAGTGATGAAGAGGGGAGGAAAGCAGGATGGCACAGAGTGATGAAGAGGGGAGGAAAGCAGGATGGCACAGAGTGATGAAGAGGGGAGGAAAGCAGGATGGCACAGAGTGATGAAAAGGGGAGGAAAGCAGGATGGCACAGAGTGATGAAGAGGGGAGGAAAGCAGGATGGCACAGAGTGATGAAGAGGGGAGGAAAGCAGGATGGCACAGAGTGATGAAGAGGGGAGGAAAGCAGGATGGCACAGAGTGATGAAGAGGGGAGGAAAGCAGGATGGCACAGAGTGATGAAGAGGGGAGGAAAGCAGGATGGCACAGAGTGATGAAGAGGGGAGGAAAGCAGGATGGCACAGAGTGATGAAGGGGGTAGGAAAACAGGATTGTACAGAGTGATGAAGGGGGGGAAGCAAGATGGCACAGAGTGATGAAAGGAGGGGGTGAGGAAAGCACGATGGTGCAGAGTTATGAAGGCAGGGGGGGGAAGGAAAGCACGATGGCAAAGAGTGATGGAGGGGGGAGCAGGATGGCACAGAGTGATGAAGGGGGAACCAGGATGGCACAGAGTGATGAAAGGGGGAGGGGGCAGGATGGCACAGAGTGATGAAGGAGAGGGGGAGCAGGATGGCACAGAGTGATGAAGAGGGGAAGCAGGATGGCACAGAAAGATGAAGGGAGGGAAGCAGGATGGCATATTGTGATGAAGGGGGAGCAAAAGCAGCAGGCAGAGAGTGATGAAGGAGGGCTAGAAAAACAGGAAGCAAAAGCAGCATAGCACAGGGTGATGAAGGGGGGCAGAAGAAGGGGAGGAGCAAAAGCAGCATGGCACAGTGTGATGAAGGGTGCCACAAGAAGGGGAAGGGCAAAAGCAGCATGGCACAGTATGATGAAGGAGTTCCAGAAGAAGAAGGGAGCAAAAGCAGCATGGCACAGTGTGATGAAGGGGGGGCAGGTGAAGGGGGGAGCAAAAGCAGCATGGAGGGTTCAGTGGGATCATAAGGGGGCACAGCATGGTGATGAAGGGGCACAATAATGTGTGTGATGGGACAGGGGGCTTGAGGCAGTGTAATGTGTGTGATGTCACAGGAGGCTTGTGGCAATGTAGTATGTGTGTGGGATGGCACAGGAGGCTTGTGGAAATTTAGTATGTGTGTATGATTGGGCAGCACGGTGGCTAAGTGGTTAGCACTTCTGCCTTACAGCACTGGGGTCATGAGTTCGATTCCCAACCATGGCCTTATCTTTGAGGAGTTTGTATGTTCTCCCCATCTTTGCGTGGGTTTCCTAAAACATACTGGTAGGTTAATTGGCTGCTAACAAATTGACCCTAGTCTGTATGTGTGTGTATTAGGGAATTTAGACTGTAAGCCCCAATGGGGCAGGGACTGATGTGAGTGAGTTCTCTGTACAGCGCTGCGGAAATAGTGGCGCTATATAAATACATGATGATGGCACAGGGGGCTTGTGACAATGTTGTGTGTGTGTGTGATGGAGACAGGGGGCTTTTGGCAATGTAGTGTGTGTGATCCCATAGGAGGCTTGTAGCAATGTAGTGTGTGTGTGGATGGCACAGGGGGTTTGTGACAATGTAGTGTGTGTGTGATGGCACAGGGGGCTTGTGGCAATGTAGTGTGTGTGTGATGGCACAGGGGGCTTGTGGCAATGTAGTGTGTGTGTGATGGCACATGGGGCTTGTGGCAATGTAGTGCATGTGTGTGTGTGTGATTTCACAGGGGGCTTGTGGCAATGTAGTGCGTGTGTGTGTGTGTGATTTCACAGGGGGCTTGTGGCAATGTAGTGTGTGTGTATGTGTGTGTGTGTGTGAAATAGGTGGTGGCTAATTAATGGGTGCTATTTTGTTTGTGGGGTGATGGTGGGGCAATTTAATTTTATAGTGGGGACTATTAATTTAAGATTGGGTAGTTTGGGGGCTATCAATTGAATGTGGGCTGAGATTGGGGAGCATGAGGTCTATTTATTAAATTTGAATATGAATTATTTATTGGCATTGACGGTTGTGGAAAATAGGTATATTTATTATACGTAAATGCTATTCATTTTTTGATGGGGCTGTTTGGAGGGAGGGAAATAGGTTTATTTATTAAATGGGAATACTATTTCTTTAATGTTGGGGTTGGTTGGAGGGATATAGATTTATTTATCAAATATGGAAATTTTAATGTTGGGGCTGGAGGAATGCCTAAGTATTAATCATAGGTACTATTGATTTAAAGCTGGGGCTGGTTGGAATTTTCTAAATGTACCCATTCTGTTATCCAGATAGTGCCCCCAACATTCCAGCATCCAGACAAGCCACAACTAAAGAAACCAGCAGCCACAGGTGGTGAAAGTGACATTAACAGGTAGGAGAGAGCAGGATAGTCTGTCAAATGTTCTGATTCTAGTGGGACAAACCCGATTTTTATTTGCTACACTATAGTGCTATCTGTCCTTCATGGGCTTACCACACCCCCTCTAGTCATTTGGTTACGCCTCTCAAGTGGCTGGCCACATCCCCTCTGGTGGGCCTCTACCATTGTATTCCCCCTGTGGGCCCTTTATGCCCCAGTCCGACACTGTGGCAAGAGGAAATGTAGAGAGTGGCAGGGGGATTGGAGGTGGGGATTGGGAGAAGTGATAGCCATAGGGAGGAAACGTCATGAGCAATAGAGTCCATTTTTCCCTTGAAGTAGGCGGCAAAGTGTTGGGTAGTTTGGGAGGAAAGAATGAGAGGAGGTGAGGGCAGTGTAGGAAGTTGATGGTGGCAAGTAGGTTATGTGGGTTTTTGGACTGGGAGGAAATTAAGGTTTTGGGTGTGAGTGTGGGAGAGGTGGAAGTAGAGGAGGTTTTGATAGAGAACAAAAAGGAAGACCGTGGGATATATGACATAGTTGAGAGAACATGAGGTCCTGGGAGTGACCATCACAGTGTGTGGTAGAAGATGTCCACTGGGTGAGACAATGTGTGGAGGTAGGGGAGTGTTTTGGAGGCAAAAGCACAAATGGAGTTGTTGATCAGGATGTTGAAATCACCAAGGATGAGTCTGAGTAGGTTGGAGGAAAGGAAGTAAGATAGCTCGCTGGATGATTGGTGATAGCAACACAGAGGAGGATAGGGAAGACGGGACGTATGGTATGAATCTCCATGGGCAAGATGGTGATGGAGGGTTCAGGGTAAACGTTGCTGAAGGTACAGCCAGGAGATATGCCACCACCATGGTGGCCATCAGGGTGGGCAGTTTGTGCAAAGCAAAGAATGCCATAAGAGAGGGTGGCAGGAAGGTAGTGTCAGAAGGTGGGATACAGGTAATAGTGAGGTCAATTAGGCTGAAGAAGTGAGAGAGGAGTAGGTCATGGATAGGTCTGAGCTTGTTACAGACCGATCTAGCATTACAGAGTGCACAAATAAAGAGAAGGAGCCTAAGAAGTGTTGGGGATAAGTTTGGATGGTTTAGATGAGCATGAGGAAAATCAGTATATCTGACTGAAACAATCGTTGGGTTTCTTTCTCTGTAATGCTCAGTATGTATGGTTATGGTTAGTATTTATGGTTATGTGCTGGGTAGGGGTGGGCACCTGGGTGCTGAGAGCATCAGCCTTGGGTGCTTCTAAGGGCAATGGAAATGTAAACAAACATCTCCTGTAAGGAGCAAGTGATATGTTTAGAAATAAATCTTTATATATTTTCCGTTTTTTGTTTTTCAACACTTGCTGGTTTTTGTCCCTGTTTGGACATATGGATGTTTTGCATTATCACTATGAACAGTGTCGGACTGGGGCATGAAGGGCCCACTGGGGAATGCAACACTAGGGGCCCACCAAAGGGGGTGTGGTCAGTGATCATAGAGGCGGGACCAGACACTAGAGGGGTAGTGGTCAGTACACGAAGGACAGCTAGTACCTTAGTGCGGTATATAAAGAATGCAGTGTGTGTATAAAGAATACACAGTCTTGCCCCTTAGATTGGGCAGAACAGTCACCAAAAATCAGGATTGTCCCACTAGACCAGGATTGGCTAACCTGTGGCACTCCAGGTGTTGTGAAACTACAAGCTTTGCCAATATATAGCAGCTTATTGCTGGAAGGGTATGCTGGGTTTCACAACACCTGGAGTACCACAGGTTAGCCAAGCCTGCACTAGACTCTTTGGAAAAAATAATGGGTACATTTAGAAAATTCCAACCAGCCCCGGCATTAAATAAATAGGACCCACAATTAATACATAGGCCTTCCTCCAGCCCCAACATAAAATAATATTCCCATTTAATAAATAACCCTGATACCCTCCCTCCAAACAGCGCCGGCAATAAATTAATAGCATTTACATTTAATACATCCATTTCCCACAACCATTCCAAGCATTAAACAATATTCACATTTAATAGATAGCACTCCTCCACACACTCAGCCCCACATTCAATTATAGACCCAAAACACCTCAGTATTAAATTAAAGGTCCCATCCAGTGGCGGACACTTGCTGCCGACGGCTGCACAGTATGTGCAGGTCCGTCCAGCCGTGACAGGCAGGGACAGTGTGCTGCCTGGCTGCCCGTCAGCAGCCTAAGATGTTAGAAAGGTGCGGGGCCTAAATCTACAAATACTAAGGCTGGCAGGCTTGGTCTTCTGAATTTGCAGTCAAATTGTACGGTGTTATATAGGTTACACACAAAGAGGAGAGCTCCATTGCTAATTGCACCACTTTTCTTTACTGACACTGCTGTGTGGCAATGTTGCAATGTTTCCTAGATGTGCTAGGAACTGCCGTGTGTTTGAGTCATTCCTCTGTCGCTTAGCATCCAGCCAGGTTGACGCTGTATTTGTCCGAAAGTGTATGAAAATAATATTGTGACATGTGAGGTGGTCAAAATTGACTGGAAATTACTTGAAATTAGCGTTATCGAGGTTAATAATAATGTAGGAACAAAAAAAAAAGAGCAAATTTATGTGATTTAAGGATATTTTAGCAATTTTCTAAAAAATGCAGAACCAAAACCAAAACACACGAGGGTGGTTTTGCCAAAATAAAAAACCAAAACACGAAGTTAATCCAGATCCAAAACCAAAACCAAAACCAGAATACGGGGGTCAGTGAACATCTCTAAAGGCCATTACAGATTTCAAGTAGAACTTTACTGACTGCTGCTCAACACTAGAGGGAGTGCAGAATCAACAAACAAGAATTACAAATTACATCATGTGAAAATATATGACACAGAAATTTGATCTTAGATATTTGCAAGTGTGATTGCTTTATAGAGGTTGTCCTTTTTATACCAAAATATCAAAGAAAGAGATTAAAATGTTACCGGAAATGATTTCCCATATTAGAAATCAATGGGTTTTATTTACATATATTTTCTGATATGCTGCTTTACTGTCCCCTGCCAACCATGGAACCTGCTTTCATTCTTATATGCCACTTAGTTGGTAGGCAAGTCCAGCAGTTGGTATTTCCGTGCACTGTAGGTAAAGCCAGGATGGTCCTCTCCTAGAACTCTCTGCTGTCCTCTCTCATGTAGTGCACACTGCTAAAGCTTCTCACTGAGCTTCCAAAGGGCAGCCACCTTGTCATAACTGCCAGCCCCATGCTGCAATGATGTGCTGGGCAAAATCTAAACAAAAGTCTAAACAAAAATCTCCTGTAAGGAGCAAGTGATATCTACAGCAGCTGACTCAATAGTAAATATGATTAGTAAAATGTTTGTGTAAGCCTCAGGGAGTGGATGGAATAAATGTGCATGCTAGTGAACATCCCCTGTAAATTGGCCATACACGGCTGATCCTACTCCTCTCGGCCCAGGCACTGGGGGATGGATTATTGTTCAATTTGGCCATACACAAGTGGTTGAATTGGATGAGATCCAGGTATTCAGTGGTCAGGCCGAAAAACTAGATAAATTCTGGCTTCACTGAGGCCAGAAGGTGACCACACTTATTCACGCTGATATGGGTCATCTTTGCAACATGCCCGATAATGACCCAACCAATTTAGAATTTTACAACAATTCAGTCACTGTTATATCAGTGCAAACGATCGGAAGCTGGGCTCTGTCACCTGGCACTTGATCCATTTGTGAGCCAAATAAACATATATTCTCAAAAATGGGAAACAGAGGTGGCGCTACCAATCACAGCTCTCTATTCACTCTTATACATCAACAGGAACCAAATTAACCTAAAAAACATAAATGGTGAGTTCATATAAGTCAATCTATACTCCAAAAACAGTGACCCTTGAGTAGTCTGTGTAACGTTGTGTAAATTCGTCAAGAATCCAAAAATGTCTGTATAGTCAAATTTCCTCAAAGCCTCCTCCCAAGAAACGTATATAAAAAAATCAAACAAACAAAATATATCATAGTGCAACAGTTAAACAAAAACAATAAATATATTCCAAACAAATGCTTCCCAATTAGAATGCTGAGTATGTGCGATTCCAATTGTCTACACAATGTGAAACATTCCACACCTTCTCGTGAGAGCACTTGCAAAATGTCAAATTTAAATTATTATTGAGCTACTTCGGGGTCAGACGAGACGCAATATCGGGTCAGTTGCCTGATTGTGGGCTGCAATATTGTAGCATGTGGCCAGCTTTTCATTTGAGAGGTAAAACAAACAAAGAGTTAAAGATGATGGATGTAGTTGTCTCTACAGTTATACAACTCTCAGCATTTTCCTTATGTATTATAGACTAGAAGTTGCTATGCTGAATTATGGTACTGGTGAAGCGTAGTATAGATTACATACATCAAATGTCCCTGATATTTTGATATCTGATATAAGGCCATTGTTTTGATAGAAACTATCATTCATTGTTTTGAGTGCTGTAATTATTATCATCATCAGCATAAAATATAATGGTTTCCAATGCCCCACTGTGGTAGTAATATTTTTACTGACTACTCCCAACTACTACTCCCTAACTAGAATACTCTTGGATGAGGAATATACAGTGAAGTCCATAAATATTGGGACATCGACACAATTGTCATATTTTGGGCTCTATACACCACCACAATGGATTTGAAATGAAACAAACAAGATGTGCTTTAACTGCAGACCTTCAGCTTTAATTTGAGGGAATTTACATCCAAATCAGGTGAACAGTGTAGGAATTACAACGGTTTCTATATGTGCCTCCCACTTTTTAAGGGACCAAAAGTAATGGGACAAACTAAATCCTACATCAAAGTTTCACTTTTTAATACGTTGTTGCAAATCCTTTGCAGTCAATTACAGCCTGAAGTCTGGAATGTATAGACATCACCAGACTCTGGGTTTCATCCCTGGTGATGCTCTGCCAGGCCTCTACTGCAAATGTCTTCAGTTCCTGCTTGTTCTTGGGGCATTTTCCCTTCAGTTTTGTCTTCATCAAGTGAAATGCATGTTCAATCGGTTTCAGGTCAGGTGATTGACTTGGCCATTGCATGACATTCCACTTGTTAGTGGTTGCTTTTGCAGCATGCTTCGGGTCATTGTCCATCTGCACTGTGAAGCGCCGTCCAATGAGTTCTGAAGCATTTGACTGAATATGAGCCGAAAATATTGCCCGCAACACTTCAGAATTCATCCTGCTGCTTTTGTCAGCAGTCACATCATCAATAAATACAAGAGAACCAGTTCCATTGGCAGCCATACATGCCCACGCCATGACACTACCACACACCATGCTTCACTGATGAGGTGGTATGTTTTGGATCATGAGCAGTTCCTTTCCTTCTCCATACTCTTCTCTTCCCATCAGTCTGGTACAAGTTGATCTTTGTCTCATCTGTTCATAGGATGTTGGTCCAGAACTGTAATGGCTTTTTTAGATGTTGTTTGCCAAACTCTAATCTGGTCTTCCTGTTTTTGTGGCTCACAAATGGTTTACATCTTGTGGTGAACCCTCTATATTCACTCTTGTGACGTCTTCTCTTGATTGTTGACTTTGACACATATACACCTACCTCCTGGAGAGTGTTCTTGATTTGGCCAAATGTTGTGAAGGGGTTTTTCTTCACCAGGGAAAAAAATCTTCTGTCATCCACCACAGTTGTTTTCCGTGATCTTCCGGGTCTTTTGGTGTTGCTGAGCTCTCCAGTGTGTTCTTTCTTTTTAAGAATGTTCTAAAAAGTTGATTTGGCCACACCTAATGTTTTTGCTATCTCTCTGATGGGTTTGTTTTGATTTTTCAGCCTAAAGATGGCTTGCTTCACTGATAGTGACAGCTCTTTGGATCTCATATTGAGAGTCAACAACAACAGATTCCAAATGCATATGTCACGCCTAGAATAAACTCCAGGGGGTAAATGTATCATACCCCGGTTTTTGCAACTCGCGGGAGATCGGCGTCTTGGCAGCTTAAATTTAAAGCGGCGCTGCCTTGTAAAGGGAAACTTCCCTTTATAAGGCAGCGCCGCTTTAAATTTAAGCTGCCAAGACGCCGATCTCCCGCGAGTTGCAAAAATCGGGGTATGATACATTTACCCCCAGACCTTTTACCTGCTTAATTGATGATGAAATCACGAGGGAATAGCCCACACATGTCCATGAAAGAGCTTTTGAGTTGATTGTCCCATTACTTTTGGTCCCTTAAAAAGTGGGAGGCACATATAGAAACTGTTGTAATTCCTACACCGTTCACCTGATTTGGATGTAAATACCCTCAAATTAAAGCTGAAAGTCTGCAGTTAAAACACATATTGTTTGTTTCATTTCAAATCCATTGTGGTGGTGTATAGAGCCCAAAATATGATAATTGTGTCGATGTCCCAATATTTATGGACTTGACTGTATCTGCTTATTTATTTATATATCTATTGTATGAAGTGAACATGAAGGACATGTTATGTACTTATCAAGGAGCTGCTGAAAGAATTGCAGAACTATGTTATTCACTGCAGGTTTTTACACACTGCAAAAAATGTGAAGCGTTCTTTTGTAATAAAGAAAAATTCAAATTACCTTGGACAGATGGTGCTGTCCAAGGAAGAGCGAATATTTGCTCAGGGGTGATGGAAGAGGTTGGATACAGTCTATCAATGCCAAAATGTTGACAATCAGACTGTTGACAGGTTCAGTGTGTCTACGTGGTTAAAATGGGGACATTGTAACTGTTGACAGGTAGTAAAGTCGATAGTCACAATGTTCACATTCAAGCAGTAATGTCACCGCCAGCTGATGAACCCGCCGGCAGTAAAGCAAGCACCAGCATACCCATGACTGCCAGGGCATGCTGGCACTTGCGGAAACACTCCAGGGCATCCAGGGCCCGCTGGGACCTGTAGTGCACTAGACAAAATGTAAAGAAAACACAGCACTCATTTCTAAAATAACTTTATTTTAAATAAATATAAAACACCCCTGTACAGTCACCAACATTCAAGTTCTTCAGCTGTAATCCATGATTGTCCATAAAATAAAATAAAATGATATCCTGGGATCTTTCCCATGTCCTCAGCACTGAGATCATGGAAAAACCCCATGTTATAAATAGACCTAACGGCTGAAATTAAGTCATTATGCTGCGGGAGCTCTTCATGATAAGAGCTAGTTTGTGGCAGTCCAAAGACTTTTTTATTTTGCCAAGCATCGATCTGTCCGACAGCCCAAAACTGTGGACTGTCAGGCACTCTCCCATCTATTATTTCTGCAGTACAGTATATAGATGGCAGAACTCAACTCGACCCACATCTCAAACAGGTACCTGGGATCCTTGGAAACAAGTTACATATTAAACTTGGACATCTGTAACATTCTGAAGAAGACTTTAAATTGTATATCTAAGATGGACTAGATGAAGTGGCCAGTGTGAGCCGAAAGATTCTTGGCCAATTATTCTCTTTTGCTCTTAGATCTCTTTTCATGCAGCCAAGTATTGCACCAAATAGATTATAAATAAATTAGTTTTAGATTTTAGAGATAGAGGGCCTCATTAAGGCATGCAAAATAAACATATTATGCATTTATTTAAAAAATTCGGGCATACGCACATCTGTATTCAACTACAAATGGATCTGAAGAAACATCATCGTCTTTGTATTTGTCACAGCATCATTTTTGTATTAAAAACTAGATAGCAGAGAACATTTGTATGTGAGTAAGAGAGAATATAAAATTGCATTGTATGTATAGTACACATGTATAGTACATATTAAGAACAGATTTACGTATTTAACGTAAAATAATTTTTTAAAACACATTTTTATTGATGACTATAGTATTATGAGTTGTTAATTTATTTTATAGATTATTTGTTTGCATGCGTTCTGATGTGCCTTTATATTGCACATATGCATATATTGCTCATGTGCATGTGTGTATCCTGCAGTCTCTTCTGTCTGTTATTATGGCAACAAAAGTTTAGGCAGAACATACTTACACCCAGATTGAATTTGAAACAAATCATTAGATCTGCTTAGATTTGAATACGGTTGAAACTACAATCAAGTTCCATGTTTGGTTTTGAAACACAGGTTGTATGCAGGTTGCGTCCGAACATGAATCAGGCCCGTAGTGTCTTATTTGGGAATAAGTCCAATATTCAGTTTGTTTCCATTACAATTCTGCAAAGGGGCAATGTGACAGGATGGACTTACTCTGCCACTCTGTCCTTGCTAATTACCAGTGGTTTTACTGATTCATCTTGGGGTTCCTTTAGTCTGTAACTTGCCTTTACTTTAACTGGTTATTCGGACACCAGACACTCACTTACTGTAAGAGTCAACTTTGCACCAGTTGTAGAGGAGTAGTTGCTGCTCTTTCGCACCTGGAACCACTTATTTCAGGGTGTTGGTTGTAGCTGCTGCAGCATCTCTTTGCTGGTGACTGTGGCTGGTTCCCCCTGACTGCTTACTTAGGATCAAAACTGCACAGTATTAGTCAGAGCATACGCTCAGGGTGCTGGGTTCAACACAGGACAGCTAGGAAACAGATTACAGTGTTAGCTCTAATCTATAGATCACTGGAATCAACAGTTAATAGGCAGGATGTGCAGGATGTTATAGAAAGCAGGGTGTTTATTGCTCATATCTAGCCCTTAAAAGGACTATAATACACCACTATGTGGTAGTAATAATACACCCAGGAGTACAAGATGGTACTCACATTACATGGGGCTATGTTGCCCTTTTTATACAGTTCATACACATAGTTGACAAGGGTATCTAGATTGTGAAAGCCTGAATGTTTTTACACCTTGTTACATTGTTCTCAGTGGCAGGGGTGTGTTTTGTTCCCTTCTGTCCATACATTGCCAGGGTTGGGGGGACTCAGTCCCTTCTGCACCCTGACACCAATAAGTTTGGGCCAGAATATTTAATCTTTAAACCTCCTACCAGAAATACTCCCAGAAGACCTGTTATGGGGTCTTACGCCTCTCTCTAATCCAAATTGGGTACAGAGAATGGATGGCCAGATCCCAGGGCAGCAGTCTTTCTACTGTTGCAGCTACATGACATCATTTGACTAAGAGATCCCTCTACTGGAGCACCAGGTATAGGGGCCTCCCTGGCACCGCAGTACATTGTTTCTTGGGAGGAAACCTAAAACACCACCAGAGGCTCTACAGTCCCCACTGACCGTCAGGGACATGTTCTCAACTTATGCAGGGTGTTTGTAGAATTGGGTAACCATCACAGGCAAATTACAATTGGACCAACCAGCTGGCCGATATGGAGTACTCTTGCTTGGGACCATACATAAAGAACATCAGAGGAGAGTCCCGGTGGGAAGTTCTAGTTTGGGAGCTAGGTGTGTTTTTGTTTTTTTGCAATCAATTTTTTATTGGAAAAAAGGTACAGCTTATGCAAATAAAATAATGAACAATGTTAAATAGAAGCATGTAATGTGAATCCTGTAACAAGATATCATGTATTTGTGTTCATGGTAGTACGGTTTGTCTTCAAGTTAACAAATGAAAAATTGAATGAAATCCAAAGTGGACTAACTGTACACACTTTTCAAAGCTAGTTGTGTTAGAGGCGATGTTAGTGATGAGATATTGTTAGGATCTGGAAGAAAGAAAAATGCAGACAGACTTCATGGGACTTGATCTCTGGTCTTGTGGAAGGTGGTGCTGTCTGGTGAGCTTTAGGGCAGCTGTTATCTCAGTTCTTATCTTTAGAGAACTTGTGCAATGTGACTTAGGCTATTCATGCTCATTTTAGTTCACTTCCTGTTTGCAGTCAACCATCTACAGTTTGGGGGTTTTATAATTCTGGCAGTCAATTGCATAAACTGCTAGATTATTGTTCTTCTCAGACTTGATTCAGCATTTCCCTGACTCCTGATTTGATTACTCCTGCATGATCCCTGCTATCCTTGATGACCATTCTGGCTCTCCGGTCCTCAGTTTTGCTATGAACATTCCTAATTCTGTGACTCAAGCATATATCATGGATCCTTCTGGTTCTATTATCTCAACCAAAATTGTAACTATGCTCAGTGATCCTTAAATCGCTCCATACCACTGAAATCCTTTGAACTCAGGAGGACTTAAGAGCCCTACATCTCAAACTACACCGGACCTAACAGATATGTTTTAGAGCTCTGGAACTCAATGTTTCTCAATGAAGATATACTGTTTAGAAGTACTTGAACAGGGCCACTCTAGCACCCTGCTGGGTATAACTGCCTGGTGGTAGGGAAGATGTAGGATTTCCATATGTTTGAATCTATCTATATAGGGTATCTCATTTAAATATAGGTCTTCTTCTCAGACAAAGTCTTTGACCAATTTCTGCAAATCAATGAAGAATTTCAGAGGGATATTAATTGGTAATGTTTACAGTAGGTAAAGCACCTTTGGAAGGGTATTAATTTTAATAATATTAATCCTCGCTAGCCATGAGAAATTCTGGGACTGCAACCTATTGAGGTCAGAATGGATTTTGGGAGAATTGTAGAGCTGAGATATATACTTTGTTATAGCAACCCCTAGATACTTGTGGGTTGGATGCCAGGCAAAATGAAATGCTGATGAGTGAATAGAGAGCATTAAAGCCACACACTTGGAATAATTAACGTTAAAATTGGAGAGCAGACCAAATTCCTCCATGAGGTTGGGGATGGATACCACCAAATTAGTGATGACAGTTAGTAGGTTGTCTGCAAATAAAGCAAATTTATGTTCTCCCTTTCCCAACCGGACACTTGTGACACAGTGTTGGCCCTAATTGTTCTAGCCAAGCTGCGACACCTCCATACCTCCCACACAGTTATGACCCGTTCTAAGAAGATTGGTGGCTTAGCCCTCCCTGACATAGTAAAATATCAGGAAGCAGTCTTATTGGCAAAGCTATGCTATTGGTCTCTCTCAGCCCTTCATAAACTATGGAGTCAATCTAGAGTGTAGCTTAGTCCAGGCCTTCCCGCTGGCTGGTTTCTTATGGATCCCGAAACCTTGGCGCCCAACACAATCTGAACTCCCTAGGCTCACCAGAGATGCACTGCGAGTATGGGATAAGACTCTGAAGAGCACAGAAATCATGACTCTCCCCACTTCTAACCTATCTATCCCCGCCCTAGCGAAACTCATTACAGACCCCAATTTAAACATATGGTATGCTAAAGGCGTTACCACTATTAAATCTATATTTTTGGGCCGGACTATTTTATCTTTTTTGAAACTACAAGATCAATTCCAGATAGCGAACCATGACTTTTTCAAATTCCTACAGGTCCGACATTGACTGACTTCTGTACACTCACAACAACTTACCCTACAACAACCCCCTCCACTTGTTTTTTGCTAGACTGACGACAGGAGCTAATAGTGCTGCTATATATTTCTGGTATGCATTTCTCAAGGTGCTTGGGAGAGAGACCTGGGCCTAATACTAGACAAGACTCAATGGGACCTAGTTTTTCAAAACACCTACCAGATGTCAAAGTGCTTGAATCACTCAGAAATTTTCTATAAACTAATTCACAGACTCTACTTAACCCCAGATAGACTCCACAAGATGTGTCCAGCACAGTCCAAGGCCTGTTGGCGGAATTGTGGAGTGACAGACGATATGCTACATATATTCTGGAGCTCTCCCATCTTTGATCCGCAGTTTATACCTTGATATCCCAGGCCATTAAGACTTCGGTCCCCTGTACACCAGAGGTGGCTCTCCAACAGCATTTTCCTCCCCAATTGTCTTCTGGCGATCGATATGTAGCTGGCCACATATTCATAGCCACTAGGACGGTGATTGCTCAAGCTTGGAGAACCTCCTCTCACCCTCCTGTCGCTAAGCTAATGAGTAAAGTTCAGTTGAGCTGTGATATGGGAACTCTAGGTGTCTCATATACTTCTTCTGCTTATTCACATCATATAACGTGGTTGGCCTGGAAAGAGGTTATTTCTACAAATCCAATCCCTCAAGACACTTCAAACATACCATTGTCCTCTTCCCAATAACTCCCCAACCTAAGGTCGTGTGCATCTAATTCAAACATTGTTACTAAGATATTAAATTGTACGCTGTAAAATCTAGTGTATTGTGTGTGTACTATCACCTTTTTTCCCCTCCCTTTCCCCTCTCCAACCCATTTTTCCCTTATTTTAATATTTTTTTTTCCTGTATACCATGTAAATGAAAAATCTCAATAACAACTATTATTGAAAAAAGCCCATTGATGTACGCTTTAAGCATGTCATGAAGCAGCGGCACTCATAGTGTTTGCTGATTGCCACTAATACTGGAAAGAGAGCATGGGATCTCCCCGCAGAAGCTGCAACCATCACCAGGCCATGACAGGTTGGGCTGGTCACACTATGGTTATTGTCATATTGGGGGACAGCACCAGCCAGTTGATAGCACTGGGGCAGTGGGTGTTCAGTAAAAATGTTTAAATGCCCTATCCACCCATGCCAGACTCCTTTTCCAGGATTTCATACCCCTCTTAGCCTTAGATTCACATTGTTTGTCATCTTTTTCCCAACATCCTCTTTTAAAGTCCTCCTGTCAGCTTTGTTCATTTGTGATAATCTTCTTACAAAACAATAATCTTGGGACGTCCTATAGAAAAGTCACAGTTATGCTATCTCTGGGGCACGCCTTGACAGCAAAAGGTCTGACAGTATGAGAGATGACAAAGAGATTACAGACAAAACTTCCTACATTTGCTTATAGCCCAGACAGTGGGAAATGTATAAAGGGCAAAAAGCCTTATAGCCAGCAAAAATGTATGTAATTGCCAATGATAGGGCTTTTATCGTCTTATATATGTAGGTGGATAATGTTGGAGACAACATCATTTTGCTGTGTTAAAATTAAAGTGTTCTCTTTCCCAAAGGACAAAATGACGGATATAGGGCTTATTTTCTGCTTTGCCCCATGCATCGTAGGGTTACTGTAGGTAATAACATTGCTAACCACTATGGCGCTAAGTTTACATGGGGGGACCTGTTTATCAAGTATCAAGGCAGTAATAGTACCACTGTGATACTTAGTGCATTAACCCCATCTCAGAAGCCAGTGGGGATCTAATGAGGCTGGGAAATAGTTTTGATTTTGTTTTTTTGCACAGACTCATTGTAACTGTTTAAAAAAATGTAAACTGTATTGTTTCCACTAACAGCTTATTCAGTCACACATCATGTACAAGTAGTGAAATATACCTCAAAGTGTGTGAGTATTTTATTGGTCCAAGAAACTAAACTTGAGATTTTTTCCAAACTTCTGCCAATGTTTGTTTGAACTAAGGCTCTCCAACAAACTTTAAGGATAAAAATGCTTTAATTGACAGCACCAACGTATCTAAAAAACAATAAATGCATAGCCCCATTCAGGGTACCACTTTGGCTCTTTGTATCATATCTATCTATCTATCTATCTATCTATCTATCTATCTATCCATTTATCTATCTCATCTATCTATCTCATCTATTTCATCTATCTATCTATCTATCTATCTATCCATTTATCTATCTCATCTATCTATCTATCTATCTATCTATCCATTTATCTATCTCATCTATCTATCTATCTATCTCATCTATCTATCTATCTCATCTATCTATCTCATCTATCTATCTATCTATCTATCTATCTATCTATTTATCTATATCTATCTATCTATCTATCTATCCATTTATCTATCTCATCTATCTATCTATCTATCTCATCTATCTATCTCATCTATCTATCTATCTATCCATTCATCTATCTCATCTATCTATCTATCTATCTATCTATCTATCTATCTATCTATCTATCTATCTATCTCATCTATCTATCTATCTATCTATCTATCTATCTATCCATTTATCTATCTCATTTATCTATCTATCTCATATATCTATCTATCTATTTATCTATCTCATCTATCTATCTATCTATCTATCTATCTATCTATCTATCTATCTATCTATCTAACAATCTATCTATCTATCCATTTATCTATCTATCTATCTATCTATCTATCTATCTATCTATCTATCTAACAATCTATCTATCTATCCATTTATCTATCTATCTATCTATCTATCTATCTATCTATCTATCTATCCATTTATCTATCTCATCTATCTATCTATCTATCTATCTATCTATCTATCTATCTATTTATCTATATCTATCTCTATCTATCTATCTATCTATCTATCTATCTATCTATCTATCCATTCATCTATCTCATCTATCTATCTATCTATCTATCTATCTATCCATTTATCTATCTCATTTATCTATCTATCTCATATATCTATCTATTTATCTATCTCATCTATCTATCTATCTATCTATCTATCTATCTATCTATCTATCTATCTATCTATCTATCTAACAATCTATCTATCTATCCATTTATCTATCTCATCTATCTATCTATCTATCTATCTATCTATCTATCTATCTATCTATCTATCTATCCATTTATCTATCTCATCTATCTATCTATCTATCTATCTATCTATCTATTTATCTATATCTATCTATCTATCTATCTATCTATCTATCTATCTATCTATCTATCTATCTAACAATCTATCTATCTATCCATTTATCTATCTCATCTATCTATCTATCTATCTATCTATCTATCTATCTATCTATCTATCCATTTATCTATCTCATCTATCTATCTATCTATCTATCTATTTATCTATATCTATCTATCTATCTATCTATCTATCTATCTATCTATCTATCCATTCATCTATCTCATCTATCTATCTATCTATCTATCTATCTATCTATCTATCCATTTATCTATCTCATTTATCTATCTATCTCATATATCTATCTATTTATCTATCTCATCTATCTATCTATCTATCTATCTATCTATCTAACAATCTATCTATCTATCCATTTATCTATCTCATCTATCTATCTATCTATCTATCTATCTATCTATCTATCTATTTATCTATATCTATCTATCTATCTATCTATCTATCCATTTATCTATCTCATCTATCTATCTATCTATCTCATCTATCTATCTCATCTATCTATCTATCTATCCATTCATCTATCTCATCTATCTATCTATCTATCTATCTATCTATCTATCTATCTATCTATCTCATCTATCTATCTATCTATCTATCTATCTATCCATTTATCTATC